>NC_072736.1:138319336-138651797 GCF_026930045.1 Uloborus diversus
ACTTTGGTTCATTGCACTACCTCATTTAATCTAGATGGGATGGTCTATCTCATCTATTTTGCATTGACATTTAAGTACATTTTGGTGTTGGAGGTTGATTATGATGACTAACAATATTGTTTATAATTTTAAAAAATACAGTAAAATCCCTCTAATGAGGACACTAATGGGGCAATTTTTTTTTTTTTTTTTTTTTTTTGTGCGCAATAGAGAGGTGTCCTCAGGACAGGGGCTTAATAATGTTATTTGCATAGGAACTGGGGAATTAAAAATTGTCCTCATAAGAGGGCTGGCTTTGAGGGATGTCCGTTAGGAGGGGTTTTATTGTATATATTTAGTGATAATAATCACACTGAAAATTATATCACAGTTCTAAAAATAAAGTTAATTAGTTTGAACTACAAAAGACTATAAATTGGAAATGAAAAATAAATTTTCTGAAAATCAACTAAGTTGCAACAAATGCAAGAGAGAAGAAGATAACCTTATAATAATTAAAATGAAGCTCTGAAAAGTTCACTAGAAAATTAAATGGAAGAAAAGGATTTTAAAAGTTTAAATTTATTTAAAATCTTAGCCCCCAACATAAATTCCTCAGCACAAAATATTTTCTACTATTTTATGTAAACACAGTACCAATAGAAAATTATTTTAAGGGCAGTTTAATGATGACGGACATTTATATGAAGAAAAAACAAAAGAAAAATAATTAATTTGAATTTTGGCATCTTGAATTCAAATTATGTTTTTCACAATCACGAGTGTGTGTATGTAGGCGTGTGTGTTTGTGTGTGGGGGTATGTGTATGTAGGCATGGGTGTTTGTGTCTGTGTGCTGGCATAAGTGTGTGGGTAGTTGTGTATATGAATGTGTGTGTGGGGGGATATGTGTATGTGTGTGTAGGCGTTTGTGTTTGTGTGCAGGCATTAATGTGTGGGTAGTTGTGCGTATGTGTATGTGGGTAGTTGTGCTTATGTGTATGTGTATGTGTGTATGTGTGTGTTTGTGTGTGCATGCGTGTGTGTGTAGTTGTGTATGTATGCGCGTGTATGTAGGACATGGATGCAACCTGGAGACAGCTTTCGCTATAGGAGCAGCATCGTGAGGACCCGGTCGACGGTGACGGAGCGGAGGGTGGGGGTGGGAAAATAAAATGAAAGGGCATCAAAACAGTTAAATGAGAACAATACTGCCGTGCTAAGCACAGATGTGGTATCTGCAGTAGAGCTCAAAATGAGAAATTGATGATTAAAGTTTTACAACTCGTTTCTTTGATTTATGACTTAATTAAATGCTCAACTTGCGGTAGTTGTTTCGTAAATAACTTATCTAAAAACTGTAAGAGAGAATTTTTGTAAAAATCTTAATTTAAAATTAATAAATGTAGTTACGACAAATTTTCTTTTCAAAACCTTTCCATATATTAAGCTATTTGCACCGTAAGTGACAATTACTAGGCATTTTTAGGGGTATCTGCACAGATACGACAAAAGTAGCTTAGAAAAACGTGCTCAATGCATCATTAAATAATACTGAAAACATCTGCTTTCTTTGGACTTAGCTGCTTCGCTTTATTTAGTAATACAAATCTAACAGAATCTATCTTCTGAAAGATACCAATTTCAAAACTCCGAACAGTTAAAACTGTAATCCATAACAATTTCCTGTTTTTTATATTCAAATAATGTGTTTATTTTAATAATGTTTTATTTTCTAGATTCATTTTTACCGAGCATGAAGATAATTTTGGCAGCAGACGATACTTAAATAAAAATATTACTGGCCGTAGAACGAAATGAGGTTTTTTTTGCATGAAAGAATTAGTGAATATTTTACATGCATTTCATCTTTAGAATTCGCATTTCAAATAACCATTTAAATAGAAAAGCTGAATAACTTTAACAATTATGCAAAGTTGTATTAGTTTTTATTATCAACCTGTATCAACTATTCAACGGTAAACTAATTGTAATATTCTGTGTTACAATAAAATGCTACATTATTAAATATGGCGTTTTACTAAGGTATAAATGTTGTATCTACAAATTACTAAGGAAAAAAGTGGTAACTGCGCAGATAGCACTTTAAAGGCTTAGTATTTGTCACTTACGTTCAAATTGCCTTAGCAAACTAAGCAAATTTGCAGTTACGACTTTTTTCTTAAAGCTTTTTTTAATATTTCGCATTTACAAATCGCTAAAAAACTTGAGATTTAGGTAAATTAAATTACTAACGACCACCTGGTGACAATAATTCAATTTTGATAATATGTGCAGATACCACATCTGTGCTTAGCACGGCAGAATAAGCAATCGTGATTGCTCAAAAAACTTTTAGATTCAATAAAAAATTCATTCAATGATTAAAATTTTCACAATACATAATTATACCATGCATGAAACAGATCACATAATCTGAGCAAAAACCCAATTAGTGCACTCTGCAATACTAGCACATACACCAAAAATAATCAAGCATAGTGAATAGCAAAACTTACTCTTTTAATTCAGCTAAAACTTGTGCAATGTTAGATTGTGAAGCTAATCTAATCATGATATCCAATTTTTCTAATTTAACATAAATAGGATCATTATATTTCACAAAAAACACCTTCATTTCATGCTTGAGAATATCTGGCCTGTAAAATTTATAAGAATGAAAATTTAGGTAAAGCTAATACTGAAAAGCAACTAAACAAATAACTGTATCAGTAATATAAAAAGTTTTTATAAGAAGTATTGGAAAAAAAAGATGAAATTTTTGGAGCCAAAAATAATATCTTTACTAATATTATAAAGAGAGAGGACGAATTTTTGTGTGTTTATATGTTCGAGGTAATCTCCGGAACCACTGCATCAATTTGAAAAATTCTTTCACTGTATGAAAGGTGCCTTCTTACTGAGTAACATAGGCTATAATTCGAAAAAAATCCGATAAATAGTTCTTTTTTTATTCCAATTTAGGCCCAAATTTCACGTAAATTGCCTATTATTGGCTATTAAAGAGGTGAAAAACTACTTGCATACATTAATATTTTATATCGCTAGAAAGGGTAGAATTTTCCGCGTTCTAAGCAATTTGTTCCAATGCTCTAACTTCATTACGACGGGAGCAATTTGAGTTTTAATCTCGAACTTTTTTAGGCTTAGCTGAAATTTTGGCAATACTTTCTTCATTAAATCTATCAATAAAAAGTGAAGGAATTGTCTCACAGTTTTCTTTTTGACACCGTTGGAAAAAGCGACATTTTTTACTCCAGAAATATCTCGACCTCTGGTCGAAAAAGTAACCTTCTATCTCCAAAGGAAAAAAAGTTACAAGCCGTTAAAAATAAAGTTTGAATAAATCTAATCTCTATTAAAATTACTGATGTTTTGTTTCGCATTGCCATGGTTACGTCTTTTAGCTTCGCTTCATTTTAATTTCTTAAAGGTCCACAAACTTGGCGCGTCGGAATTTAAGCAATGGGGAAATGTTTTCGCCAATTCTGCATATTTACGATCTACGTTATAATTCCCCCAGACAATGTAGAAATTGCGGGAAGAGTTTAAAAACTAGGAGTCTTAGCAATTTTCCCAATTGTCGCCAAATTTGTGGACGTCAAAGACCAAGGGCTAATGTACTTTAGCCATGGCCTTGCTGATAGTGGCAGAAGCAAACAATGGGGTTATTTCCTTCAGTCAAAAGAAGTACTTTTAGTCACTGAATTTTTTTTCAACAGAACGGTTCAAACACTTGATAGTTTATTGACTTTTTTTAACTTTTCAATTTACAAAGTTTGAACAGAACAACGTCTGTCGGGTCCTCTAGTATTACATAAATTACATACACAGGTATACATTGCGGTAAGTATTTCACAAAATGGCAAAATTAAGAATTAAAATAATAATAAAATACTCTAATTCATATATAATCAAATTTATAAAACAAAAAGATATTTAAAGTACAGACATTTACAAGGAAAACAAAACAATTATGATTTAATTTAAGGCTAAGCAATAATTGTCAGCAAAATGATTTATAAATTTCAATTAAAGTATAAGTTTTAAAACTGAAATGTTTCAAGTATTTCTATGGGGATACTATTTAATAAAAGTGAAGAGCTGAATAGGTGCTGTTTTTCAATACTTAAATGGTTCTTTTTGAACATTACATTTAAAACATCAAATTAATAAGCAATATGTGTAACACAATATTCAGTTTTATAGATTTGAATTTGCGATTCTTATATTTAGTGATAAACTCTAAATTTTGTTACTATAATCATATTGCCTATCAGTTTAAATAAAACAGAAAGAAAGAGTTTTACCAGTCAATCATTTGAACAATAGTTGTTTTAAAACATGAAAGCGTTTTCAGATTTGTACAACTTCCAATCAAAAGATGCAATACACACAAAATTTCTTAAAAAGCAGCACCCTAAAGGTGAATTTTATTTTATTTATTTACTTTCTCTTTTTGTTTATTTGACATGACCTGTAGAATGAATATTCACAGCACAAACTAATCACGGTTTTATGGTAATGCTTACAGAAAAATTAATTTTTTTCAAATTCCTAAGATTTTTACATCAAAATGTTACTAAATATTTGAAGCAAAAAAATATTTTAAGAAAAATGAAATTAAACAGGTAAAAATAAAAGAAAACACTTTTAGCAAGTTTTGATGCATGTGAAATGTTTGAATTACTACTCAAACAAAAATACCTTTTTTGGACAATCAAATTGATGTTTCTTAGTGCAACATATTGCACTTCTGGTTCACTAGATAACAATGTGACTAAAGGAGGAGCCAACTTCTTTGTTAATGTGGTAACAAACTCTGAATCGGGGCTCATCATTTCCATTAGTTTCATTAGCACCTAAAAAAAAGACATTTAAAGTACGCCAGTTTCCCACAATACAGTCACTTTTCTGTTATAGCAGGAAAAATATCTTGCAATCTTACCCCCCTTTTTTTGCAGAAATACCCCGATTCAAACCATTGTTCACATATTTTCACTTTGGTAAAGCAGCTATTTGTCTAAAGCGGGTACAAACCCCTTTTCAAGCTCTCTCAATTTCCAACTGGCTTTGACCAAACGATGAGGCCATTCCAGTGTTTTCTGATGACTGTTGATCATTGATTTTACTTTTATTTAATTCGATTGAATCCTGTGAACTTCGCAGTTACCATGCCTAGCCAGAATAAACAAAAAAAAACTCTTTCTGTTGAAGAAAATGTTCATTTTATTCAGAAATTAGAGGCAAAAGCCAATACTCAATTTGCTTAGAACTTTTTCTTTTAAGTACTTCGTAGTCGCTATTTGGAAGAATCTCAATTTTCTCTATCTCTCTCTGACATAAAAAAAAATATTTTATAGTTTCCTTATTATTTAGTACAACATAATAAGTACTAATACAATTTATTGCCCTAATTACTAACATAAATATTGTCCAATTAAGATATTTATTATAGAAGTATATTATGGAATTTCAACTATGTTTCTGAAAAATCCGATGAGTAGCATTCTCTCTAGTTGGCCCGTTAAGGGTTCATTATCGCGGGGTTTGACTGCATATATCTCTTAGAAAACATAATTATTGGAAACATATTTCCATTTTGGATAAATGAGGATATGGGTTATTTGTTGAAAGATTAAATATAAATTAATGTTTTACTGACCTTGACAGCTGAAAGTACAACAGCAGCATTTGCATGAGCAAGTCTAGGAGTAACTCTTTCAGCAATGCTATCATGAGAAGAAGTATATAATTACTAAGTTATAATAAAAAGACAATGTTTTATGAGAATACAGAAAATTTGAAAACTATGTGCCCCAGAAGCTTTTCATCTACCAGACTTGGGGGGGTCCCATGAATCTCCTTAAGGGACTAAAAGTAGCCTAAAGCTGTGTTTTGGGCACTTATATTTCGAAAAATGTGTTTTAAACAGCACTTTGGCTAGCCTCACAATCTGCATAACAGTATTTTCAAGAACACTCTGGTACTTTTTTTTTACTGTGGATGCTAATTTTCATATATAAGCTTTAAATTAAGATGATAAGTTGGGAAAATTTAGTTTTCCAAAGAATAATTATGCTTACAAGGCAAAAAAGAAAGCTTTTTTGAAATGCAATACTTATTGTTTATACCTGAAAAGTTGTGCGGTATGTAGAAAATTGGGTTTTAGAGGTTGACGTTATAAAGGCATTCTATTCTGCTGTATTTCTATTCTGATCCCAAAAACAATAGCTTTTATTTATCTTACCTTTGAGCTTCTCTTTCATCTTTCGGCAAACAATTTGCTAGTGAATCCAAAATAAAAACTTGTCCCCATTCAGTGCATTCATTTAATGCAGTCAGCAATTTATTGATTGTCTGTGCATTCATGTCGATTAAAGGTTGACCGCTACTAGAGGCTTCATTAATTTCAGACAAGGCAGCAACAGCATTTGCTACAACCTAAAAATAACCATTCAAAACTTCAACAGAAATTACTTACAATCTCATTCTAAAAATGAAAAAAAAAGACACTAAAACCATACATAAAAAAGCAGCAGAAAACTTTGTACTAAGATACTATTAAAAGAGGTTGGTATGAACAAAAGTACAAACAAAACATTTACAAAAGCTTAAAACAGCTTTTTTTTCAAAGCTATCAACACAAACTTCATCAGTGCATAAAAAAAATTGTGCCATAAAGACAAACAATAGAAGTGAAACTTATCTTTTTTTTACATTCTGAACTATCACTTCACTCGCACGTTTTCTCTCACGCCACACTCTTGTTCTTTCTGTACCTGACTTAAGTATGTTCACAACAAAATTTTATATTTAAATGAAGAAAATTTCCTATAAACCATAAACCAACTAATACTCAAAATCCGCTTTAATTATTTCCAAAAACATTGGAAAACATTAGTAATTATAAAGTTAATTTTGTTAACAAAAGTTAAACTATTTCAAGGCTGAACTTGAGCAATAAGGATTATGCTTGAAACTGTAAACTTTATTTGAATTATGCACTTGCTTAGCTAAATTTCAAATTTTGAATTCCTAGATTTGTTAAATTTATTCACAAAACTAACTTGACAATTACGATCATTTTTCATTGTTTTTGGCAACAATTGAAAAACAACTATGTCACTTCCCTCACACAAAATGCCTGCGAATCAGAATTTCAAAGCCCTCGCATAAGATGTTTCACTTCAAAAAGAATGGTTTATGAAAACCCACACATTAGACTCCTTTCACTTATTTTGGAAGAATTATTTATAACTAGAAAATCACCCATCAAGGTAGACGGGTGAAAACTGCTTCTTCATTTCAGTGAAACAACTGGCTATTTGGGAATATTTTGATTATCGAAATGTTGAGCTGCACAATTTTGAGCAATTAATTGTTCCTTTCTGGCAAAATCAGAGAGGTTAAAATACATTTACTCTTTTTTTGGTGCCAAAAACCTGACAACAGTTGAAAATAAAAAAAGAATCTCAGCTATCAAAATCTTATAAAAATATATACAAAATTCAATAAACATCCTCAATTGTAAAAATATATACAGGATTATATAAAAATTCTCAATAATAAAAGTATTCATAATTACAAATAATTTCATTACTGGTGACGTCAGAGATTTACTAAATCAATGATTTTGGCTATTATCTTAATATATAAAAATCAATGTCCTGAGATAATATATATACATATATATATACATATATATATATATATCAACGCACAGCCGAAACCGCTGAAGCTTCAGACTTGAAATTTGGCAGGCATGTCCGCATGATTACGAAAGTAACCACTAAGAAAGGATTTTTCGAAATCTCAATTAGTTCGGGAGAAATTAATTAAAACCTCTTAATTTCTGAGAAATTAAAACCTGTCATTGAATTCAAATCCCTTATTTTCGAAGGCTTTCCTCCATTCAAATCATTATTCAGTACTTCATCTCAACTTTTGGTCGATAGCGAACTATAAATTTGATATTGTTTTTGTTTCTCACGTGATTCTTCGAGGCTTTTCTCAAGTCAAATCATAATATTTCTGTCTTTTGCTTTTATTTTTTCAAAACTAGAAACGTAGTTTTTAAGAACATCATCACAGGCGGACTATCCTTTTGAAGTTAGAAGAGTGCAGTTTCCTGTTAAAGTTTGCTTTGCAATAACCATTAATAAGTCACAAGGACATACATTAAAAGTAGCAGGGATCGATTTAAGAGAAGACTTTTTTCACACGGCCAATGTTATAGCACCAGGAAAAAAAACTAAAAATGTTATATACAAAGAAGTTCTTGCTTAAACATAGGTATAACAATAAAATGTGGATGGTCTGTGTTTTCAAAGATAATCAATACTTTAAAAGGATCATTAATAACAGTTAAAGATCGGTTACGGACAAGGGCATATATATAAGGAGTCCAGGGACCCCGGGATCCTCCCAAAATTAGGAAAAATTATAGGTAACTAGAGGACCCGACAGACGTTGTTCTGTTCAAACTTTGTAAATTGAAAAGTAAAAAAATTTCAATAAACTATCAAGTGTTTGAAGTAGTTTTGTTGAAAAAAATAAGTAAAAAGAAAAGGTTTTAAGCTGCTTGGTGTCAGAATGCGTATATTTATTACAACTTGATTTATCTAATGCCCACTGAGCAGTTGTTTTATTAACTATTTTTTCTCCCGTACTTGATGGTTTGTTCTTTCAGCCATACTCAAAGGATAAAAAGCGTCCTCAGATATTAAGTGTAAAAAACTAACTACCCATCTAAAACAAACGAGAAATCCCGTTGCAACATCCCCCATATGAAAAAGAAGAAAACAATGAAAAAGATATCGTATAAAAAATGATAAAGGTAAAAACAGTTCTCTGAATAAGCGAAAATCACTCATCCCTCCCCCACCCCTAACGATGTAAAATAAACGCTTTCTTCAACTAAAATGACTAAAAACTCTTTAAAAACGAAAAGCAACTCTTTGCAATTGGAAATAATTCGCCAAATAAACAAAATATACAATAAATTACATTAACAATAGCTTTAAATTGTAAACAAATGATCACACAACTCTATTGTTTACAGCCAAAGTCGCCAAGCCACCACGTTACTGCCGACTACTTACTTATCCAGCCGATAAGTGAGCGAAGCCAACTCCGATCGATTAGCGCTCCGATCTTTTGAACGAAAACTTTTTAAACTTCATATATTGCCTAATTTGTTCTTTCCACCAAAGATAAAGATCGTCCACTGCACTGATCTTTTGTCTACAGAACTACCCTGTTGTAATTTATCTGGACGAAAATAAAATTTGTTTCGGCTTTAAATTCCATCATTTTATCCTTTAATAATGTACTGATTAATTAGATAATCCTTAAAGTATTTTTGACAATGGTGCCAAAACTCAGATGGATTTGAGCCGAGAAACAAATGTTGCTAGGTACGGTACTTTCTGATCATTTGGTTAAGAAAACCTAAAGCACCGATCCGGTCTACGACGACAGAGCACACGTTTTGCGTGAACCATCCAGTACTTTACTTTAAAATATATCACGGGACCTAAAATCGTTGCTTTTAAGAAATGGAAGGCTTCATTCTCTCTCTACGTTTTATCTATTCTCAATTGACATATCACAGTAGGAAATTTCATTCCAAAAAGCTGAACTGGCTTTCTTATTGTCCTTTGGCAACAGGTTAAATATTTATTTCAGTTCTCGCTCAACAATAGGTTAAAATAAATATTAATCATTTGGGAGGTATAACCATCCAATGTTCAAATTAATTAATTAATTAGCAAAAACGTTTCCGATTCGATCCATCGCGCTTCGAAACCATGCTTGCACACAAAAAATTTGATCAAAATTGATCCAGCCGTTTAAAAGCCTTATGGTGACAAACGTCCGCACAGAAGATTTTTATATATTAAAATAAGTAATTATTATTACAGGGGATTTTCGAAACTAGGTGCACCAAGCACTGTTAACCCCAGCTAATTCCACTACCCGAGCAATGCCGGGTACGGGAATGCTAGTATATATATATATGAGCATGTGCTGAATTAACATACCATTGGGTTAGAATCAGATAAGAGGTCTCGCAGTTGATCTAGAAATCCTTGGTCCTCTACCAGTTGGGCATTGATGTCGTGAAGTTTAGCGACTGACACTGCAGCTGTTTTTCTCACATACGGATCTTCATCTTTCAAACACTTTCGGAGAGGTTCACAAAGATACTCAGTTATCTTGTCCACACGGATACATCCCATAGTGCGAACAGCCAAAGCACGAATCAAAGGGTTTGCATCTTCACAATCCTACAGAAAGAATTTTTGAGCTCTTTTTATTGAAATTAAACCCCTTAAAAAGCATTCCAGTTTATAACTACAGTGGAACCTTGATTTAACATTGTCTGTTTCCAATATGATTTACTGCCGATTAGTGTGGAAATTGCTAAACCAGTGAGGTTAAAAAAATTCGGATTTTACGTTACCTTCTTTTTAGAAAATCCACTTGATGTTTCTCTTAGAATAGATGAAACTTATATTTCCTCTATAGGACTGTGATAAAAAAAATTATGATAAATTTGTTTCTTAGCCTATTGAAGCCGTTCTAGCATTCTTTCTGTTAAGTCTTATCGTCTTTGTCAAAGCATAAAATCCCTAAAACAGTTTCATTTGTAAATGCTAACAAAGGAGCAAATTTGCAAAACATTACTAGCATAGAACACAATATAGATGAAATTGTACATAAAAGCAAAAAACAAGTAAGTATTAGATTTCTTCCACTTCTTCACTGAGATAGAGTTATTTTTTAAATAACATTCTTAGATTTTTACCTTTGCTACCAGTTTTACATTTTCTCCCTTGTTACGCTCTTTAACATTAGTCTGACAGGATACATAAATTCAGAGTTTCATTGTAGTAATGAAATAAATAAGTCCAATTCCATACGGTATCTCCTACATTTAGTTTCTAAATACATGACCCCATGATTAAAACCTAAAGAAAGTGGCTACTAATGATTAAAATGTAGCTACTAAACTAAAAGTGTCTACCAGCCACTGGCGATTAACTAAAAATTTGAATTATCAGATCTGCTTACAACTCTTTTAAACCTGCATCACTGCCAGTACCCAGAGGTATTATAGTTACGTTTCCAAGAAAAATAATATGTATTATAAAAGTTGCAATATAATTGCATGCAGGAATGAATAATATCAAACATTAAAAAAAAGATGAAAAATGAAAATTAGCAACCTACTTAAACATTTTCACGCGTTTCTACACAATAATAAAGTCATTTCCCAGGAAAATTGACCTTATTTATTGCATGTGTACCCCTAAAATTTATTACAGAACCATTTAAATTTGTCCATAAAATTTTATTTTAGCAAAATACATGCAAAAAAAAGTAGAATCATTTAACTCTAATGCACTCCCCTCCATGGGAAAAAAATTCCAAACCTTTTATTTAAACTTTTTAAATAATTTTTCAAAAGTTTTAATCACACCTTAACAAAAGTGTTCACTGCCATAATTGCCATATCGGGTTGACTCTTAGCATAGTTCATCAAATATAAATAAACTAGCTTTTTCAATTCCAAGTTGTCAGTCTGCATACAGTTCACAACATCAGGAAACAAGGCACTAAAAAGAATAAAACATTAAAATGCAAAGCAAAAGCTAGTTTCTATACATAAATACAATTTGAAACTTAAGGTTACAAACCTAACATCTTTTCCAACTGTCATAGAAGCAATGACTTTCTTCACAGCCTCTCTCTTTTTTTCTTTCTTATCGCTATTTAACTCACTCTTTAATTCAAAAATTTCACCTGAAAATAGATTTAACAAAGATGAATTAAAATAATGGTACTTTGAATATTCTGCATCCAAGTAATTATCAAAGATTAAAAATAGATTATGAATCATCATATGAAACAAACCAATTAATTAAAAATGCATTTTGCAAAACTTTTGGGGGGGCGAGGGGGGTTGAGGAGAACTGTTTGTATTATCAGAATAACTCATCAGTAACACACATTATTACTCAACAACTGTGAGCAGTTAGTTTGAAAAAAAAAAAAAAATTTTATATAAGATCGTTTGCCTATTTTTAAAAACTTAGAAAAAGTTATGTAGCCAGATATTACTTTCAGAAATTAGTTAACAATAAAATGACAATACTGAAAAACATTAAATAATATGATACAATAAGTTGATGTACTGGAAATTCCACAGGTAAATGACTGACATTTCTAAAGCAAAAAGGTGAGCATCTTGTCAGATTCCACACAAAATAAACCTTATTTTAAAAATATTTTCTCCTAGTTTAATTTTTGATTTTAAGCTTAATGTAATGCCGTAGTTGAATTTCGAAAATATTTTTGGTAGATTTTTTAAAATATTTTAAAATCATAGTAACTGATAGACTTAAAACATTCTACATGTCTGTCAGTTACCATGTTTTTAACTCCTTTTTTTAATCATCTAAAAGCATACAGTAGACTCCCGATTATCCGCGAGCGGTTTATCCACGGGGCGGATTATTCGCGAATCAATCAACAATCACGAACATGTATTTTCGCAGTAAAAAGCCAATACCAATGGCTGTTTTTTTTTTTTTTTTTTTTTTTTGAAAAATTGTAAATTTACACTCAGTTGTTTTTGCTTGATTGATTGATTTGATTTAATTTTATTATTATTATTATTATTTTTGTGAGTTCATCGTACATACACTTGTTTGTTATTGATGTTAAGTTTGGTTGTGCAAAAATACAAAACATTTGTACTGTACTCTATATATATTTTCACTGTTTGCAGAAAGTGTTATGCATCAATACAGTTAAGAATTTGAGATAGGACAATTTTTACCTGATTTGTCCCCAATTTTAGTCCTTTTGCGGTTATCTGCGATTTTTATTATCTGCGGCACTTGTGCCACCCAATTCCGCGGATAATCTGGAGTTTACTGTATTTTGTTAATTCAGTTACAACATTAAATTCAGCTCAAAAAGAAAAGTTAAATAGAGGAAAATAGTTTTAAAATACAGTAGAACTCCAATTATCTTAACCAATTTGGGAAAACCAGTGTGGGAAATAAGTATTTCATTTTGAAGAGCAATAGGGCAATTCCACGAAAAGTTGTCCAGACACATCAAAAAAAATCACATAATATAGAAACAAATCAGATTTTTTGGAGAAATATCTGCTCTTTTTTATTTCAGCATCAATTTTGAGTTTAAAATATTTTTATGTCAGATTTTAGCCTTAATTGATAACATTTAGACAAAGTCAAAAAAAAAAAAACATTGTTAGTGAAAGAAATGTACGAGCCATTTTTTACTACTAAATCAATTTCTTTTTTGGAAAAACTATTAAATATCATGACCACCCCTTAGGGGGGCAAAAGTACCCCTATGTGAATTGAGCATCAAAAGACTTAAATTTGGCAAATATCCGATGAAACTGAACTTAAATAAGGAAAAACTCCAAGGGCGGGGAGGGGATTCAACCCAACTCCCTGCCCTTGGGGAGTTCCCCTCCACCACCCCCCATCCCCGAACAAAAATCTCCATGCGAGTTCTTGAGCACCAAAGAACCTAAGTCTGCAATTTGGCAAAGATAAAACTATGGATTTTTTTTTTGGAGATCCCCCTCAACTGCAGCACACGGTCACACACGTAACGCTAATAAAATATTTTTATTGCTATTGTACGAGCTTTAGAAAAAAAATATTTGAGAAATACTTACTTAGTATACTTAGACACATGCACAAAAAATACTGTTCATTTACCTTTTAAAACTTCACAGAAAATTACAAAATAATATGAGGTATAGATTATTTTCAAATTTTCCGAGTCACACATTAAAATGCCTAAATGAGCTGCATTTAAAATTTAGCAAAAAAATTTAGAATTGCCCTATGAAGAAAAAACTGTCACTTAAAAACTCTTATTCATCTTCTGTTAATTTAGAAGAAACTATTCCAAAATATTTTAAAAATATATTGGTTTTTATTGTTATTTGTAATGAAATGGTGTCAAAAATTCACACAAGTAAAGCTGGAATGGCCCAATACTGCTTCTTCAATTCTGATATTGAGGAGCAATGCTGTAAAATTGAGGAATAGTTTTACAACATTTGCTGAACTACATTTTCAACAAGAAAACAAAGTTTAAAAAAATGTAATATTTAATGTGTACATTTAAAAAGTTTTGAACAATGACTTAAGTTACAAACTTTTATTACTTATCTTTTACAAAAATCGAAAGAACTTTGTGCCTATGGGTGGTTCTACAAATATAAAAATCTTTAGGCGTGACAATTTCAAAAAATTAAATTTATAAAATTTAAATCATTACCACCCTATTCATTAATAAAAATAGTCATCTAAAATCATTATGTGCCTACACTGCATCGATATTTAGTTTTGTCATTCACATTTTTAAAATATTTTTTTATTTTAATTTTTTTCTAGCATTGCAAAATTTTCTATGCAATTTATGATAATGAATCATGTTTCATACCTTTTCAATCGCGAACTGGGATGGGATAGATTTTCTTCTAAAATTCTGAAAGCGATTTGAATAGTTGACGTTCAGATAATTAGAGTTCTTCGGCAATTTATATTTTGAGTTGAATGAGAGAAAATTCTCATGGTTTAGCTTCGAAAATGTCAGTCAGTTATCGGTGGAATTGCCTATACATGACACATAGCTTCAAAAATTTAATGAAAAAGTGAATTATGCTTCATGAAAAAAACCTTAACTTTAGAACAGTCTGAATAATCATTTTTTCAAAATGCTGCTTTTATCATCTAATAAGTGTAAGAAATCTGGAACATAAGAAATCAGGAACATAAGAATTTTCCTTGAAATTTTGATTATTATTGTTTTTGATGCTTATATATTACAAGGAAAACTTCATAACAAATTGGTTAAAAATTAAAATAAAACTTATATTGTATTTGTATATTGAAAAAATAATCAATTCATGCATTTATAACTTGAAAAAATCAACATACCCTTTTTTGTAGTGGTAAAGTACTTTGCATCAGTCATGATTTATGTAACAATTGGCCAATTCTGAAAAATAAAACCATAATGGTAAAGTTATACTGAAGATAGATCATGAAATTTAAAATAATGCATTTGAACCATAAACAGATTAACACTCTCTTACTCATTGCAAAGTTGATAAGATATTCAAGTTCAAATTTTGGAACCATATATACAGTTCTCGAAAAAAAATATTTTAACATTTTTGTGGTCATGGGACTGTTTAAAGGTTAAATTTACATATAAATCAAAATGAATATTTTATTTTTCATTGTTAATAGTAATAAATATTTCAATAACTATTTAACAGGCACCTCTCTTCTTCTTGGTATCAAAGTTGATGCAATTTTCATCAAAAATTTTGTTTCAGTGATTAAATAAACCTTACAAAGTTTCTCCTTTAAACAGTGTCTTATCATTTTCCCAGAACTTCATAATGCTACATACAAACTCTGGATCGGTGAGTTGCACTACTGTTTTTCGGGACAATGCTATGAATTAAGTACAAAGAACGAGTTTTAAAAAATTGGTACAGGCACTGAAACAATCCTGGGAAATTCAGGACGCATGGTCACCTTAAGAATTACCAACCTCCAAAAAGTAAAACTTAACTTAATTCCTTTTTTAACTAAAAATCTTTTTATTTATTTCTTAAATTTAAAGAAAAAGTCTTTCAACTTTTTCCTACATAAAGATGGTATTTAGCCCCAGAATTAACTACTTGCTCATAGAGATTAGTTCAACATTGCATTCCATGATTTTCTATATGAACCATTATACAAGGTTTGACCAGTTGGATGGGGCCTTGATCCAACAACTCCCAGAAGAATTGATTTGGATTGGGAACTTGGAGGACATTGTAACCATAAACATATTTAATGCACCCCAGTCACCATTAAAGCACATGGATGATCTTTGACTGGCTGGCATCGAACTCAGGATCCTCCAGTTATGAGTTTGACATTATACCAATCAGGTCCCTACAGTCCTGATTAGTTCAACGGCAGATTAGTCCACTTTTTGAATTTTTATTTCATCAAAAAATTAAATCAGCAGCTTGATTTTCTACCACAAGATTCATTAAATATTTCTCATTATCCCAGTTTTTTTTTTTTTTTTTTTTTGGAAAGATTTTGCCCAGATATTGCTTTCCTAGTGCAAGTAGAGAAATCAAAATGAGGGGACCTTTTGTAAAAAATTTTTTGGAGAAGATTGACACTTATTTTGTGGCTAATCAAGAGTAAGTAAAGAGCATTGGTGAGAGGTGCATGTGACGTATTCATGATTTCCCTCTGTGGCAAACAGTCAATCGCTCTTTATCGCCCATTTTGAATTGTTTGGCATGGGCTTCAAATTGTAGTTTAAACAGAAATATTAGCACAGCAAGGATGCAGTTTCTGTTGAAGATCAGTGGCAGTTGGCAGTTTAATGAGGGAATTTAGACTAAATGATCATACTGTCGTGTGCAGGTAAACGGCAGTATCTGCAGAAATGAGTTTGAGATATTTGAAGAAACGCATTTTGGATTCAATACTAACTATGGGGAAAGGTTGGAATTAGACGTCTTTTTCGCGCCTTTTTTCAGCGGAAACCAAATAAACGAGCTTGTACAATAAAGATAATGTAAAATAGATGACAAAAATGCAAAAAAATGAAAAATGAAAAATTTGCAGTTACTGCCCTTTACCTGCACACGGCAGTATACACAAGGTTTTTTTCAGTCCTTCTCAGATTAAGAGAGTGGCCATTTGTATGTGTGTGTGTCGGGGGGGGGGGGGCAGTTTGATGAGGTTCGTCTGTAAATGAAAAAATTTCAGCAGATGAAAAATCTTGCAACTGGGAAGCAAATCTCAAATATTGCCCAGAGCAGGGTTCATACTCAATTTCAGAAATAAAATGATTGAAGGAGTTTTGAAGGAGTGAAATGAGATTTTGAAAGAGTACTAATAGAATGTCACTAAATGAGGTCACTTTTTTTTTTCAACATATTTCACCCTCTCGCCCTTTTACCACAAAGTGGCGCACTTCACCTGGCTCTTCTTGTCACATGTCATATTTTTACAAACATATTGTTACAATAACTGTGTGATTTCACTTTTTGTCACCCTCTCTCTCCTCATCACAATTTCACAAACCCATTTCCTCCTCAAGGTATGGCATCAATTGTGGATGACCCTTTTTAGCCTACTTTCCCAGTAAAAGTCAGAAAAAAGCATGAAAGAAGGCTTAATGCATCTTGAAAATATTACAAAAAACAAAAAAAAGTTAAAAATAAAAAAGAATTAAATAAATATCAAAAATTAAAAATTGGAGAGTAGGGTATTGAAATGGGAGAAAACGTCTGTCCCCTCTCCCCAATAACTTTTGAGTGAAGAGTCCAATTCGAACAATTTTTTTTTGTTTGAAAGATCTCGGCGAGGACACCTCATTCCTATATTTCACTTTTTGATTTGAAATATTCTTTGTACAATTTTGAACAGTTCAAAAAAACTTAACATTAGTGCCTACAGAGAAATTCGGGGCAATTCCGAACTTAGAGGCGAATTTACTTCAAACAAGCTTCGTAGAAAAAAGCTTTTGATGAAAAACTTGAAGTATATAAAATATCTTTTTGATTTCTACAATTTTTCTTTAAATTTTGAACAGTTCAAATATCTTAACATTAGCGCCTACGGGGAAACTGAAAGTCAATGTAGATTCCGTACTTGAAGGCAGCTTTACTTCAAACAAATTTTAATGGAAATAGCTCTTGACGACAAACTCCAGACCAGACTCCAACTCCTGCGACTGACAATTAGTCGGACTCCGACTCCCCAACTTTGACTCCACAGCTATGGTTTCAACTGTGAAATAATTATTGTTAACATGACTTGTTTTTATTTCCACACTACAGTTTTAATTTAGGTATTCCGTTTTCGGCGGATAAACTCAAAGTCATTTATGTTTCTACATAAAGATAAGATATGCGCAGACTATTTTTTTTTGTTTTTTTTGACAATGAAAATTATTTTTTAAGGGTACATTTTATTCTTTTTTATTTTGGTAAGAGCATTAGTTCATTTAAAAAATTATTTTTTGCAACAGGGGAAATAGAAGCTTTTTTTTTTTGATATGATGTATTTATTTTAAACTATCTACTCCCTTGCTCATTACCACCTCTTCCAGTAAGCTGTTCCAAGGTTCCACTACCCTGCTATAATAATAATTTTTCCTAATATCAGACCCCGAAGTGGTTTTTTGGGGGTGGGGGGGGGGAAGTAGGAAATAAGGAATCAAAAATTAAAAAAAAGTAGGAAAAATAGGAAAAAAATCACTTCAAGAAATAGGAAAAAATAGGAGGATTTAGGACTGAACACGTCAAGAGTAAACAAATTTAGCGTAAACTTTATTTCTAATGTAAAATAAACTAACAGTATTTTTGATTTAAAACTGTCCCAAAAATAAACTAATAGTACTTTTGAAGTATTAAAGGGATTTAACGAAAGACCAAGTCGTAAAAACAAAACGAAAGAATCACGCTTACAATTTTCAGTATGAAAAATAAACTGGTGGAAACAAAGATACTAAATACAGAAATATGAAAATAAAATCCAAACAAAAAAACACCTTTCAACAATAAAGTAATAAAAATTTTAAGTGTGAAAGAATAAAATGTTCTTCATTTAAGGTTTTACATTGCCTTTCTGTTTAAATAGAGCTATATTTCCCTTGTAATCATCTATACGAAAAATTGGTGAATAAGAAATTCGGCTTTCCCCGCACTCTTTGAACAGTCTTCCGTTTACTTTAATTAAATCTTCTAATTGACCGGTAAGTAATATATAATTGCATCAGAATGTGCCGGTAACCATTTCTTTATTGTTTCGTTAAAACAGTAGGACTGAAGTCGGGGCGATAAAAAGAAAAGTCGATAGTAAACGCAGCAATGGTAAAAAAGTCACTTACGAAAATTTAACTTTTAAACACGCAGACGCCGCGGCATTCCTTCCAAAAATTACTGTAGTCAATCAATGAAAAGTTCTGGATCTGCATGGGTTTTTTTTTTTTTTCTTTGCTTTTCAAAATTGAAACATGTAGAAAATTATCGGTGCGGCATCATAAAAATAAGAATCAATGCACAATTAGAAGTGCTATACTAAAGAAAGAAAAAGTAGGAAAAAAAAGGAAAAAGTAGGAAAATAAGGAGAGGGCTCTAAAAAATAGGAAAAATAGGAACTCTTCGGGGTCTGTAATATCGATGTTAGCCTGAGATTTAAATAGCTTAAAACAATGACCCCTTATTCTGTTTTCAGTGCTAAACATCAGCTCCGTAACATCTTTCATTTTAATAAATTTAAACAACTGAATCATGTCCCCTAGGTCTCTTCTTTGCTCAAGACTGTACATTTTTAGCCTTCTAAGCCTGGAATCATAGTCTAAATGAGAAAGTCCACTTATTAGCCTTGTAGCCCGCCTTTGAACCCTTTCCAATACATTAATATCTTTCTTAAGATAAGAGACCAAAACTGAACAACATACTCCAAATGAGGTCTTACCAAACTTCTATATAAGGGCAGGAGAACTTCTTTAGATTTGTTTGAAATAGATCTATTGATAAACCCAAGCATCTTATTGGCTTTGTTACTAGCTATGCTGCACTCTGTTGGCTGAACTTTAAATCCTGACTTATTAAGACGCCCAGATCAGTAACTTTTTCTGCCTGAGTAATGACTGAACCTTCCAAATAATAACTTGTACACTTATTTCCACGCCCTAAATGTAACACTTACATTTCCCAACATTAACAACCATACCGCATTTATCAGCCCACTCCCTAATATGATCTAGATCCTCTTGCCGCTGATTTGCTTGTTCTTCATTTTCTACACTCCCCATAACTTTGACATCATCAGCAAAACAATTCATGTTCCCAGAAATATTTTTATAAATATTGTTCATAAAAACAATGAACAAAACAGGCCCTAACACTGATCCTTGAGGAACCCCGCTTAAAACCCCACTCCAATTAGAATAATTTCCCCTAACAACTACCCCTTGGTTCCTTCCGGTCAGCCAGTTTTTTACCCAACTGAAAGTTTTTCCTCCTATTCCTACATCAGCTAATTTGCTAAGTAGAGCAACACGTGGTCCTTATTGAAAACTTTTTGAAAATCAATGTAAACAACATCTACAGGCTTCTTATTATCCAAAGTCATGGTAACTGTCATAGAAATGTAATAAATTAGTTGCACAAGATTTACCTTTCCTGAAACCGTACTGAAAACTAGTCAATAGATTATTAGTCTCTAAAAAATTTACTATCTTAATTTTTATCAATGTTTCAAAAATTTTGCAAACCACCGAAGTTAGACTCACAGGTCTATAATTTCTCGCACTCCCTTTAGACCCTTAAGACTTAGAAACTTATACAAATACAAAAGTGACGACCAGCAACAGGCTCTGGGCCCAGCTAGAAATAAGTTTCTGAAAAACAGGTTGCATTTAACAAAATAAGCATCAAGTAATGATAACAACAATTACTGATTTGCATTTTTTCTTTCCTTTTCTGTATTTTTCCATTTCATTGAGAAAAGAGTAAAATATTTTGAAATTTTATATGTGCTCTAGCCCACGAGAACGATTTTACTTTGTAGTATGATCTGCGGCCCGCGAGAAGAAAATGTTGGGGGCCACTCTTATAAACAAATTATATTACATGCACTTTTTATGTAGATAGCTCAGTTTCACCATTTTAATAACTTAATCATATACAGAAAACTCACTACAAAAAGTAACTTCAACAAATTATAGCTTTTTATCTATACATCTTATGAAGAAATGTTTGGACAAAATTTATAGGTAATAATGGGGGAAGTTTAAAACCTAACCAAGTTTGAATCTGGTGATAAACCCTAAAAAGATGTTGACAAGTGGCGCCTGAAGTTGGTGGAAGTTTTGCTAAATCAAAATTTGACTTTAGGGACATTCTTACTATTACTTGCTTATACACAAGTTTTTATTCAAACTTGGGTAGGTTTTAAACTTCCAGCAGAAGAATGAGGTTAGCAATATACTTCAAGCAACTGACTGACACCTAAGCCCATAACAATTACTCCAGCGCCAGATGAACTTTTTCTACAAATAATCTTGCAACTGTAAAACATTGTGTGTTACAAACTGTAGCTGTCGTAAAGGTGGGTTCGATTGCACGTCCATTTGTGGACATTAGTGGAATGCACTGTAACAATATTTTTGGACCAAACATTATTCTGTTGAGTATCAGCGACACAAACGAACCATAAACTTTTGTAACAAAATATTGCATTTTCGTTGTAAAACCTTAAAGTGAACGTAATTACATTGATGCTCCATTTCAACTAAATGACTATTGCAGATCATCATTGTATTATTATCCATATATTCAAGCATTTCTTCCCAAGACATAATGATAAAAAGCTGCAGTTTGTTGAATTTATTTTTTGTAGTGAGTTTTCTCTATGTGATTAACTTAGTAAAACGGTGAAACTAAGTTATCAACATAAAAAGCGTATGTAACATAATTTGACTATAACAGTGGTCCCCAATCTTTCTCTTCCCATAAGGGAAGACTAAAATTGTTCTCGCGCAGGCTGAAGCACATATAAAATTTCAAAATGTTTTACTCTTTTCTAAATGACATGGGAAAATACGAAAAAGGAATTAAAATTGCAAATAAATTATTCTTATCATTACTTGGTGCTGCTTTTGTTAAATGCAACCTCCTTTTCATAAACCAATTTCTAAATATTTAGCTCTAAATTTGGAACATTGTCAGAAAACGTACTCGTTGAGTTATAACATTTCACAAAACAGCGGGCCACGTGGATCAGCTTCGCGGGCCAAATGTGGCCTGCGTGCCATAGGTTGGGCACCACTGGTTTATAAGATTGTTAGGAATGCAAAAAAAAGAACTCCCCAGTAACATCATTAGTTTTTGAGCTGTAAGCGTATAATCATAGTAATGCTCTTGCAATGATTCGTAAGGGTTGGGGGGGGGGAGCAAGAGGGGGGGTCCGGACTTTGTGTTTTTTTACTACAGTCGAACCTCGTTATCACGACACCTTTGGGACTGTCAACAAAGTGTCGACATAGCCGGAGCGACGTCATAACCGGAATATTTAAAAATTCATAATTAAACATTAGTTAACATTAAAATTAGATTTAATGAAGAAAATAGTAGTATCTATATATACATTTCAAATTAGATTTAACTAATGTAAATTTGAATTATTGGTAGATATGACATAAATATTATTTTCTTAAAAAAATCTTCACTTATTATTATTATTTTTGTGTAACTAAAAACTTTTCTAACTAAATAACTTTTCAATAGCATTTTTAACACTCCTCTTTTCCACGAAAGTATCAGCAAGAAAGAAACGAATTCAAGACTCTCCACCTGCTTTGAATTCCTTTCTATTGTCCCTCTTGTCAAAGTACCTTTCAGAACTTATCTACTCGCCCCCCACCACTCTTGAGGTGTCATGCCTGGTCAAACCTCTTGCAGAGTCCGAAGTTCCTACAACAAACATTTCCTGATGTTTTCATTATTTTACAGAAAATTTAACAATTGCAAAGAAATATTTGATCCAGTCGGCGCTGTTCGAAGTGTCGTCGTAACCGGAGGTGCACCAAAAAGACTGTCGTAAAAACCGGAGTTACTTAACGTTAAAATTATGTGGCTTAGGTTCGGGACTCTGAAAAAGTGACGTGACATCCGGAGTGTCGTGAAATCCGGGTGTCGCGATAACGAGGTTTGACTGTATATACTTTATGTGCTAATATCCTGCAAAAATTCAGCTTTCCCTAAATTAGTTGCGACATGAAACCTTTATTGACTGCTAATATACCTGCAATTCTGATAACTTTTTGTGCATAACCTGATGTTTGGTATAAAATATAACTACAGAATGGTAAACATCATTTGCACTTAAAAATGTTCGAGTAAAACCCAAAACTATTAGAAAATACTGATTTGTCAAAAAAAAATCCAAGTTAAAGATAGCGTTGGGTGCCATGGATTCCCAGTTTGCTCACAGGAGTAAAATTGAAATGTTAAAATACGAATCGGCTAGAAAATTAATTGTTCCAAAACTCTGAAAACCATTCAACTTCAAGAAAAGATACGCTCTGCCCTACATATAGCATTTTCCTAACTGCAATTTAATTACTTATGAAGTGAAAAATTTTTACAAATGAAAATTCTAAGCTTTTGGCACAGTTGTTCTGAACAAAAGCTAAGAAAAAAAAAGGCTCACATATGCAATGGAAACCAATTTCCCACAAAATTTCAACAGTGAATTAGAAATGCCGATTGTCCTAATTAGATGAACTAATCCTTAGAACACAAGTATTCCCTAGCAATAGAAATTGAACAAAATAAGGCGAAAAACAAAACAATTCAAAGGACATGTTAATTACTAAAAGAAGTACAAGTTCAATTAAATAAATTTCTTAGTAAGTAATCACATTATAAGCACACAGAAATACACAAGTTGAGTGCTCATACCTACTAATCAATTCACAAGCTATGACTTGAAGGTAAGTAAAGGAACGAAATTTTGAGAAATATTTGAAAAACCAAGTACAGAATATATAATTTAAAGGAACTTCCAATTATTCAAACTACTCACTAATCGTTTAAATTCCCTTTGCTGTCAAGTCAACACTGTCGGTCAATCGTTTTTTCACTGTTCACGCCTTCTTATCTGACAGAAGTTGTAGTCATTCTGAAATTTTACAATCGGTTTTTACATCTGAGAAAGTGATTAAGTAATTTAATTGGAAGTAAGAAAAGCCTAAATATGGAACGAAAAACACGATTTTGATTGTTTTTACGATTCAATTTCAACTTCAAAAATGTTTCATTAATATTTTAGGTAAATGTTTGGCATCACTATTTGCTTGAATGGCGGATGTTTTGTTTTTCCTTTCTGATGTCAAAGTCGCGAAAATTTGAACTAGCTTATATTTGGAATTCGTTTATGTGATTGCAAATATTTGGGTAACTTTTTAAAAAATTTCTGCTTTTCTGAAGCGTCACGTTACCAAAATATGTTTCATTTAATGAGCTTTGTAGAAAATAAGTCTTAGTAATAATAATTATTAGTTGTGGTATTGTACCACAAAGGCTTTCATAACATATTGTTATCTTAAAGTATTCTCTTTTTGAAGGTGGACCATGGCTCTGAATGAAACTCTGAAGAAGAAAAGGGAATTGTTCTTCAATAATTTGTTGCTACTTGGGTTTGACACCCAGTCAATGGAGACACAATATAGGATCAAATTTCACAAGTGATTCTAATAGTTTATTACTTTTTTCTGTACTGTTTTAGTTGTTAATTAGGGCTGATTTTAGATTAAAAAGGCAGCCAGGGGAATTTTGAAAGAGAAAAGATTCTCAAAGCAAATATTTGGTGTTGAATTTTCCATTAGCAGCTGTACTAAACACAAAATTGGTTTCTTGCATCTTGATATTGAAACAATATTGTTTAGTGAAATCTTAGTTTTAGAATTTTTTTTTTTTTTTTTTTTTTTTTATATACATATTCTAATCAGAATCTACTCTACCAGCAGTTCTCAACCTGGGGGTGTTGAAGAGTTTCAAGGGAGGCATGGGTGTATGAAAGATTGAATAGCTTATTGTTAACTTATATAGAAGTTTGGTAAGACCTCCTTTGAAGTATGCTGTACAGTTTTGGTCTCCTTATCTCAAGAAAGATATTTCTTTTTTGGAAAAGGTTCAAAGAAGGGCTACTGGACTAGTAAGGGGACTTTCATATTTAAATTACGATGCCAGACTTAAAAGTCTTAACATGTGTAGCCTGGAGTGAAAGATAGTCTAACCTTTTGGTGCAAGATCCTCTCAGCCAGCCTTTTGCCATGTTTCTTTAAACTGATGAAAGGAAGAGTGATTGTTAAGAATTTCTTTTTATTATTTCTAACTACAGTAAAACCTCTCAATAAGGGACACTAAGGGGACCAGACATTTTGTCCCTTAAATAGAGGTGTCCCTTATTCGGAGGTAGATGAATTGATGCATGCCGTGTAATTAGTAGTATAATATCACCAGTGGCGTAGCGAGAAAATATCCTTGGGGGGGGGGTGTTAATTTTTTCTGAAGTTTAAAGTAAAGCTATGCCCTTGAGTTTATATACACACACACACACACACATATATATATATATATATATATATTAATATTACGTTTATAAATTAAACAATTAAACAACAAAGGACATTATAAACGAATTTTCTTCTTTGAAAATACCTTGATCAATACTGCCATCATAAGAAAGAAAGCCCTCATCACACGAAATCTTCTCTTTTTCAGTGCTCCTTCCATTGCGTTCCTGAGGAGGGGTTGCAAAAAATGACGTTAAGGTTTTTTACTGCTCATTACTATATTTATTACGAAGCGAAACAACTCTAACTGCAGTCTTGCTACACTAATGGATAGAACTAAGGTTGTCAAGTGGTCAAGTTCTGCAGTAGCTGCAGAAGTTTAGTTGAAGCGGAGTGATACATTCATTCAGAAAGCAAAAAAAAAAAAAAAAAAGCTCCGAAATAGTAGCATTGTCCTCAAATCTGAGGGGCCAGTGGAAGAAAGGGAGAAATGCGTTCCAGGAATAGGTTGCAAAGGACAGTCGTCCGCACGCTTTTTCTCGGAAGAAAAGCAGTGGGGCAATTTTTAGTGGGAGGCATGTCGGGCGAGTTTTGGTTAAAAGGTCATTCAAGTTAAAAGCCTTTCCGCTGTTTCCTGGTTTGGTGTGGAGATGATAGAAACGTGGAAGAAAAATCCTAGAATACTGGTCAAATTAGATCTGCAGCTACTGCTCACCTCAAGAGGATAATTGAATTTAAAAAAAATAAATAAATAAAAACAGGTTCGACTGAAAAAAATTTGGGGGGCTCATGGGGGGGGTTCTAACCCCCCTATCCCCCCCATGGCTACGCCACTGAATATCACAATAAACATTAATTATTAACACTTAAGATTAAATACTGAAAATGTCTCATTATGTTAAATAAAATTCATAATTATTCAAATTTCTAAGTTTATATTATTTTATTAATTAAAATTTAATAAAAATTCTTGTAATGGCAAAGTTTTGTATCATACAGAAATAATTTTGAAGTAATTCATTACATGTATTTGCTTTATGTTATGTAATTTACAATGTAATACTATGTGAATTACAATTTATGTTCAAATTTTTAAAGTTTTATAAGCAAAGCTAATTTGTTGCTCTGCACTCTTCGTCGGCCCTGAACCTACTTGAATAAATTGTTGAGAGGGCAAATTATGCATGTTAATTTCAGCAAGTTTTTTTTACAATACATTACTTGTTTCCTTGAAAGATGTTTTTATCAAACTTACCTCAATTAATTTTTACAGAAAACATGAATCTTGTATCTCAGTAAATTTACTATTTCTTAAGCGTTTATACATTATTTTTTGCTTTGTGACTGTCCCTTAATTAGAGGTAAATACATGAAAGTCCCTATTCAAAGGGACTGGGACCAGAAAAAATGTCCATTAAATAGAGGTGTCCCTTAATGGAGGTTCTACTGTATTTTCTTATTTCTCCTCATTTGAACTCTGCCTAAATATTAGGCTTGCTAGACGTCCTGGCTTGACCGCAACAGTCCCTGTTTTCAGGCAAAATCCCAGTGTCCCGGCCGGTTTACTTCACGTCCCGGAAAATAAATTTAATTCAACGACCAAAAAAATCTAAAATTGATTCATTGTGAAGGATTTTTTTGGATAATTACTTTGTCATTTGAAACATAGACTTGTAAAACTAATATTGAATCAGCTTGTGAGAATTTTTACTACAAGAAAGACTTTTTAAAAAAAGTCTTAGCGAATGAAAAATACATGTAATATTGATCAAGTCTCTATTCCTCATTCAAAGTATTTCTTCTCACTAAAGTAACTAATAAATATTTACCTGTAAGAAATAAAACATTTAAATTTATCTGCTTGTGTCATTTATTATTACCCCTGGTTTAGGCTCATAATTAGTATTTATTCATAACATTGTCAATGAACTACCCTCTAAAAAACGCTAAAAACCAGCCAGGGTTGTTTTCTCTTCAGCAGTGTTTGTGATCCAAAAAATCTGGGCTGACAACTCATTCTCATACCTGCCAACCCTTCCGGATTTCCCGGAAGTTTTACGGATTTTTATGTCCTTTTCCGTTTTTCCGGTTATGAGCAAAATCTTCCGGATTTTTCACGTTTTGTAGGAAAAATAATTATCTCGCCAATTTTGGCGCTAACGATACTTTTGTGGAAGGCGGCACCGCGTTTTAGGCCAAGTAGCCAAGGAAAGGTTGCCGTAAGAGAATGGCACGAGAAGAAGCGAGGCAAGATTATGACGTCACTGAGTGATACAGCGCATGACTTCATCGGGATCCAATCAAAGCGAGCGTCGCGGCGGGCAACTAGGGGCACAATTTCGGCGCCAATTATCTTCTCATTCTCTCAATTCGAGCTGTTTTTGCTTCGTTCTTTTTTTTAAGATGAGTAACAAATGTTATTTCCAAACTTTTAAAGAAAGCAATAAAAGTAATATTTACTAAACGAAAGTAATTTCAATTGATATGAAATTCATAACTAATATATTGTTAAATGTAAAGAGGGTAGGTGTCCTGTTTGATTTTATTTTGCGCTAAAATCTTGTGGATAAAAATAAAAAAATCTTCCGAATTTTTTTTCTTGGAGGTTGGCAGGTATGCATTCTAGAGCTGAAAAAGTATTAAAAAGAAAAAAAACTTTTAAAATGTTCAGTCTTGATAATTTTGTTTGTATATTTCAAAACTTAAAATTTTACTCGTTCACTGGTCCACTGTCACCTCTGGTTCCTTTTTAAATACTTGCAACGGGGAGGAGGAGGGGGTATTCCTAGGTCCCGGTTGAACATTTCAGAAATCTGGCAAGCCTACTATGTATTCAACAAAATCCTCATTCTTCTTGTTTCATCATATATATTGGTTCCAAGCAGTATATCAACCCACACAGCCGGGTTTCCTGACATTATTGACTTGTCTGTATAATTATATTCACAGTTATAATTTTTCATCTATCGTAGATTTTTTTTGTAATTGTTCTTTGAAAAGTGAAAAAAAAAATATTTGCTTTAAAATAAAAATAGGACTTGTAGCTTTGCTTAAAAATATTAAAAATGTTTATAAAGTGCAACTAGCAGAAATGTTGGGGCTTATCCTTGGACAGGTCCTCTCTTCAAAATCTGTTGAAAACAAGAAAAGCATGATGAGTTGCCAAGGGTATGGCCAAAAAAAAATGGGTCTGTTTATGGACCAACTAACCAAAACTGATCCTTCAGAAAATTTCAATTCACCAAATTGGAGCTTTCAAAAACTCATTTATTAGTAAAGTAAAGAAAATGGAAAATATATTGATAAATTACTTGTGGTTTACCTCTTAAAATTTCACAAAAACATTTAAAATTTCTTTGTTTTTTTTTTTCTTTTTTTTACTTTACAAAAATAGGACCCTGTGAAAAAGTCTGAATAGGCCTTTGGTTGCTAGAATCAAGCATTAGAAAAACGAATTTTTCTTGTAGAAAGTGTATTGTTTGCTACAGTTAAAACTAAATCGTAAATTTGCTATAATAAGAAATCGTGCCACACTCAATGCTAAGGTGCTCATTGTGAAAGTTTTGATTTGCTTATCGCATTTACTGGCCACTGTCCCCATTTCTTACAAATTCAATGATGTTTTTGACTCTTGCACTGAGCGCCAACAATGCTGCGGAGCACTATATATATAAACTTTTTTTTTTAATGAATCTTGAAATTTCTAGAATATTTTACTTTTGATGAACAAATTTGTCCATACTTTTGCTTATTGAAGTTGTTAGTAATGCTAGTCCTAATGTAAAAATTTATAGAAGCCCGATTATTTTAATGTTATTGTTACTTAATGGTTTTTTTTTAGGGATATGTTTTCTAAGACAAACAAAAAAGGATTTGAAGTCATAACCCATTTCTTGTTTTCAAAATTAAGCGAATCAACTAAACAAGATTACTCGTAAGTGTATTTCTTTTAGTATTGTATTTATTTATTATATGTGTGTATATTTTTTTTTTTTTTTTTTTGGACAATGCATTCTGCCAAATTTTATGCATTGCAGATGTACAATTTATGTGGTTTAGCTTTTGTAGTGAAACCCTTTTACAGTGAAGGGCGAGGGAATCAGTTAAATATTTAGTTGCAACGAAATGTTAGTAATAATGGAATTTCTTTTGTTCAGTAAAAATTCAATTTTATACTGCACCACACTAATATTATTAATACACACAACTTATTTTTGGCGCAATGTAGGTCGATTTTATAGCTGTTTATTGGTACATACTTGCCAACTCTACTGTTTTTAACGGGACACTCCCGTTTCTTACATCCATCTCCCGATTTCCCGTTTTTTACCATTTTCTCCCGTTTTTACAGTTTTTTCTATCACTCATTAAACAGTTTCACTTTCTTCTCAATAGATGGCACCCGTTTCTTGTCATCCACCAATGTCAGGTGTCAGGGGAATGCAGAATTCAAGTGTTGTGCATAAGAATATGAACTGTAACCAATTTTTTTGCATGGATAGGAATTTTATAACAATCACACTAGACAGCTCCAAAATAGGTTTTCTGCGCCAACTTGCAACAAAGCTACATTCTTGGGCGATTCTACACTATTTTTTCCTAATCATAATATGTGGAAAAGACTAGTTGCTAATCACACCATTTTCCTTCCTGATTTATTTGTGGGCTGGAAAAATTCGATTTTTTTACCTCTGCAAAATCGAACTATTTCCACTTTTTTTTTTTTTCCAAATTGGCACCAACTTTAGTGAATGAATGGATTTGTTAGGGAGTTTTACTCAAAAGAATTTTTTCAATTAATAACTCATTTAGTCATTTGGAAATTTTCCTCATTGCTTGTTCAACCAAGCACGTGCTTTGGCGAAAATTGCAGCAGTTTTCGATCCTTTTGCATCTGGAAAATATTTCAATTATTTTGAAAGTTGGAAGTTATTTCAACATATGCTATCTTACACCTACCTATTTTATACTTTATTTCAATAATTTATTTACATTTTTTCCCCCGGGTTTAATAGATTTTTGTAGCTACTTTTTGGGTGGAGACTGGGGAATATACAAAATTTTAAGTTATTGCACTCCATATTATTTGATTCTTTAATTGCAGTAGTTTGTATTTTCTTGCTGCTACTAACTAGCTTGCATCTGTAAAAATCCCTATTTCATTTTAAATTTAATATTCATGGCATTTAATAGCGTTATATAATAATTTTGACGTGAAATTTGTCTTTAGTGAATCATCTATATACCTCCAGCAGAATCTCCTGTTTTTTTTTTTCCTTTTTGGGTTGGCAAGTATGTTGGTACCTTCATAAAAATTTTATTACTTAAATTTACAAAAGTAATGTTATATTAATAGCCGCTTCAAAAAACTATTACAGTGAAATCCTGATTTTACGTCCCTCAAATCTACATTTTTGCCACATTTAAAGTCTTTTCATGGGGCCCAATCATCAGTTTTGCTGCTATGTATTTGCATATTCTGCATTTTTTAACCCTGTTCCTTGAGAAAAGTAAAATCAGTGTTTCACTGTATATAATTGGTACCTTAATGAAAATTAATTGTAAAAATTGACACATTCAAAAAAAAAATGTTTTTAAATATTGAAACATTTCCAAAAAAAAATCACATTTTGTATTTGAAAATTATTGATCTACATAAAACAAAATTTGCTCATAAAATAGAAGATTTAACTGATTAGTAAACATCATAAAAATAATGTTTTTTGCATAGTGTTTTAGCCAATTTTTTATCCATTTTTCATTTGCATGTTGAAAATAGACTTGGACAATTTAAGCACATTGCCTGTGATTTTGAAATTGTGTTGCTATCTTTTAGCATTTGTTTTTTGTTTGTCATTTTTCAGATTATACTACCCTGCACAAAAACCTCTCAAAATGCTTCCCACACCATTCTTCCTGATTCTTATGTAAAAGAACCCCTTGAGTTCAAATGTGTCTGCCGTTTTTCTCCATCACTCACCACTTCTTGGAGTTACCACCCGCCTTCTTTTTTTTTTTTTTTTCAGTTTTTAACAGCTGCATAGCTGGGTTGGCAAGGCTTGGACACTACAGTAAAAGCCCTGGTTTTTACCATCCTGTCCCAAACTATATTTTAAGAGAAATTGTATTTTGTGAGAAAACATCAAAAACAGAATAAAATGTATCAAGTAATGTTTCATATTGAACATTTATTCAATGTGAGCATTCAACTTATTTATGCAGCTGATTTTAATCTGGTTATACGGAAGTAGAATTCTTGAATAAAATTTTCAATTTGTCTTCATAGCCATTATTTTTATTTGGAGAGAATCCAAGCATTATACAGTTGAATCTCCTTATAGTGAACTAGTGAAGTTTTCTGTATAACAAAGCATGTTCAATGACACAGAAAGTTTTAATAAAAAAGCATACAAATCTGTCTCTCTTTAACAAATATCAAACGGCCAAATTTCTGTATTGCAAAGTTTTTATGGGGGAGAAAATGTTCGATGTTTCGGAAAATAGAAGTCTTTCTTCTGGTGCTTTTGTCAAGGCTTACTCATTCTACAACTTTCTTTTCTTGTCTTTCAACATTCCTTTCTTTTTGTCACTTGTGGTGATGGAAGGGGAGGGATTTAAAAGGAGGAGAATCAGGGTTCGCTAATATATATCAGTCGATATATATCATGATATACACTCATGTTTGTGAAAATTGCAACAACATGAAGGACTCATTGGAAATGAATGAAATTTACTGCACATATTACTCATAGTGCTACAAACAAACGATCAAAATTACGGATCAATGAAGTGAAAATAACTTGCGTAAGTTTTTATCAAATGTAGCTATCCTGCGCAGCTATACATGCCTGTACGCATTTTGGCATCGAATCATGGAGGTGCGGAAGGTCACGATTGGTAATAGCATCAAATACGGCTTCAATCTGAAGCCAAAGTTCATCCGTACCAACTGCCGGATGAGACACATGGACGAGTCTTCGACCAACGCGATCCGAGACATGCTTGATCGGTGTCATGTCCGGAGAATGGGCAGGCCAAGAAAGTAGCCTAACCTGTCGTGGACTGAAGAACACTTGTATGTTACGTGCGACATGTGGACGTGCATTGTCCTGCTGAAACATTGCACCAGGAATGCTCTGAAGAAACGGTAATATCTCCAGCGTCACAGCGTCCCTGAAGTAACGCTGGCTATTGAGGTTACTCGTAATTCAGACTAGATGGGACTGCCCTTGATATTCAATGGCGTTTCAGACCATGACCCCTGGCGTTATGCCGGTATGACGTCAGATTACACACCCTGGGAGGTGACATTCCCATGTGTAATGTCTGACGCGTACATGTCTATCGTTATAGCTCAGATTAAATCTGGACTCATCCCAGAAGATGACTTGTTGCTAGTTCGCACGCCATTGGGTGTGTTGGTGGACACATTGAAGCTGGAAGTGGCAATGTTTGAAAGTAAAGGGAATCCTGTATAGGGCAATCCTTGCATGCAAGCCCTGGAGCAGCAGACGTTGATGAACTGTGGATGCAGCAAGTTTGACACCTGTATCTATACTCCAACATTGTATTAGCATACGAGAGGACCATATCCATATACGAGAGGACCATATATGATCCATCACAGCTAGGTGGGTGAGGTGTCTAAAACCCTGTGGCGTCGTTCAGTTGCATGAGCTGGCACGAGCCCTTCGGCTAATTTCATCGTCCTCTATCTTTTACCAATTTGCATCACAATTGAGGCATTACGCCATGTGCGGGCACTGATCTGTGGAGTTACGTATAGTGCAGGCAATATACGTAAGTTTATCTTCATGCATGCATATCTTGCGGCCTCATTCGAACTCCGTTACACGTTCATATGACGCTCTGCGTTTTGGACGAGGCATATTGAGTACTAGAGAAACATGTACCATTGGTAGATAATCATACAATGATTCCAAAAAACCTTTACAGCCCTTCATATACAAAGTCTACATCGCAGTTCAGGGAGCGTAACTTGGTCCACACATGTGCAACGTCTCTGTAATTCTAATCATTTTTGCATATCTTACCTTGCTATACATTTTTTGTGAGTTTCAGTTCATTTGCATAATTCCTTCTTGGTGTTGCAATTTTCACAAACATGAGTGTATATAACGATATATATCTGATATTTATTTTGAAAATATGATATTTTCGATATTTATTTTTTCAACCACGGTATTTTCAATATGAAAATTATATTAATCATGGTAATATTGCTCATTTTTTTATTAAAAATAACCAAAAGGTTATGTACTGTTTTTTAAGACGCATTAATACATCATTAATACAACAAAATAATGTAATATTCTTTTTTTATTTTATATTCATAACATTATTAGTGATGTAACAATTTTAATTTGTATTAAAAGTACCTAATTAAATGTTAAACATTGGTTGGAAAAATTGGTTTGGTTAAATTAAAAGTACCTAATTGAATATTAAACATTGGTGGTCCGGAGCACTTATGACTGTGCTCCTGACTATTGCGTATTGTTTATTTCTGAATCATATAATTGTAAAAGTAGCTAACAGAAGACAAATGAGTAAAACACCTAATGCTAAATGAATTAAAATTGACAAAAATCTAAAATGAAATATTAGATATGAATAATGAAAGAAATCTTAATTTTAAGTCTACATATTATAATAATAATTAAAGAGTGATTTGAGGATACATTTACTATTTTGAAGACGTTAGTTTGTGCTGATTGAAAATATCGGATAATTATCAAAATATCCGATATATATCAAAGTATTGGATATTTTTGATATTTTTGAAAATATCATGATGTATTCAAACCCCAAGGAGAATACAATTCCTAGAGAGGGTGAGGTTTCCTGGAAACATGTTGACACTGGGCTCGAGTCTCATGAACTGACTATGTGCACATTTCGCACATTTTCACCTTGCTCTACAGCGTGGTGCAGTGTTCTCAAAATGTCGAAGAGAAAGCATTTGAGTGTTTCAAAAGTACAGCAAAAAACCACGGACTATTTCCAATGTAAAAATTTGTTAAAATTCATAAATTGTACAACAGATGCAAGTAGCATTCCTGATTAAATTTGATTAGTTAATAAATTCATTTAATCAGTTTTATTTCTTAATTCATTACTTATGTTAAATTAATTACTTCAAAATATACACAATATTTTTTTGTGTTAATATGTATTTAACCTAAAAATAATTAAGTAGGATTTAACTTAATGTTATATAGCATTTATTGAAAAATTAACCATGGAAATTTACTATTTTCTCTATAGCAAAGTTTCTATATAACGAACCTTTTCAAAGGTCCCTTGTGGCTTCGTTATATGGAGGCTTGATTGTCTGCTAACATTCTTTGGAGGAACTAGAAATATGAAAAGTCCAAAAGCATAAGCATTTGTTGCAAGAAGAGATTCATGGGGGTCTTCCCTCTAAAATATTTAAAAACTCATCAAAAATAATCTTTATTTTCTGGGGGGGTTTTTTTAATTTTTCACTAATTTTTCAGTGTCAAACCTTCGTATCATTGTCATGTCTATAAGTCGCATGTCCAGGGGTCGAAGTAGTCCTATATATCCTATATTTCCTATCCTATATTTCCTATATATCCTATATTTTCAAAAAAAGCATAAAAATTGTCCTATATTTCCTATATTTTTCAAAAATGTCTTATATTTTCTATATTCCCTTTTTTTACCCTATATATCTTTTAAAAAGAACAGTAAATAAACTTTCTGACATCGGATTTTTCGCTGAAAGTATGTGCCCAAACGAATTTCAAATTAAAAAACGCAACTGACTAAATCCTGCAACAGGCATCTTCTCTCATTGGCTACAGCAATGTGACATCACTCTATAGTTGGTGGAGTTTCAAGAACTAAGTCTGAAGTTGGTTTTAGAATTTTGCGTTTGGGGGACAACAGCCGTTTGTTTTGTTTTCCATCATGGGGGGGTTTTCGTTTTTGTTGGTATAGGGGCCTTGGTGGCCGTGTGGTTTCGCCAACTTGCTTTGTAAGCAGAGAGGCGCAGGTTTGATTCCCGTCTGAAGCCATGAGTGTTCTTTTATTCCTATGTAATGTACATCTTTCATGTGTATTGTCCTGGAAATAAAATATGGAAAAAGGTTGTGGATTATTAGAGGTAAAATCTTCTCTGCTGAGAATAGCTATATATCCCAATGTGTGTTACCATAAATCAAATCAAATCATTGGTATATTTTTGTGTTCAGTGCATTTTCTAATTGGAATTTTCTAATATTCTTTTTGCAATCTTTTCTTTTTGTAAAATTTTGGGATCATCGAAGGTTAGTTCCTTATGACGTTAAAACGTAGTTTGTTGTATAATGTGGAATTATAATGGCGAAATCGCATTGCTTAACACAATTTCGTGTGGAGTGGTTGAACCAGGAGGACATTAATTGTACAACTTTTGGTGCATGTGCACTAAAGGAAAAGATGATTTTACCGCTTTTTGCCATTTTTGCAACTGTTTGTCATTTTGCAACCATTTGAGACAGCATGCTGAAACATTCAAGCATAAAGAAAACTCTGAAAAACGTCAGGAGGATCCTCCTCAAGCTCTGTTTGTTCTTAATAGAAGTGGTAAAAGGTTCAGTTTAGATATAAAATCAAATAATAGTGGAATTTGTACTTGGGTCATGAGTGAGGAAGAAAAATAAAAATCAGCTTTGTTCAAATTTTGTTCAGTTATTTAGTCTATAAAGTACACTTTTTTCAAAAATTATTCTTTCAACTACAGGAAAGTCATTTGAGAAGTAAGTTATAATTTTGTTTGAGGGTTTTTTTTTTTTTTTTTTTTGAAACAAAAACATTGATAAGAATAACTAAATAATATATGATATGTATTATTTCATTTTTCATAGCAAAATTATTCATATAATGGGTCCTATATTTGTCCTATATTTTTTGTGGAAAATGTCCTATATGTGACAAGTCAGTCACTTCTACCCCTGCATGTCAGAAAAAATTTTCATGCTGTAACCCAAATTTTAAGTAAATCATGGAAGCATCGCATGTTGCATTTGTGACGTTTCATTTTATTTTTCAAACTCAGTTCGCAACTAATCTTTAAAAATCATAAAAACAAAGGGAATCAAGGGAATTAATTATGTTTTTAAATTTTAGGATTATTTGGCCACTTTTGGATAAAGAAATAGAAAGAAGATTTCAGAAAACAACTTCCGCCTACCTTACTTCAATTGCACAGGTAATATTTTTTCCCAATGTACCTCACAGTTTTACTTTCTTCTATATCTAATATGTATCGAAAAAAATATTGGATGCATTAAAGTTTTCAAATTGTAGTGGATTTTCAGATTTTGAGGTGCGCTGAATCCATCTTGACCAATTTTTGGATAATGTTTGTGTGTCTATCAGTATCCTGTGTGACTAGCTTTTTGTGAATGCTCTAAAGCAAAAACTACTCCATGAAATCAAAGGAAATTTAGTACACTTATGTACCTCCTTGTGAATTGGTGCCCATTAGTTTTTAGCTCCAATTCCTCCAAGGGGCTGGCGAAATTGAACGTTTTCTAAGTTATGCATGACTGCTATATCTCAGGAAATAATGAACAGATCGAGACAAAAAATTGGTCCACTGATATATTTCAGGGGGTGTAGGTGCTGATTCGATTTTGGTGCAAATAGCTCAAAAAAGAGTTTTTATAATCCATTGTTTTTTTAACTTATTTGTGACTGCTATATCTTGAGAAATAAAACAGGAATTCAGACAAAAATGGGTCCATAGTTAAACCTCAGGAGGGTACAAAAACTTTTGATTTTCACGCTGGTATCTCTAAAAGGGGTGTGCAATCAAACCTTTTTAACCGTCCATTGTAATCAATAGCGGATACAGAGGGGGGGTCATGGGGGTCATGACCCCCCCCCCCAAACTGTTGACAACAGTATCCATACACGTTGTGTTAAAAATATTTATTCATAAAATGTAAAGGATTATAGTATCTTTGTATTAATTATTTTTGAAAGTAAATATTATAACTACTACTTTATTTCATTGGTTATGAAATTAATTTGCAATGTTTATCCCCAATCAGATGCCTTATTCCTTGCGGGTTTGGTGCTTTTATTGACCCCCAAGCAGTTTAATAAATTTCTTACCCAAAATCCTCGGTTCGTTCATGGGGGGGCGGGGGTTATTCTTCAGCATACTCCCTCCACTTAAAATGGTTTTCTGTATCTGCTCTTGATTGTAACTGATGTAGCTCAAGTATTAAAGCTACAATTTAGATGAAATTTAAATTCAAAGTGAACCTGCACAGAAACTGTTCGCTGATTCAATTTTAGAATCAACCACTCCAAAGGGTGCTAATTTTTTGTGATCGCTTGTGAGAGTGATAACCTGCAATGTGAGAGACGAATTACATTTTAATATTTTCATGCACAATTACAAGAATTCATAAGAAAGACATGGAAGATAGTTTTGTGATGGCCACCACATACTAGTTAAGAATTGTGCTTTTATTTGTGTAGTGTATTTTTAGTGTCAATTCTAGAGTTCTTTGAATGATGTTGTAGAAAAACATTAAATAAAGAATTTTAGAATGTGGATTGAAATAGTGAATTATTTATTTTTACAACTTTCTGTTCCCGGTATAAGCTTTCTTGGAAAGTAATAGATTCCAATTGTGACCGAAATTTCTAAAAGGAAACCATGATTTTCAGCAAAAAATGTGCAAAAATAACGGAAACTGACAATTGGTAATGGATTTTGAGTTCTATAACATACATAATTTTACAAACTAGTTTTGTTGATTTAAATCTACTTTGCTTTAAATCAAGTGATTCTTCTTTAATTGTTGCTTTAAATCTATTCTTTAAAAAAGGGGCTTTTAATTTATTTTGCAGTTTCAGAATGTGTTGTTCTAAACATAAAATATGTTGTATTTACTACTTCAGCTTCAATTAGCAGATCTGCATAGACCCTTTTCTGTCTCTTGTGTGTGTTCAACACTTTAGAACTTATATTTAGCCGAGGAGGACTGTAGATTCTCGGCTTCCTCCTTCTCTACCTTTACCTACTCAGAGCACCGGTTCAAAATTAATCCTCACCAATCAAAGGAGTGGAAAATCCCTCCCTCCCACCACTGGTATGCAGCTAGGGAACCGAACTCTTCTCTTTATCTCAACTGTGAAAGATCGTCTAAATCGGCATTTTCTAGATTGGCTAGCGGACATACGAAGGGCCTCACTCTTTGACGGCAGAAAAACTTTCGCAGTCTGTTCCAAGTGCAGGGTTCAGCAGGCGTCAGCTGAACTCATCCTGGACTGCATGTGTCTTACCAAAGAAGACTTATATGCTGCTCCCCTTCTTGTTTTTTAAGGGTCTATGATTTGCTGGGTCTTGTCTGACTCCGTCAGACAATCAGAGGATAAGAAACAACAACATAACTTATATTTTTCAGAATCTTGCACTATCACTGTCATTCTTCAGAAACGAAATAAATAAAAAAGGAAAAAATGCAGTTCTTTGTGCACTTATATGGCTATGAAAAGTAAAATTGTTCAATTTATGTATCATCTCTGATTCTTTGCTGAAGACATAGATGATCATGAAAAAATTATAAACTTAAAATTTTATTTCATAAAATTCAAAATAAAACCACTTCCAACAACACACTGCAAATTATAACATATTTCTGAACCTTACCTGTGGAATATTTAGAGAAATTATAATTTTTTTAATGGTTAACTGCATGGATATATTAATGGGCCATTCCACGGAAAATGATCATTTTGTCCTGCAAGTGACGCCTCATATAAGTCATGAAAAATAATACTTTTTAATATTAAGGAACACATTTTTTTCTGCTCAACAAATTACAAACTTATGTGTGCTATCTTAAGCAAAAAATTTTGTCATTACCCTTTAAAATCATTACTTTTTAATGAAATATATGAACCGTTACATGCGGGACAAGGGGCTGACTTTTTTGTAGAAGGGCCCTAATTCATATTTCTTTCTTGGTATTTTCTCAATTTCATTTATCTTATTTTTAAATACATTCTAGAACTTTTAATAAGTATTCCCCCCCCCCTCCCCTCCGCCTCTACATCTCTGCTGTACAAGCTTCTTGAAGTATTGCGTCAACATTTGGTTTGATTCACTTTGAACTTTGGAATCCTTTTAGGCTGATGATGCTGAAATCTTGTTTTTGTTTTCAAGGATTTTAGAAGCAAAACATAATTTATTCAACTACACTCATATTGCAGCTCATAATAATCACAATTTACTTTATTCGATTTAATGGTACTGATTTAGAACTATCGACTAAAAACCACACAATGCTAACACGAAGCGAGTTGATGGTGATGAAGCTTTTTGAGCTATCTGGAGTTTAAAGAGGCCCAAACTTTAAAAAATGTATGAGTTTTGTGTTTAGATACATATGATATGTATCAAAATATCTATCATGATATGTACCAAAATGCTTATTATGATATGTATCAGGAAGATAGATATCTGCTAAAACTGCTTTCTACATTACAAGGATTGAACTTTCTGAAATTACTTTAAAAATTAATGTTAGGTTTTATGACAAAACATTGTATGCCACTTTTTATACCAGTTGTTGAGCTTTTTTTTTTTTTTTTGTTATACTCTTATTAGAAGGACTGTAGCGTTCCAGTTTATCTAATATGCTACCACATTATAGATTTTTAATTGAAAAATTAAAGTTGCTCCTGACGTTTTCAGCATAGAGTACAATAGTCTCTTGAAAATCCGAGGTATTTGGGGCTGGCCCCATCTCGGATTACTGAAACCTCGGATTAGCCGAAAAATTATTTGGACTACATAAAGACCTGTTCTCTTGACTTCCTTACGCTGTAGAAAGGAAATATTGTTGTCTCCTCTAAAAATTTATCACTCAAATGTCAATAAAAATTTATGTTTTAATTAACCCTAAACGAGTTTGATATCTTCACGTTCTTGTGTGTAAACTTGCAGGCAACCGAAATCTGCGTTTTGATCTTCCTGAAATAAGTTTTGATGAGTTTTGTTGTGACATTTGTTTCTACGCATGAGCGTATGTTTGTGCGTCACATAATACAAAAACATTAGTCATAGAAGGATAAAAAATTTTATATACGCTTTGAACAGCATCAGGTTTTGCACCTCCCTTTAAATTGCAATCGGATATTTTAAAAAAAAAATCCGTCCTTTGAGGCAAAACAATGTTTTAATTTCAAGTTATTTTTTTGTATCAACCAACTTCCTACTTTCTTGAAGGCTTACTTAATCCATCTCTAACAGTCAAAGAATATTTCGTGTCACTTGGGTAGTGTTATTGACATGAACCTTTCAATTTCTTTTTATTACCTTATTGTATATGGTTAGGGAAGTTCCACATCGCAAAATATTTCAATTTTCAGATTAAAACTTTTTGTCTATAAAAAGTATACCTTAAAAATAATAACAAAGCACATGGGATTAAGCGGAACCACAGACTTTTGTGACTTGGATTTTAGAGACTTCTAACTGTATTCTAAAAATTAATTACTTTTTTTACTTTATTTTAATCTTCTAATTAATATTTCTTGTTTTTTGTAGAACACCGACATTAGGTTTCCAGTCGTTCTCCATTCTGTAGTGACAAGTTATTCCGGAAACCGCTTTTATGACCTGTATTTTGCATTTTCCTGTTATGTTGTCAAGCAAGCTGTTCTTGCAACTGAAATGTTTAAGCCGTCAAATGAATTTTACTGTCCTGGAAAGCAAACTGTCGGTAAAGATGAAGAAGGTCTGCCGCATGGATCAAAGTTGTTGTTGAATCGACCAACTTTAAAAAATGAAACTTTTGTTGATACTGTTAAAACATTTCAGATATGTACTTGCAATCATTTTGAAGAGTTCAAAAATGTTCAGAAAAATCACTACAAGGCTTTTGTATCCTGGCAAATACAAGCTAGGTAAGTCCTTACTCCCATTCTTTATGATTCAAATCTTGTCGCTGGTTTCATTTGTGGAGATTTTAACCTGTGACATATTGTGATTTAAAACCAAATTGACTTCTTGTCATGCAGTCCTGCAAAGATATTGTTCCACTTTTTCAAGTGATGTTTGAAGGTCACCCAGTTGCAAGCAAGATGCAGCTCAGTGACCGGAAAGTTTCTTACATCTTGTCACATGGTCTTGGACCATATTTGCAAAATGAAATTGTCACAGAGCTGAAAAATTCAGCCAATTTTTTCACTTTGGCATTCAATGAGACCACGACTAGTCAAGTAAAGAAACAGCTCAGGGTTGCCACGCACTGGGAAAACCTAGAATTGTCAGGGAAAATGAAAATGGCCGAAAATCAGGAAAATGTCAGGGAAAATGAAAAATTGCATATTTCCGATCGTTCTTAGTGCGCCCCGCGACGTCAAAAAAAAAAACTTTCAGCCTTGTTTTTTTCGCCGCCATTCCTTTCCCATTCGTCGTTTTGTCAATCCCCTCTTTCTTCTTCCCCCTGCAGTTCTTTTTATCAACTCTCTGACATTGGCGCGTGCGCCATAGCAGTCGGCGGCGGACATGCGCAGAAGGTACTTCTTTTCCTCCTCGTTTGAGCGAGCGGGCTCTGTTTAAACGCTGCTTGTTTATTCTGAAGTTGTTATGATGCACAGCACATTGTTTTGTCTGCGAGTGCGACTGAAGTTTTCAATGAGCTGCAATAATCTTTTCATATTTTATATTATTTCTTTAAATTAATTAATGAAATCGTATTATTCTAAACAATTTTATTCTGTAAATTTAGTTCATTAGACAATTTTAAACTTAGAAAGTTTCTTTTTTACAGAAGTATCGCTAATCTTTTAGTATTTTGGTAGTGATCTTTAAAGACTTCCAATGCGCTTCTTTCTTTCAAAATAAAAGTAATCCGATTAAAAAAAAAAAAATTGCACGTCAGAGAAGTTTCTGATCAATGCTCAAAATTTAACTTTATGACAGGGTGCCCACAGGAGTGATTATGGCGCAAGTTGCGCCATCAAAATTTGGGGGGGGGATTTTTTAATTATTTTACTTTATTTTTATTCAAATTATTTACTCATGTTATTTTACTTTATTATTTTCATCTCTGTGTGTGTATTTTATTGGGGAGCAAGCGCACTTTTCTTTCAAAACAATAATAATTAAAAACAAATAAATAGGTAAAAAAAATAAATAAAAAAAGAGGGTTAAAAATAAAAAAGCGCTAAGGCGTTCACAAATATTGGGGGGGGGGGTGCCATTGAACTTGGGGGCACCCCTGTTTTATTAGCAACAAACAGGGGAAATATGTGAAGCTAAAACATGCATGATTTTTTCCCAGGCCAAAGTCTAAAAGCGCTTTGAGTTCAATGGATTGGAGGGGTAGAAGGCAATAATTGAAAAAGTTTAGGTTTCATAAGTTTTTAGTCCAGATTATTTTAGCAATTAACTTTATTTTTGTGATACAGATGTCACAATTGTTAATTTTGCAGTTCTTTCACTTGATGTAAGGCAGTGGCTCCTCGCTATTGAAAATTAGATATGCTACATTTACATTAATTGTTTATTACAGTTATTTGCTTCACTTGTGTTAGTACATTAGGGTAGTTAAAAAATACACTTTAAAAAAAAGGTTTCTCCTAGAAAACAGGACACCACTCAATGTTTTTAGACTTGTGGATAGTAAAATACTGGAAGAATTTTAACTTCCTATTCCAACTGAAAGAGGGTGCTCGACCCCCTCCCTCAAACTTCATAAGTATGAGGAGGGGGTTAAAAAATACATTGAACTGAAAAAACAATGTTACATACTATAATCTACACGAGTTATATGCATATTCATTGCAATAGAATAATTACTTACATGAAAAAAAAACAGCTGGGGAAATTAAATGTTTCTAAATTTGTGACTTTTTCTATGCTAGAGCTAATGTTAAATTAAGGGGTCATTGAGCACCCTCTTAAAATTTGAATAAGTAGCTAAAACTTTTACAGCACCATACTATTAGTAAGTCTAAAAAACATAAAGGGTGTCTTGGACTCGAGCTGAGAGAAAAAAAAATTGAACCACCCTTAGTACATATTTTTGATTATTTCAGCTTGAGTAAATTAAATTTGGTAACCATTGTTTGTAAAGTTTAAAAATGAGGTAAGTTTTATCAAAATTTGAGATGTATATGATTGACAAAATTTGAGATGTGTATTCTCCACCACAAAATGAAGGTGGAGATCGATAACCTGGAATTTTTCTCAAAACCACCTGGAAAACCTGGAAATGTCAGGGAATTTCATTCTTGAACTTCCGTGGCAACCCTGACAGCTGGATACATATGTCAGGTTCTGGAGCGCAAAATCAGATAGTATTTGCAGTGCCTATTTGAATTCAGTATTTCTAGGTCATGCAGAGGCTGACAAAATCTGTTCCAGCCTGATAGCTAATTTAAACGACATGAAACTGCCATTGAACAAGCTCTTAATGCTAAGCATGGACTGCCCTAATGTGAATAAGGCAGTGGCCTTATACCACAGATAAAGGTAAATGACAGGTAAACGAGAAGTTGGCACTCCAAAGTTTGCCAGAGCTTGTAGACTTTGGCTCACGTTCTTTGCACAAGGTGCATAATTCATTTTCAAAGGCCCTGCCAATTCTTTCGTTAGATGTGGATCAGTTTGCCAATAATCTTTTCGGATTCTTTAAAATGAGTGCAGCTCAACGGGAGGACTTAAAAGAAGTTCAAAAGCTTCTGGTGACAGTACAAAAATTTTTGCTGCGACACGTCAGTTTGAGGTGGTTAACTTTAGGCCCTGTCATTAATAGAATTATACTTGTATATTCCTCAATTTTGTGAATACTTCACAAGTTTTTTGCTGCAGTAAAAAAAATTTTCTACTACTGTTCAGTCAAACAGCAGGTACCAAAGGATTGTAAAATTTTTTAAAAATTCTAAAACACTGGCTCAGCTTCAGTTTTTGGCTGACATTATTCCGACTTTGAAATTTTACTTAAAGTTATTCCAAAATGAGGGACCTGTAGTCCATCTATTGTACAGTAAAATGAACGAACTGCTGAGAAATGTTATGCAACATTTTGTTAAGAACAGTCTAATCAACAACTATGAAGGGCAACAGCTTCTGGATATTGACATCAGTGTGTTGGATAACTTGAAGCCACTGAAAAAAATGGATGTGGGCATCGATGCCAGGAAGACTCATAAAAATCAAAGAATCTGATAGAAAAAATTTAATGTATGAGCTGCGTAGTTTTTTGACTGCATTAACTATGCCCTTAAAGCAAAATCTGCCCATCGCAAATGGCTTCTTTAAAGATTTGAAGATATTACACCCCTTGTTGAGGAAGGAGTCCCTGGATAACACAGTCATAAGACTATGCTCAAAGATGCCATCTCTGCACCTGACAAATAGTCAAATCGACATCATTGTCAGGGAATGGCAAGTATACCATGTTGACAAAGATGTTGAAGAAATAACTAAATCTTTTTTGTGCAACACCAATGATGAAAATGCTGCAGTAAAATATGAAAGAATTGATTCATATTGGTCAAAGGTGCTAAAGCTAACATCTAGGCTTACTGGATCAAAAAAATATGAAAATATGTCATGCCTTGTAAAAGCTTGTCTTTCATTATCGCATGTCAATGCTGATGTCGAGAGGGGCGTTTCAGCCAATAATGCAATTGTTTGCCCTGAACGAGCAAGACTTGGAGAGAAATCCATTTTGGGTTTGAGGAATGTAAAAGATTCAGTACGCAGAAGTGGAGGGATTTTAAATATCCCTATTACATACCTGCCAACCCTTTCGGATTTCCCAGAAGTTTTACGGATTTTTATGTCCTTTTCCATTTTTCCGGTTATGAGCAAAATCTTCCGGATTTTTCACGTTTTGTAGGAAAAAAATTGTATCTCACCAATTTTTGCGTTGACGATTCTTTTGTGGAACGTGGCACCGCGTTTTAGGCCAAGTAGCTAAGGCAAGGTGACTGTAACAGAATGGCACGAGAAGTGAGGCAAGATTATGACGTCACTGAGTTATACAGCCACAGCCGATACAGCGCATGACTTCATCGGGATCCAATCAAAGCAAGCAAAGCAGCGGGCAACTAGTGGCACAATTTCGGCGCCTATTATTTTCTCGTTCTCTCAGTTCAAGCTGTTTTTGCTTCGTTCTTTTTTTTAAATGAGTACCAAATGTTATTTCCAAACTTTTAAAGAAAGCAATAAAAGTAATATTTACTAAACAAAAGTAAGTTCAATTGATATGAAATTCATAACTAATATATTGTTAAATGTAAAGAGGATAGGGGTCCTGTTTGATTTTATTTTGCGTTAAAATCTTGTGGATAAAAATTAAAAAATCTTCCGGATTTTTTTCTTGGAGGTTGACAGGTATGCTATTACATTAAAATTGCTTAACTCGGTTACAAAGGCCCATTCGGCACATAAAGAAGAGAAAGAGAAAGCTCTTTAGGCAAAAGAAGAAGTGAAAAGAAAAGCCGAGTCTGAAAGTGAGTAAAAAAGAAAAAAAAATAGACCATAAGAAAAAGAAGCAGAAATGAAGGACCAAATTAAAACCTTTAAAGGAAGAGTTGAGTGCTGCTCAAGCTTTGCTGAAAAGTGGGGATGAACGCTTACAAAAAGCTATCAAGAGCAAAAATTTCCTAGAAATGTGTATAGCATCTGGAATGATTGAAACGGGGACAAATACCTGTAAAGTCAATGTACTTGGCGAACAGCTTTTAAAGCTGAGGAAACTTCAAAATAGTTTTTTTTTTTTTTTTTTTGTATCTTCAACATTAGTAACACTTCCTTTTTAAATCTTGGGTTTCATTTTAATGCTATATGATGTATTTACTTTTTTTTTTTTTTTTTTTTTTTTGCTGAAAATTAATAATTTTCACTTAAACTGTCAAATTTTAAGTCATTTATGACACCTCTTTTTCTTTATCATTATGTTGTTGTCACAATTACATGTCTCATTACGTGTCATAGAAGTCAAAGTATTCTCCATAAGTTAATTCTTTAAATGATAAAATTTGATAATGTCTCATACATATATTGTAAGTCAAAATTGTGTTCAAGAAATGTTCTTTTAAATATATATACAGTGGCTCCCAAAAGTGTTCGTACACTTTGAAATTTTTTAGTAAAACCAAAATAACTCGAAACTGAATTCGAATATGAAGTTCAATATTTTTTCACATCATTCCTATGTCATTCTAAATACAACCCATTGGTTTTTTCAAAATATTGACGGATCTTTTTTTGAAATGGGTCAGAAAACGAAGAGACAGAGAAATAACACGCCACAAAAGTCATCGTACACTCAAATATTTTCGAATAAATTCATGATTAAAATTATCATATGTCGTTTTATTAATATATTTGCATTGTGTTGACCCTTATAAGTCATTTGGCTTTAATTTTTTGTTTATTTATTCCTTAATATTGTGCTTATTACTGTAAAAAGGCTGGTATTCGTAAAAAACAGCAAACACCATTCAAAGTTTCCACAGTAGTGGTAAATTGGTTTGAAATGTCTCTAAATTAGTTAATTTATTTGGTTGTATAGTAAAGTGCTTGATAAAATGCTTTAAAGAAAGGAATCGGACCGGAAACAAGGTAAGAAAAGGTCAACCGGCAAAGTTGACAAAACGTGGTCGGAGATTTAAAGTTAAAAAAATTATGAAAAATACACATTTGAGTGTTGTAAAAGTTTCTGCAGGGTTAAATGAAACATTTTACATTTAATTTTCTCCTAAAATTGTTCACCAAGTTCTCTGATTAGCTGGAATAAATGGGACCTCTTCCCGCAGAAATTTTCTTGGTCGTGCGTAAAACAGAAAGCTTACGCTTTTCGTCGCAAAATCAATGATAAATAACCTAAAATCATTTTAGAATCATGTCTTACTTACAGATAAACATTAATTTAACATTTTTGGTTAAATTGTTGTATAATTGTAAGTAGAAAAAAAAATTAGGAACTTAATCTTAAGAACTTATTTGGATCAGTTTATCAGGACGGTGGAGGTGTTCTAGCGTGAGGGTGCATATCAGCATCAGGACTTGGTAGTTTGTAATTTTTTGATGAAATAATGAATCATGCTGTTCCTTTAAATACTTTAAAAACCAATTTTGAACTCTTAGCCAAAAATTTGGTTATTGGAAACAACTTCGTTTTTTATCAAGATAACGATAAGAAGCACACGGTTTTCAACGTTTGCGTCTAGTGCCTCGAAAATTGTCCTTAAGATAAGAAAAAACTCTCTTAATCTCCAGATTTTAACTTAATGTAACGTATTTAGAGATATCTGGAGGCTAGATTACGAAAATAGGGCTTTAAGACAAAAATAGAGTTAGAAACAGTGAGACTCGAAGTGTGGTTGAACACTTACTCAGAAATTACGCAAAAAAAAGAAAGAAAAAGAATAAAATCTATTCCCAGACGTTTAAAAGGTGTTATGAATACTGTATGATATTCTACTAATTAATAACTTAATCAAAAGTTAGATTATTCAATAATATATAGACATTTTATAAAGTGTACGAAGACTTTTGTGAGATAAAATTTCCGGCACTTTTTGGTCTTTGATTTTTAAAAAATTAAGTTTTAATATTTTTTAAAAACTTTTCATGTAGTTTTGTTAAAAATTGATCATAGATTTTATAATTAAATACCTATTCCGAAATATTAATTCTAACCAATGGATTGGGGCCTATTTCGTTGAAAGTCGTAGGTGTACGAAGACTTTTGGGAGCCATTGTATATATATATATACAGTAAAATCCCTCCAATGCGGACACTAACGGGACAATTTTTTTTGTCCGCAATAGAGAGGTGTGTCCGTTAAGAGGGGTTTTACTGTATATATATATGATTTTGCAATTCTCAATTTGAAAACATCAGAAGCTGTAAGAATAATTCCATTGTCCAAGTGTAATAATATATATTTTGCTATCACTTTATAATATAGAAGTCGAAGTATTCTCCATAAGTTAATTCTTTAAATGATATATAATGTCTCATATATATACATTTTGAGTCAAAATTGTGTTCAAGAAGTGTTCTTTCTAAAATATATATAATTTTCATGTTGTGACGTATGGATCAGACACATACTTGCGTTTTATAATATATCAGTTGTTTTGCATCCTGTCAGTGTTTCGATAATTTTAATAGTTGAAACCTGTTTTAACATATGCTAACTTAATCATCTTATTTCCTATAGTTGTTCACTGTGTTGCTTGTTTTGAGGATTTTTAGGAGGTCTTAGACAGTTGTTTGTTTAACCTTATCTCTAATTTGCTGTTTTTGAATTAAAATATTTTCATATAATGGTATTTTAATACGATCGGGGTCTGCTGATGATGACCAGACTTCACGTATCAGAGCTCCTCGCAAAACTTCTAATCCCTCCCAGGAAACAATCCTGGGTGCGCCCTTGGTTTCAGATGATGTGAACAGAGTTCTTTTAAATCCTCTCAGTGTTTTATTTAAGTTATTGATTGCAGTGGCGTAGCGAGAAAAAATCCTTGGGGGGGGGGGGGGGAATTTTTTTTGAAGTTTAAAGTAAAACCATGCCCTTAAGTTTATATATACACACACACACATATATATATATATATATAACAGGAAGACATAAGCTTTTTATTGTCATAAAAGCTATTATGTTAAATAAAAATCTTTTTAGCTCACAAACAGAACCGTTCAGGTTCGACCGAAAAATGATTTTTTGGGGCTCATGGGGGGGGGGGGTTCTGACCCCCCTATCCCCCCCCCATAGCTACGCCACTGATTGATTGTACCACTTATTTTGAAGGTTCGACTTGGAATATATTCATAAAGTATTTTAAGATGTTTATGATGTCAGCTGATGTTCATATTTGAGTAAATGTTTATTTTTAAAGGAACAAAAATTGTCGAAATAATTTAGACAAGTACAGTGGAATCCGCTTAATGGACCACCGGTTAATAGGACCAGCCGCTTATTCGGACCAAATACTAAAGACCCAAATCATTTCCCATTACATAAGTCTAAAATAATTCGTTTATTGGGACCAAAAATCCGCTTAATCGGACCAAAAAACATGAGAAGAATTGAGAGAAAAGACTAGAAATTGTGCGTTTAGAGCGAATTTGGTCAGCAAACTTAGTAAATATTTCATTAAAATTTATAGTTCTGGTAAATTTCAATAAAGTCCAGCAATTTATCAAATAGATTTGTTTTATCAAATTTCAGCCAGATGGCAGTACTATTTTAGCAAAGGTCAAAGTTCAGTGAAATTTTTCATTTCTTTATTTTAGTTAACACGTATAATAAAGAAAATTATTTTAATGAAATGCTATAATTGTAAAACATGTAATTTTATTATTTTGGAATTTTTAATAACTGTTATGTACTGTTTAGAATTTTTCACTTTTAATTTTTATTACCTTCTGCTTATTGACTTGAATTGATATCGATCGAAAATTACGTAACTGAAATCGTATCGTTCTCAACACGTTGTTAAAGGGGAGAAAAGGTTCGTTTACGTAGTGAAAATGTCACGTAGGGATTTAACATTAGCTGAGAAAATTGATTTCTTAGATCAGATTAAGAAAAATCCGCCAAATAGTAGTCAGCGCCAGTTGGCGAAAATCACCAGCTTCGGTAAGACAACAATTGTACGATTAATGAAACAGGAGAAAGAACTGCGAAAAGAATGGGCACTACGGGAAGAACAACGAGGATCTTCTCAAAAACGGGAGCGTGAAGGCAAGTATCCAGGTGTCGAAGAAGCCCTTAATGAATGGTTTGCCATTGTTACCGGACGCGGTGTGCAAGTAAGTTGCCCAATGTTAAAGTGCAAAGTAGAAAAGCTGGGTCACAATGATTTCAAAGCTACGGACGGTTGGCTATCTCGATGGAAAGTTAGACATGACATAAAATTCAAGAGAGCACATGGTGAGAAAGAAAGTGCTGACAGTGTTGGAGCTGAAGAATGGAAATCTTCAAAACTACCCGAGCTTCTTCCCCGTTATAGGAAAAAGCTCCAATCCTCGCTGCTTTAAGGGAATCAGAATTAACAATTTGCCCGTTCTATATCGGCCAAACAGAAATGCATGGATAACATCTGCCCTTTTTCAAGAATGGCTAAAAAATTGGGACAGAGATTTGCAACACCAGTCAAGAAAAGTGTTACTCCTTCTTGACAACTGTTCAGCACATTCCCATTTGGATTGCTTGAAGAACATCGAACTAGAATTCCTTCCTCCTAGGACCACAGCTTTACTTCAGCCTATGGACATGGGAATCATCAAAAATTTGAATACCTTCAATCTTGCAAAATTAGTTAAACACATCCTGGAAGCTATTGAAGATGATTTGCTAAGCTCATTGTCAACAGCCATGAAGTCTATACTAAGGTCAACATTCTACAAGCTATCATATTTGTGGCTGGTAGCTGGAAAAAAGTGAAGTCTGAGACCATTCAAAACTTTTTCTCACTGTGGTTTTAAGAGTTTGAGGATGAGCGTTGACATTGAATGTGAAAACATTGCAGAAAATTTGGGACTTCAGCATGTCGAAAATTGCGAAGAGTTTTTAAACATCGTCAGCCAACTTCAATGCTCCGATGAAAATGTAGATTACGAAGCAGTAATTGTTGATCGAATAGCATCAAAACACGTAACAGAAACGGAAAACCAGGAAAGCAACGATAATGTGTCTAACACGCTGGAGAAAGTAACAACCCAAGATGCAAGGAGATGTGTTGAAACTTTGCGTCACTATTTCATGCAAGATGAAAATGAAGGCAGTACCATGGATGTGTTAGGTATTTGTGCTGATTTTGTTTAACTGCAGTCTGTCAAAAGAATCCGACAAATTACATTGGATAAATTTTTACACCGCTGATTGACACATTTGGTAGGATTTTGAAAAATGTATAATTCATGTGTATTATGTATTGTTCATCTACTGATAAATGTTAGATTAACTTGTTTTAATTTTTTTTTTCAATGAATAAATTTTATACACAGCATTATTACTTGTTTGAATGCTGTTTTAAAACAGTATGCATACTACAATTTTAATATAATGTGTAGCATGTTTGGTTTCACCACTGAGGTAACTTTGCTTAATCGGGCCAGCCGGTTATTAGGACCAAAATGGCCTCGTCCCAATGTGGTCCTATTATCTGGAATTGACTGTATATAGTTTTGTGGAAATTGTTATGACTCAGTAGGCCATTTTAATAATAATTATCCATTTATATGAAATCAATTTAAACAAAACAAGATTGATAATAGATAAGCAAAGAGCTTACCTTCATTTGTTCAGCTGTTGTTCACGTTGGGCCTTCTCTCTATAATCATTTTATATTTCCTTTAATTGCGTAGTGTTGTCATTATTACATGCTTTTTGTAGTCACTGCTCAATAATTTAACTAATAAAGAAATTAAATACATTTATTAGCTAACGTTACATCACATATCTACACACTACGGTGGTTCGAGAGAGACTGACTGTTTTACAATATGGACGCGAACGCGGAACAAAAATGAAAAAGTTTTGGTTTGGATTTGAAAGTTCGCGTTTCAGTTTACAGTTTTGGTTTGCGTTTAGCAAGGTTCCTCTTCAGTTCACTTCAAAGATCACTATTGGAACGTCATTTCTAATAGAAATATCTTGAACAATACAGGTCTGATTGAAAAATAACTGATCATTTTGTGGTGTCCTTCCTATGTCTTTGTAAATAGGATCAGACAGTATAATATAAACAAACTAGGTTCTTTTGCATGCTATAATTGTTCATTGTTTTGACAGTTGCATAATATTTAAACATTTGCATTCTGGTATTTTTATTGATTTTATTTTTGAATACTTATACTCCAAAAATAGATATCCAAATGGGTATTGGGGTTACCAGATCTCATCAAAGAAAAACTTCTTTGCCAGAGATTTATGGTGTGCTGTTATGTTAATTCTGAAATACATTTTTTGGGGAATTTCAGAAAAAAAAATAGGATCTTTTATGTCATAATATTTTGAGAAATTGTTTCAGATGATGCAAATTGAGTTCTTTTGCATGCTGTAAATGTGTTCACTGTTTTGTCTGTTAGAAAATATTTTAACATATCTAACTTATTCTTCTTGTTTTCTGTAGGATTAAGTTATTGTTTGTGCGACTCATTTTGAGGATTATAAGGAATTCATATTTAAGATGGTATTTTAAGATGTTTGTAATGTCCACTGATGTTTGTTTATACTGAAGTATTTTTTTTTTTAAGCAAGAAATAGTACCTATAATCCAGAATTCTATTTTCTAAGATCAGGCAAAAGCGAGCAAAAAATTAGCTGAAAATATAGTCTTTCAAAGCATGTAAACTGAAGATAGATGAATTTCAACACTTAAATCGAAATATATAAATGTTTGGCAATAAAATATTAAAGGAATAGGAAATTCTTGTAAGTTGTACCATTTATTCCCCCCCCCCTTTGTAATTAAGAATAATTGTAATTATCTTATTTTACTAAAAATTGTTCAAAGTGGTACCAAAATAAAAAAAATTCTTAGTTAAGAATAGAAAACATACAATTGACTTTGATTTGGTTTGATTAAATGTTTTATTTGCATTGGAAATGAAATTTGACATTTATTAATATAAGTTGATTTAATTTTTAACAGAATCCAATTCTTTCCTAAAAGGAATTGTGTTCCACAAGAAAAATGTGGTGTCAATCTTATTGTTTTATAGTCTAGTCTTCAGTTAGCGAACTCAGTCAGGAATATTGCAAAAACAGACCAGAAAATATTGTTCGATTTTTTTCTTTATTATTTATTTCGGTTTCATGGGAGTTCTATTAAACTGAGTCAAATTTTATTTGTAAGACAGTATCACCATTTTCGCCACAAAAAAAAAAAAAAAAAAAAAAATCCATTAATGCATAGAATATTCAGGAGCAAGTTCCCCCAAGTTTTCTGGAATCGGATGACTTCGTGGTTTTTCCTCAGTTTTTGCAGTTTACCTTGAAGTTTTTTCGTGAGCTTTCGCATGCCAATTTTTTAAAAATTGTGAGTGGGGACCCTTTATAGTCATACAAAATGCAATGCCAATATTTAATTGCACAAAATACTATAACTTCATTGCACTATGTGTTTTGCTTGTGAAAAGTGTATTAAAATTCCTAACTTGATTATGTGCAAGTTCTTAATTTGGATTCAAATTAACCAATTTGTTAATAAAAACATTTGAAAGTAGATTGAGAGTCTCTCTGTTGAAATTTCATTGCACATTCTAAGTATTGTCACTGTTTTGGCTGTTTTCAAAAGAATCCATTTGGTTTCAAAAGATTCCATTTATGTTTTTTAAATTACTTTGAACTTGTGAAACTAAAAAGAATCTTCAGTGAGCAACTTATGTTTGCAGATTAATTATGGACAGTCAAGAATTGGATTAGTGATACAATTATTTTAAGAAAGATTTGTGTACACCTACAAAAAATTTTGTCTCATTAATAAATATTACTTTTAAAGGAGTACGCCTTAAATGCAATTTAGTGCAATTTAGCTTTACGCTCTTTTTTTTCATACTGTTGATTTTGTGCGGATTTTTGAACTTGTTTATTTTTATATATTGCACTTATGTCTGGTAGTAGTCTTATTACATGATTTCAATCGAATAGTAGTATTGCATTTTAATGCCATACTTGCCAGCCTTGTTATAAAAATTCCTATATTTCCTTTTTTTCCCCAAAAACATTCCTATATTATTTCGTACGATTCCTATATTGCTTTGAAAAAACTCCCATATTTTTAATCAAATTCCTATATTTTTCCCAGAAAATTCCCATATTTTCGTTGGCAAATGTCACTTTTATCCCTGAGAGGGAGATTTACATCTGACTTTCAAAAATAAATTTGATGGTTTAAAGAATTACAAAGAAATTATTGGGATCTGGATTTTGAAAAAGTTTCAGATCTCTTTATTTTACAGATTTTCTTTAAGGGGATTTAAATATTTTCATTAATTCCAAATTGTTATGCAAGTTTTTTTCCCTCACTCCCATTCTTAATATTGTATGAAGAAGCATTGCAATGCATCTAGATTTGATTCATGAATTCTATATATATATATGTAAATACGAGATATATTCAGAAAGTGAGTTTAGATTCATCGCACTGCCACTGCAATGCTCCAGTCGACGTTCCATGCAGACGCACTTGATTTCCTTGTGCACTGGCTCTTAAATGACGCCATTTTGGGGCCTTATGTTATGTTTTCAATTTGCTGTAGACATTTAAAATGTTAAAGATTCATTGATTCTGCCAACTAAGAGATTCATGCTATAATTCAGTTTTTGAGCTCAAGGAATGTGAAACTGGCTAAAATTTATCGTCTAGTTTAAAAAATTGTTATGGTGAATAGACAATTGGCAATGAAATGATCAGAAAGTGGGTAAGAATAATGTTTAATGAAAGTAGATGTAATATCCACAATGAGACTTGGAGTGGTCAGCCTTCTGTGGTCAATGATGATCTTATAAGGGAAGTTGATGGACAAATTCTTTAAAATAGACTAGAATTTCTTAAATTGTGTTCTGCTGAGGCCAGGGGTTCCATGGAAATCAATCAAGAGTCCCGCAAAACTCTCAATCTTTACTTTCCTCACTTTTTACTAAACTTAAGAAAATCTATTAAAATAATAAATTTTCAAAACTTAAAATTTTGAACTTTAAACAAATTAGTTTTCACATTAAAAAGTTATAAAAGTTGTTCGAAAAATGTTTCGTTATGTTTCCAAAAGTTATTTGGAAACATACCGAACTCGCAGAATCTTTTCTATGTGTTACCAAGTCTTCACTCACCAACACTTAAGTTTCAAAAATGTTTCCTTTTACCCCATCTGACCCTACATGTGTGAAATTACGAAAATGTTTTCATATATTAGGGAACTTATAAAAGTTGTTCGGAAAATGTATCTGTATGTTTCCAAAAGTTATTTGGAAACATACCGAACTCGCAGAATCTCTTCTATGTGTTACCAAGTCTTCACTCACCAACACTTAAGTTTCAAAAATGTTTCCTTTTACCCCATCTGACCCTACATGTGTGAAATTACCAAAATGTTTTCATATATTAGGGAACTTATAAAAGTTGTTCGGAAAATGTATCTGTATGTTTCCAAAAGTTATTTGGAAACATACCGAACTCGCAGAATCTTTTCTATGTGTTACCAAGTCTTCACTCACCAACACTTAAGTTTCAAAAATGTTTCCTTTTACCCCATCTGACCCTACATGTGTGAAATTACCAAAATGTTTTCATATATTAGGGAACTTATAAAAGTTGTTCGGAAAATGTATCTGTATGTTTCCAAAAGTTATTTGGAAACATACCGAACTCTCGGAATCCCTTCTATGTGTTGCCAAGTCTTCACTCACCAACACTTAAGTTTCAAAAATGTTTCCTTTTACCCCATCTGACCCTACATGTGTGATATTACCAAAATGTTTTCATATATTAGGGAACTTATAAAAGTTGTTCGGAAAATGTATCAGTATGTTTCCAAAAGTTATTTGGAAACATACCGAACTCGCAGAATCTTTTCTATGTGTTACCAAGTCTTCACTCACCAACACTTAAGTTTCAAAAATGTTTCCTTTCACCCTGTCTGACTCTATATGTGTGAAATTACCAAAATGTTTTCTTATTTTAGGGAACTTACAAAAGTTGTTCGGAATCTCAAATCAAGTTTATCGTCTTCTCAAGAACTTTTGGATGAGAAAAGCAAAGTTTTAGCTTCTTTGCTGTAAGTATTTTTACAATTTCTCAATTCATTAAAAATGTCATATATAGTCCTTTTTATGAAATTTATTTTAAACTGTTTGTTTCTCTCTAACAATTTTAGTCACAAAGATATTTCTGAAAAAGACTACATGAAAGAGATAGTGAGTGAACTTTTGGATTATAAAAATAAGGTAATTGCTTAACTTTTCTTTAAGATTTAAAAATTGATAATGTGTTTCAGTCTGCATTTATCAGAAGAATGCACATCTACTTGTTTTTTGTTTTCTTGCTATCATTTTTATTGTTTGACTCCCCCTTATTTTTAAAAGCTTGATTTGATGTCAGTACACAGTAAAACTTTTTAAAATGTTACAGTAGACTCACTAGAGTGTACAGTAGAGAATCGAAAATCTGCAGAGCATGAGACCAGAGGTTTCTGCAGAATTTTTCACTTTCATATTACAGTAATAAATGGCAAAAATTACTGAGTATTAAAAATATACAATGAAACAATATAATAAAAACTAAAAATTTTCAGACAAAGTGTACAATAACATAAGTTATCTTTTCCACACTCTAAGTAAAATAACGCATGCATTATTTTCAGGTGCATAATCTTTTTACAGCCTGCATAAGATTTTTTTTTTTTTCGTTTCTGCAATTTTTTGAGTTTCTTTATAAAGTAAATATTTCTTTTTATTTTAGTTAAAATTTAAGTTTGAAAATACAGTGGCTGCCAAAAGTACACTTTGAAATTTTTTTAAATAAAACCAAAATAACGCAAAACGGAATTCAAATATTAGGTCCAATATTTTTTCACATCATTCCTTTGTCATTCTAAATAAAACCCAATAGTTTTTTCAAAATATTGACGGATCTTCTTTTTTAAATGGTTCAAAAAGCAAAGAGACAAAGAAATAACACGCCTCAAAAGTCATTGTACACTCAAATATTTTCAAATAAATTCATGATTTGAACTATTATATGTCATTTTTTTATTATTTTTGAATTGTGTTAAACCTTAAAAGTCATTTGGCTTTTTTTTTTTTTTTTTTGTTCCCTAATATTTTGCTTATTACTTTAAAATGGCTGGTTTTCGTAAAAAACAACAAACACCATTCGAAATTTGAATTTTTTCCTCATATTAGCGGCAAAATAGTTTGAAATATCTCTAAATTAGTTAATTTATTCCATTTTACAGTAAAGTGCTTTAAAGAAAAGAATAGGACTGAAAACAAGGTAAGAAAAGGTGGAGATTTACAGTTAAAAAATTTATAAAAAATACATATTTGAGTGCTGTAAAGTTTCTACAGAATTTGATAAAAAATTTTACATTTAATTTTCACCTAAAATTGTACGCCATGTTATCTGATTAGCTGGATTAAATGGGACCTCTTCCCGCAGAAATTTCCTTGTTCGTGTGAAAAACAGAAAGCTTTCGCTTTTCGTCGCAAAATCAATGATAAATAAGCTCCAAAACGTTTTGGAATGAAGTCTTACTTACAAAGGAAAATAAATTCAACATTTTTGGTTATATTGTTGTATAATTGTAACTAGAAGAAAAAATGAAGAACTTAATCTTAAGAACTTAGTTGGATCAGTTAATCAGGACGGTGAAGGTGTTCTTGTGTGAAGGTGCATATCAGCATCAGAACTTGGTAGCTTGGAATTTTTTGATGAAATAATTCAATCATGCTGTTCATTTAAATATTTTGAAAAGTAATTTTCAACTCTTAGCCAAAAATTTGTGGAAACAACTTTGTTTTTTATCAAGATAACAATAAGAAGCAGACAGTTATCAACATTTGCCTCTTATGCCGCGAAAATTGTCCTAAAGTTTAGAAAATATCCCCTCACTCTCCAGATTTGAACTTCATGTAACATATTTAAAGATGTTTGGAGGCTATATTACGAAAATATGGCTTTGAAATGGAAAGAGAGCTACAAACAGTAAGACTCGAAATGTAGTTGAACACTTAATTCAGAAATTACACAATAAAGTGTACGAAGACTTTTGTGAGATAAAATTTCCGGCACTTTTTGGTTTTTGATTTCTTAAAAGTTAAGTTTTAATATTTTATTAACATTTTCATGTAGTTTTGTTAAAAATTGATAATAGATCTTATAATTAAATACCTATTCCAAAAATATTAATTTTAACCAATGGATAGAGTCCTACTTCATTGCAAGTCGTAGGTGTACGAACAGACTTTTGGGAGCCACTGTATATACTCTTATTTCCCGTAACAAGCCAGTAAATCATTTCAACAACCAGCAATAAAAATATATTAAAGAGAAGCCGTTCTTATTAGGTAATCCGGGAATTCGAAAAAAAAACTGATATTGTTCCAAGCTATATTTTGTCTCTTTTCTTCAAAAATTGATAAAGTAGACTTTTTTCCCTCCAATTTGTAAAATTCTGCAATTTTCATTCTTCGGATTCATGGAATTCCACAAAACAATTTCAGCTTCTTTTGTTTCTGATCAATTACATACAGGGCTCTCCAATATGTATCCGATATTTATTTTGAAAATATCATGATATTTTGATGTTTTCGATACATATTTTTCGAACTAGGATATGGGTCATTCTCCAGAAAACGTAACTTTTGAAGGCAAATAATTTTCAATTTTGAAACCTTTTGTTTTCTTTTTTTTTATTCTTACATGAAAGTGTTACCTACTAGAAGTAACCATAAACAATAGCCCAGCTAAGTTCCAACTATTTTACTCGTAAATAAAAAAATTAAAAATGCCTTGTTCACGGGGGGGGGGGGTGAAGAAAAAACTTTTAATATTAAAAAATTGAGGCCAATTTAATATCAGAGTAGTAATTTTGTTCATTGTGCAAACAATCGGCTTTTTTAATTATTAGGGTGAACATAATATTAAGCTCTCTTTAATTAAAGTACAGCTTATTTAGTATTTTCAAATGTATGTTAAAAAATAGTATTTAATAAATTTGAGGATATACTGGCAGTTTATTATTTTGGTAGAACGCCTATTATTGATGTATTTCCCCTCCATCATTTATTTTCACCTCAGAATTAATGACATTGATAAGGTCTGTCATGGAGGTGAGGAATCTTCCATTAATATATGTCTAATAGATACATTTTTCAGGGGTTTTTTTTTTTTGCTACAACCTGCACATGTTAAGCATATAAAAGCATGTTCACTTTTTTTTTTTACATTAACTTACATCCCTGAAATTCAAATTCACGGAGGTGAGAAGTCAGAATAACCATACTAAGTTTTTAAAGAGAAATCTATCTTTTTGTTTTTCGACAAAAATCTCACAACTTTAACTATGGCTGAAAATAAACAAAGGGGCTCCCTTGTATCATGGAAAATAAAATTTGATGTCATTATGCCACGTGTTAATGAGGAATGGCATTTTATGTTTAGGTAACGGAGGTGAGAATTTATTGTGTGACATGACTTCTTGTCCCACTAAAACACAATATTAAAAAACTAAATATACTTAAACAATTAGCATATGAGACACTTATGAAAGGAATAATAAATAAATAAGTATATACTTCTAATTAAACAAGTTATCAAGCAGCATAAACAGTCACACCAGGTGTGTGGCATGCCCCGGAGGTGAGAATTCACATGTTGTGAACCAGAAATATACTAAAATGAAAATTATTATTAAAAAATTGCTGGCAGGTTTAAATAGATATATTTTTGACGAAATTAAAAGTCATTGTTAAATGAATTGTTCCTGAAAATTTTTACTGTAAAAGGTGTGTGACAGAAAAGTTACACTTTTTGAAGAATGACCCATATATGCAGCATAAAAATATAAATGTTATTCATTTATTAAAAATAACCAAAAAAAAGTAATAAACCATATTTGTGTTATTTATTAATATTTTAGTAATATAAAATAATAATCTGATATTAAATTTTCATTTTATAAAAATTGTCATAAATGTAACAATTTTAATATTTATTAAACTTACCTTGTTAAAAATTAAAAGTTGATCAGAAAAAACGAAAATGTCTCATGGTTGTGCACAGACTGAGAATTTTTATTTCTGAACTGTATAGTTTTGTAAAGTAAGCAACAAAAAGCTAATAACACTGGCAAAAGAAAAAAACAGTTAAGCAGCTCATGCTTTTAAGTAACTCAATTACAATTAACAAAAATTTAAAATAAAATAATTAAAAATACATATAAACACTACATCATACTAAGCAACTATAGTCATATAACAGACGATTTTAAATAACTTTTTCTTGATTTCATTTTACATTTTTATGTATATGATGATACTGTGGTTTTTTTCTCTGATCCTAAACAGTATAACTATCAGTTTGGTTGTGTTTTATTTTTACAACATTAAATGGCCGCATTACGCAAATGATTGTAAATATTTATACGAAAAAACCATTTTAAGTAAATTAATTTTTGCATAAGATATATATTTATACGAAGTGAAAGAAACATTAGTTTTAAGTCTAAACAATAATATAAGGAAATAATCTAGTGATTTGAGGATACAGTCTCTATTTAAAGACTAATTCAGGCTGATTGAAAGTATTCAATATCTCATCACCTCAGAGCTACAATCGATTATCTTACTGATTTGTGGGATTAGATGTCTTTCTGTTGCTCTGAGGCGATGATGTATCAAAATATCAGATATTTTAGGACCCTGAATCATATTTATGTATTAGGTTTTAGTTGGTAGGTTAGGTTAGGTAAAAATTATTTTTAAGCCTTGAAATGAATGTTCAAGTATTGTTTAGTATCTGTTATCAAGATAGTATAGTATCTCATTGAGTATTGAAAGCTATCTGGTGGAGGTTGTATTATTTCATAAACAAATTAACGCCACTCATCGACCAAATTAACTCAACTTTTGATTTTTCTAGGTAGAATGCGATTGGAAGGTATTAGAAGACTTCATTTCAAAAGAACAAGAACTGTGGAACAAAGTAGAATCCGAATTAGATGAAAGTGAAAAGCCTGTGCTTGATGGTTTGGAAATTGAAATAAAGTTGCCAAAATTCATTTTAGAAGAAATGTCTGTGTCAGAAAAGGTATATATTTTATTGCAAATATGTTTGCTTGTTAGTGATGTTTTTTAGAGGGGGGCAGGGGGTATGTTCCCCCTCTGAATGGGTAACATAAAGTTGGGACCATTGAACTGAAGGGAATGTGGAGTGACTACTGATGGCTAAAATATGAGCACCCAAGTGCGGTCAGCACTTGAACATGGACCTTTTTTCTTACATCATCAAATATATAGTGCATTTTTAGAACCCTAATTGCAGGGGTGCTCCCCACCTCCACCCCTTAACACAAGGGTGCACACCCCTAAATACAGTCAATTCGCGATAACTCAAAGTCTGATAACTCAAATATTACTGTAACTCAAAGTTTTTAATAAGTCCCGATCCCTTTGTCTTTGATTCCATGTTAAATTTTCTCAATATCTTGAAGTTAACTTTCTTTAGCTCGAATTTTTTTCAAAGATGACTCGAAAATTTATTTTGGAGGAATGGAAAAAAAAAAGAAAGAAACTAGTGACTATGAGAGAAAAACTGATTCACCTTCACATTTGCAATTCCTGCGCATTAGAAAGAGATCACATCTTGAGCCAGTGTGCGATAAAGAAGTTACACGTGCGAAAATGAGTCTTAGCTGGTTTTCTTTTGTTGTACTGTACTGTTTACACTTAGACATGTTGCTGGACTATGAATCTGCTTTTAAGTTGTCAACTCAACTGGTTGTACCTTTATTCAAAAACTGGCCAAGGTTAAGATGCATTCAGTAAACTGAATATACCATGCCTTGCCTTCAAATTTCGAGTTGAACCAAACCATTGCTTCGGTCACTCGTCTGATCTGCTCTAATTCTATATTAGCTACCAGTTTGTTTGGCACTCTTGGCTTCCTTAAGAGGTTTTCCATCTCCAGCTCAGTCACTTTCCTATGCCGGGCTGATGAGTGCTAATAAGCACGAAACTGCAGTCCTCGGCTGGAAATATTTGAGCTGGCGGTGTATTTCATGTAAGTTAAGATGCATTCCCCTTCATTCTTTAGTTTGATCATTTGCTGGTAAGTTCCCGAGAGAGAGAGAGAGAGAGATGCTTTTACTATTAAAGATGTGTAAGCGAAAGCTAAAAACCTTAGATTTAGAAAGTAAAGTAAATCTTATTTATGACATTGAAAGAAATCCAACAATCAAAAAGAAAGATTTTTCAAAAGCGGTACCGATCCATGAATCCGAATTTGAAACAAATGAAAATGTGCACCTTTCCTGAAGTAGAATCAGCTTTATTCAAGTGGTTCCAGCAGTATCGAAATCAAAACCATGCCATTCCTATAAGTGGGTCTTTGCTACATGAAAAAGCAACGAATTTCGCTATATTACTGAGCATAGAAAATTTCCACACCATTGCTGGATGGCTGGAGAATTTCAAGACAGACCAGAACTTAGTCTGCAAAACTCTTCACGGAGGAACTACTTATTATGAAAAAAAACTTTTAGGTTCTGTAATTTTGTTCGTTATACACTCAGGAATATTGAAAATAGCGCCCCAAGAAAGAAGAAAGATACAATTGCGAAATTTTGCATATAAGAGTGACATCGGATATGCAAATGATCCAAGTTTGATTTCAATGCGCATGACCGTTTACCATGCAGTATTGGTGAAATCGAGAAAAAGGTGCTATTTAAACCACTTCAGATTTATAAATGTTTCGATTGCATCTGGATTGTGGGAGAGCCTTAATGAGTGAAGAATGCCAGGTAGACGAGTTAGAAAGCGTTTCTCACAGTTAAGCACATTTGAGGGAGGTTTGATAATCGGCATGAAAATTGCAGGCTAGTCGACGAGCCATGTTGCTGGATAGGTGAACTGTTCAGTGTTCTGTTAGAAAATGTTTGAGGCAGTGGACACGAGATGGTACTCATGTCCACAAAACTGGGTCTGAAGTGACTGGGAAGACCATGCAGGGAGAGGATGGAAGGATTGTGCAGAAAGCTCTCGTGGATCGCACAGTCGCTCGTTTCACCATACCAGCTGACGTAAGGGTAGCAGTTGTTCCCGAAGCATTTCTAAACCTCTTCCGGAAGTCATTCTGCAATCCAAGCGCCCTTTAACACCAAAACATGTTAACTCCGTCAGCAATGGTGAGAAGCCAGAGTGATGTGGGATATCACTAATTGGCAAAAGGTGCTGCTCAGTGATAAATCCCGATTCATTTTGGGATCAGATAGTATCCGTGCATGGATGTAGATGCACCCTGGAGAAAGGTACCATTCCACCAATTCTATCGCATGACACACTGCCTGCACAGCGGGCATAGTGGTCTGGGAGGCTACAGCCTATGATGACCTGTCCATTCTAGTTGTGTTACGTGGAACCTTAACGGGTCAGCATTATGTTAATGACATTCTGCAGCCACATCTATAACCATTCCTAAATGGCCTCCCAAGAGCAATATTCCAACAAGATAATGCTCTCCTGCATACAGCTAGAGTTGCTCAAGACTTCTTAGATCCTTTTGAGACTCTTCCATGGCCAGCCCGCTCCCCTGACCTGTACCTATAGAGCATGTATGGGATCAGCAGAAATGCCAGACATCGCTGTGCTACTCTGTGCAAAATTTAGAAGTGGCTGTTCAAAATTTGGTGTCCATCTACCTCAGGACAAAATCTGAAGTTTAATTAGCTCAATGTTGTGCCATATTGCTCCATGTATTGCAGCAAAAAGTAGTCCAACGTGCAATTGAAGTAGCACTGTATTTATCTCATTTCTTAGCCTGTATTCGTTTAAATGTCTAGATTTTGGGATCAAGTTTATCTGTCATCTGTATTATTCTGTACATTAAAGTTCACTTCAATCCAATGCTTCTTTCTTGGGGTGCTATTTTTAATGTTCTTGAGTATGTACGTATGTGTTTTTTTTTTTTTTTAGACTAGTGTTATCCTTAAAAAAATTGCATTTAATGCCATTACTTAGCTCAATATTGAGGTTTATGTAAGTTCAATATATCTTTATCAATTAACCTATTATAGTGGTTGGTCGAAATTAGTTACCAATTCAATTTTTTGTTGTTAATTTATTCTCACAGGCTGGGTTTATTCTAAAAAGAAACATCGTTCAGCCAAGTTTTGAACAGAAGCTGTTGCCACAAAATCAAGAAACTCAAAACATGCAACTGAAACAAAACTCGGGGGAAATAAAAAAACTTTGTAAAAAATATATTAAAACTGTCTACAATTTTTGAGCAAACTTTTGTTTGGACTATTTCTTACAAAGTTGGTAATTGTGGCCTGCATGTTATTGCTTTTCCTTATATTATATGTTTTTCCTGTATGCAAATAAATGTTTACTTGCAATTTTAATGCTTATGTGGGGTTTTTTTTTTCCCAGGAAATTTATTCAAGCCTAAAAAAGCAGAGAAAAGTGTCTATAATTGGGTTTGTATTTATGTTTTGTTCTACTTTAATTAAGCATTTTACTTTTTGTTTTAGGCATTGTTTGTACTTTAATGTTTTGGTTGTAAATCTATCCACATTTTTTATTACCTTTTTAATTTTTACATAAATAATTAAAATTTCAATTAATGATATTTGATTAAAATTTACCTATTATTTTATTTCAACAAAAATCTTTTCTTAACCTTTTAAGCAGTTTGCAAACTCATTTTGTTCAAAGAATTTTTTTTTATAAAGCTTTGTGTCCAAAAACATAAGAAAAATTTAGGTGAGAGAAAGATTTTTTAACCCTAGCATCAAATGACCAAACTTTTCCCTTACTTTTAATAACCGGATACCTGATTACCCATTTTCCATTTCGAAGTTTTAGAGCAGAAAAATAATTTTTTTTCTGACACCTCTTCTATTTAATTGAAACATTTTCTTCCACCCTCATCTGGGAAAGTTTGTGTATCCTGTTTTTACTAAAAAACGAAATGGCTTATTGTTTCCCAGCATTTTATGTTTACGTTTCACGCTAAGTTGTCTGTTAGAAAAAATGTGTTTCTCCAGTTTTTTTGTAATACTGGATGTATTAGATTTTACACTTTGGTATTTCATAGTGAATTCGTAGTATTTTATTTATTTATACCAGTGATGTTCAACTTACGACCCACGGACCACATGCGGCCCATGAAGCTCATACCATATACACATAGGCCTGTTGCACCGAAAAATATTATCTGTAATTTTTATTCTCACTATCATTTGCTCAACCTTTGCCATCATGCCGTCTGACATTCGTAGGTATACTCATAAAAAAAAAAGACAGATAATGTATTCCAACTGAAATCTTACTTTACTGAAATATTATTGTCTACATATTGAGAGATACGAAGTTCCTGATTCGGTATCGCTGACTATGTAACAATATGTTCGTACATCAACAAAAAGAGAAAAAGCTGTAATATTTTTTTCCACTTCACATCATAACAAAAACAACTCTGAAGCACCTAAAAGTCACAACTATTTCGTTTCATAATTTAAAAAAATCTAGTGTTGACACGATTGATCAAATATTTTGATAATTTCGAAGCATTTGATCGAATGGTGAAAACCAACGGGTGTAGACCCTCTGAAATATAATAAAGAGTATACTTAATTTCTTTAAAATCTTAATTATATCTGTAAATGTAATTTGTATAAATATAAATTATACGGAAACTTTCTTTGTGTCTAAGATCTGCAGTGTGACTCGTATGTAATATGCAATGTTTTCAAGTGTTTATTATTTTTTTTTTTTTTTTTTTTTTTACAGCGCGAAAATTTTCGGCCATGGGAAGTGAGTCTAATTCTTCGGTTTTACACCAAGAAAAGAAGTGAAAAAATTGAAAAACGAACCTTTATCAGAAAATAAAATTGTTTCTGAGGATTTTTTAGATTTTTTTTTTTTTTTTTTTTGGGGGGGGGGTACGCGCTTGAGTGTTTCAACTTGCTACAAATGTTCGTGCTTTTAAACTTTTTAAACTATAGACTTCTCCAACCCTTCAGAGGAATATTAATGGTGAATACAATGCTGTTTTCCCTGTTAAATATAAATAATTACTACTTAATTGCCGAAAACGTAATACAGTTTGGGGACGCAATGTCAAAGGTGGGAAGGGGAATGATGGGGGAAAACGGTAGTCATATTTTGATTCAAGGGCTCATTGTACATGAGAATCATCAAAAATTGGTGTCAGAAGCATTTTGAAGGGGCATTTTTTGACGTGCAGTGCAATGGGTACCCGGGTACCTGGTTATTGAATCTAGGTATAAAAATTTTAAAGGCTTAAAAACTTCCCCCCAAAATTTTTTTGAAAACACGGTTACAACTTTCTTTAGTTCAGATTCATGCAAAGAACAAGGATTAAAAGCAATTTTACCAAGACCTAGCTACAAAGCTTACAAATTATGATAAAAGTCACAAAAAGGTACACCGGGTACCCGGTCATTGACCCTAGGATTAAAAATGCCTGGCATAATATAGTTTTTTTTTTTTCATTAAATTAGTAGCTGTCAAAAAAAGGGGGGGGGGGCTATTGCAGCTAACCCTTGTTTATATGTGAGCTGAAAACTATTCAAATCCCTCTTTATTTATTTAAAAAAAAATAATAGCCAAAATCCTACAATTCAAAATTATTTTAAGGCCATTTTGACTAATGTCTTTTTTTTTTTTTTTTGTCAAAAACCATGCATTTTCTTGGAAGTAGTTGTGGAATACTCCTTCCTCACCCTCAAATTCCTGAAATGGAATGCAAGATGAGAAAAAGGTTTTCAGTCAAGGGCATTATGATTGGTTTGAATCACAAAAACTGGTTTGTTTTAAAAAATAGCTCCATTAAAGGTCTTCAATGCAGTCCCTATTGGACAGCGACCGGTTTAATTTTCAGTGTGCATAAATTTACATTTATTATTTCAATAATGTTCCTTAAAATGTTACACTACAGAAGTTATCTTTTGTAATACTTGCTGTTTTGGCACTGTAAAGTTGCTATTTTTTATGTTTAGACGTGTACTAAGTTAAATAAGAAAAACAACATGGAAAAAAGCACAAATTTGCCAATTACAACAGACACGTGTTTCGGCGTTACAGGGAACGCCTTTTTCAATGCAAAAAGTAATGAGCTTATGGATGAAAAGACATCCGACAAAAGCCAAGAGCAGATAAGCATGCAGCTTAAAAGATAAAAATAGCGGATTAGCCAAACACCAATGAGAAAATTATAAACCGATCAGGAACCAATAGGAATGCAAGCAAAGACCAATTAGGTTCGAAACCTAGAAAAAAAGAATTCAATTGGACAAAGATTAAGCCGAAGCTTAAACAAAAAGAAAAGAAAATGTCGGTAACCGTGAACCGTAAGAAAGGAAAAGCTGAATGGAAGAAAAAAACACCACGAAATAAAATAAACAGAAACAGAAATATTCAAAAAAAGGAAAAATAAAGATAAATAGAAGAAAATTGGGGGCGGGGGATGTCAGCAAGACAAAAAAGGTAAAAATAAATAAGGGAAGATAGATAAAAATGAATGGGAAAAAAAGGGATAGGGAAAAGTTAGTATTAAAGATATGGGAGCCAAATGTTGGAAAAACATGGAACTGCTTTAAGATCATTAACTAAGTTAGAACTGTTCCTCAAAATATGAAAAGATTCCCAAAAGTCAAGATCTGATGAATTGGGACATTTTTGGATAATCTGATAAGGAGCTAAAATCAAAAGAGTGATTCGAATCCCAACCATGTTGAGCAATACTAGACTTATTTAATTGTTGTTTTTTCACATAATTCAGCACAAAGGTATTTATTTATCTTATGTACTAAGTTGTTGATTTTAAAGTATAATTAATTGAAAATTTCTTTAAATTAAGTTTAATTCTTTTGTTTTAAACCAAATACTAATATAATGTTTCTTTTAACAGATCTGTACAAATCTGTATAATTCTACTGAAATATTTTTCAAGGATTGTTAAGGAAGGTAATTCAATTTTACAAGAAAATTTCTTTGATTTAAAAACAATAAGATCAGGATGCTTTCCCTTCTTTTCATTAGATTTGTAGCTGTGTTGTGATATTCAGGGTGAAAGTCCTTGAACTTCATTCCTTTTTTTAACCGACTTCAAAAAGGAGGCAGTTATCAGTTCATACCGTATGTATGTTTTTTTTTTGTCCACTCACAGCGTCTCACCTAGTGAACCGATTTTGATGATTCTTTTTTCAATGGATAGGGGATGGCTCAACTTAGGTTCCATTACTTTGTTTGACCATATTTGTTCTTTAGAAAAAAAAGTTATGGCCAAAAAACAATAAATATCATGCAATTTCCCTATTAAATGATTAAATAAAAACCCATTGTTAAAAAAATTTGGTGCCATACAACAGTAATATTAATAGTAATTGCAGTAATAAATTTGAATGAAGGCTTCTCTGAAGCAAGCATCAAATTTTTTCAGTGTCATTGAGGTTAGGTTTGCTTCAACTATAGTAGTACTTTTATCGTTATCATCTATGTAAATAACAGATGATCTGGGCTAAGTAAGAAGATACAGGATTGCATCACAAGCAACTTGTATGCTGTGAAATGTAAATTAGTAAGGGAAAACGTAATATTTAAATGATTATAATTAAATTAACACACAAATAAATTCTAGAGATGAACAAAGATAAATTTTTAGTGCCAATCGCTTAAAGTTTAAGGCGCGTTTATATATATATATATATATATATCTTTAGGATAAAATCATTCACAGACATAGCTCATTGTTTCGTTCGTAACTTTGGATGTTTTCTTTTTAAAAAAAAAGGAACAAAGCATGGTTACACTGGATTTTACTTTTTGTTTTTGCGCCAACTTCAAAAATTATGTTTAAAAGTATTAGCGATGGTGTTTAAAGAATAAAATTATTTTTCACTTTTTAGAGCAATTTTGTGAAGTCGGTTCTATTTTTTTTTCAAATTTTTTTTATTCAAGGCTTTGAAACTCCTGAAAAATTGGGAACATGTGGATAATCCTTGATTTTCTTGTAGCCATGAGTCAATCACACCCCCTTACATCCTGCTTTCCCCCTCTCATCCTTCGACCCCCATTTTTTGGGGGCACCAGCCATCTATGATCCCTGGTAATTTAAAAGGATCATGTGGAAAGCTCCTTACGAAAGGATTTTTTTTTACCAAAGGTGAAAAAAACTAAAAACCATGCTGTCAAAAGAGAAAATTATGTCATTGTGAGCCAAAGTGGCAAAAAATGAATATGCTTGGTTCACAGGGATGTACAACTTAAAGGGGAAAACCAGTTTAGGAAAGCCGAAATTTTAGTGTTTTTCGTGAATTTTTTTAACAGGAATGAAGTAGTCAGAATTTGTTTCAACTTGGACGATATTTTATTCATCTTTTGAAGTACACCTTGTTCTGCCAGAAATAGTAAGAAGCTGCTGCCCATGGGCAGTCGCCATCAGAGCTTGTTGGTGGGCATTACCATCACAATTTTTATCTGTAATCATTGCAATTTTTCTTTATAGTAAGCAACATATTTCCTTTGAATATAAACCTAATTGTGATCAAAAAAGTTGAAACTTGCTTGTTTTTGAGGTGCTTGATTACAATGTCATGTTTTACTACCATTTTTTTTTCTCCGCATTTCTTGCATTAAAAATATATTTTTATTAATAATATCATCCCAGAGTTAGGTCCATATAGAGCAGAATTGAATAAAGAATATTCACACAAATTTTCAGAACGATTGATCAGGGGCGGCATTTCAGCATTTCGTTTGGGGGGTCGAGTTTTTTGAACATGAATTTCCTCAGAAGGGTAAAAATACATATTGGTTAGCAAGAAGTACTTAAAACGGTTTTAATGTCAAGAATAATTAAGTTTGTTAATAACAATTAAAATTTTTGCGATTGAAGCTTTAAATTTATTTTGCAATAAGTTATCTCAGAAAATATATCTGTACTAGCTTTTATTTTTAATAAAGTTTTAATCTGCTATTTTTGAGTCAGAAGAACAGAAAATTTTGTAACTATATATTTAATATATATCCAGTGCTTTGCTGCCAGTACAGCTGACTTGCTTGCCTCATTGCTCTCTAACCTCCTGAGACATAAGTCAAAAGTGGTTGACGTTCAGTTCTCCCACTGGTTGTGTGCTGAGTTTTTTGCTCTGATGAAGAGGCTTCATCGTAGCCTTAAAATAGCTATATGCTGTTTTTTCGTGTCAATTTGTGCTTTAATTATATTGGATTTTCAATTTAATCAAAAAAGTCATCTTTCAAATGACTGACCTGAGTGAAACAGTCAAAAAATAATGGAAGCAAGAAAGTTAAAATTTCCTCTAATTCCTCTCTTTAAAATAACCAAGAAACCTTTTTAAATTAGTAAATATTTTGGGTCATTGAAAAGTATAGTCGCAATTCACAAAACAATTCTTATTCCCTCATGCTATAAATTTTACTTATAAATGAAATATTTTCTTTTTTGTTTTGTATAAACGACCTACATACTATTGAACTTAAGACCAATGATAAATATATCTCTTCAAACCCTGCCTCAATTTCCAGAAAAACTGAATTGTTCATTTTATTCAAAACATTGATTTAATATTTTGACGACAATCTCATGTCAGTTTTGTTACCTCTTCTACATTGGCATACTGTAAAAACTGTTATGGAAAGTTCTGTCACAAAGTTCCACACATGGTTCAAGTATGCATCGGTGCAAAATTTACTAAGAGTTTCGAATGTCAACCCAAGAATTACGATTAGCGGATTGAAATTTTTATGATAGATTGTAGCACTGTTCAAAAAACGATCCGCAGTATAAATAAAGTAAACAAAAATTCAAACAAAGTCATACATATTAAAATGACATCAGATTTACTATCCCTAAAAAGGTCACTTTCCAGTAATGCTTCCAGGGGGGCTTTTACAGATTTAACTCTTGAATACCATCTTGTGTTACTCAGAGATTGTCAAGTAAAGAGCCTCAAGATGCATTCGTTGATGTGAAAATATTTTTGATGTGGCAAATTTTTGATAAATAGCATATCTTTACAAAAAGTTTCTATGAAAACATATAATACACAGAGTTACTAAAATGTGTTTCTAGTGCAAAGAATCAATGATCACTTACCAGATAAACATTAAGTTATAATATGAGAACAAAAATTTATGTAAAATGGCATGTATAGAGAGTTCACGAGTAAAAATTATGCAGTCTCAACACTGTACAGGCATCTCATACAAGATTCACTATCATAACATAAAGTACACAATTTTAAAATATTTTGAAATATTTAGCCCATATGAATCATTCTTTGGTTATGGCAAACAATTATTCTCCGTCAGGGTTTTTTTTTTTTTTTTTTTTTTTTTTTGTTCTGAAAATGCAGACAAATGATTTTCTAAGTTATCTAAATTGAATTTACCCATTTTTCATTATTCTTAGCAAAAAATTTGGGGGAGCAACCACCCCTTCTCGCCTCCCCTGCAATTGATCAAAGACTCTGAGCTAGAATGCCCACCTGTTGAAAAAAAAAGTTGTTTCTTGAAAAACGCGTTTGAAAAATACTGTCAACGTTTTCAAGTCTGTACAGTCAGTTAAGTGCTCATAGCATCGGAACTAATCAAAATTTTTCACTGAAATTTTGGCAACATATTCTTGAATAGTTTCAATAACATTTTATGACAATTTTTTAAAAAATGGATTTTTTTATCCATCTAAACTGGTTTCTTGCCTTAAATATCTTTTTCAACAGAATAGGCTGTTTAAAGAGCATTAAAGGTATTTAAAGGCTGATGGTGTTCTAGTTATACACCAAAATTTCGGTATTTTTTGTGTGTTGATACCCAGTATCTCGTTTATGCTTTTATTTGTCCGCCTTTGAGGGTTTTTTTTTTTTTTTCTCCAAATTTTTGGGATTATGTTGGTTATTATTAATACTATTCATCGTGTTGACCTGTTAAAATGCAATTCTTAAATTATTTTACTTTGACCTTATTTGCTGGTTTTAAATTTTAATGCCTTCATTTTGAAAAATTAGACCTTTTTGCATTTGATATTGGAATTGAAGTTTTCTTATTTTTGATGTTTTCGATGCTCTGTTAGGAAAAGCCTGATTTGCAATTGTACAATTTTGTAAAAGAAAGCCAGAATCAGGGGCGCCGCCCACCTATTATGCCCCACTCCCCACACACACACACATCCTTTGACTCCCACTTTTTCGGGGCACCAGCCACCTATGATCCCTGGTAATTTAAATTTCATGCTTTATGAAACTTTAAAAATGGTGGTCTCTGGAGATAAATAGGTAGTTGTTTTTGCTTCACAAGATTCTATTTTACTGATGAAAATACATATTTATATCGAACTAAGGTTCCAGGTGGATAATTGATTTGAGTTTGAAATAAATTGTAGGAGGTGTTGCAGTCTCTGTCTAATGGGGCTGGAAGAGGTAAAATCAAGACCAACCTATTATAAACCTAGACCAATTTACATAGGATATGACCTCTCCAATGAGACATCTGCCTTGACCGCACAAAATTGAAATGTTTTAACTCTTTGGCTCATTTCTTAAACCACTGTAAGGTGGCATATTCAAGCTTTAGAACTGTAAATTTTGGTCATAGCGCATAAATCTATTAAATGTGAAATCTAAGATTTCTTTATGCTATCGAATGTGAAGTTAAATCATTATTGTTAAATGTACCTTTCTGACTTGTTTTTTTTTTCCCCTCCACTTATGAGTCTAAGTTAGAAACTTTAGCCTTTTGTAGACCTAGTGTGATCTCCCAATATGGCATTTGCTCTTTCATGTGCCAACCTTAACATAACTTGTAACTTGTTTAATTTAGTTCCATTTATTCCATTCATATCACAACCTTGATTTTTTTTTTCTCAAAGAATCCTAGAAAGTCCTTAAATGTGCTTGGTTTTTGCTCTGCAAATAGCGTACGCACCCTGGATACTGAAGCCAACCAATTATATCCCATTTTCACAGCTAAAATCTCTTTTTAGCAAAGATTTTAGTTTGAAAGTCCCCAACTCAAATCATCTAGAAAGAATGTCAACATTCTGATATCAATATAATTGTAGGGGAGCCCATGAAATGAATTGATAGAGAAGGGGGCTCAGTCGTCATGGGGACTTGTTAGATTTTGTAGTTTAGACTATCTATATAAATAAAACAAAGCATATATATGTGTGTATGTTCCCTATACAAGTCCACAGTTTACATCAGATCACAACCAAATTTGGCAAGGTGTTGCTTGGGCAGCCAAGAAAGAACGCAGGGTGGTTTTCAAATGCCAAAATAGAACCAAATGGTTTGAATTTTAATTTTAGGATCAGAAAGGGCCATTAAATGGCTGTTTCCACCTGAAATAACTATCTAATTTGCTTGATTTAAGTACCATTCAAAAGTCAGCAAAAAATACCCCTGATATTGATTTGCTCCCTTCGAATTTCAAAAACTAAGGCTGTAAAATCACCAGGAAAAAAGAAAAAGCTTTTTTAAGCCTAACGGAACATCAATATAAATTTAAAATATTTCGTTTACCACAAGCTGCCTGACAGGAAATTTTCCATTTTTTTCTTCTTTAATGAAAGACTAATTGTTCACACGCATCACTTGATCCGACTCTTATTTTCAAGGCAGACTGTGCAAAGCCAGGCACTGCAGCTAGTAAGAAGAATAAAATGTGAACAAGATATACATAAATGCCATTGATGGACAAAAAATTGGTGCTACTTAAGTATAAAATTCAAACAGTATATTTAATTGTACGGTGCATTGCTGCCAACTTTACCCTTTTGTCCGGAAGATACCAGAAGTTCGCTTCCTTCCCCCCAAAGAAGTAAATATGTCCCGAATGTTCCTCAAAATAACAAAATTCGCCAAATTGGAGATTTTTTAGGGATAAAATTTTTGGGAAAAATGTCTACAGTAAAATTATTGCAAAAGCAAAGCCTTTTTAGACAGTAGTGAGAAAAATGGTGTGTGTCTGATCATTTTTGAAACATGTTTCTTTCATTTTTCCTCCTTTTTAAAACTTATTCTGCAAAAAATGCGATTAAACACTCCAAATTTTTCCCATGAACATACTAAGTTTTTACCTGTTGTGAGGAATATTCACTGCCACATAAAAGAGAACTTTATTTTTAAATCTTCAAGTTTTTTTTTCTTTTGAACTTCAAAAAATTAAAAATTAATTGAAATTTACAAATTTTGGGACCTGCCGGATTTTTTAATGCCAAATTTAGAGTCCTATACAAGCTTAATTTAAGAAATCCTTACCCATGTCTTAAAACTCCCTTTTGCATCATTAACACTAGTCATTTTTTATGAAAAGTCTCCCTAATTTTATTCATAGGTCCCTATCATTTTCATATTTCAATGTCAGCAGCTATGACATGCAAAGCATGTTATAAATTCATTAACTAAGCAAACAAATTATTTATAAAATTAATTTTTAGGATTTAATTTTAGGCGACTTTTCCAAGATCAAAGGAGTATCTATCGATGACGTAACTGTAATGGAAGAGTGCATGACTGATTTAAAATCGCTGAAGTAAGTTATTTGTACTTTAAAGTTGAGAAAATATGTGTTGATCTTTGTGACTTATTGTTTTTTTTCTCCTAACTTTAGTGCGAAGCTTTGCAGTGAGGTTTTACCAAGCACAATCAGGCATGTTGAAAAACTTCAAGAATCTCTAGGCACAGCTAATGCATCTGGGGAATTTGCGGTACTATTTTTAGATCCCATTTGTAGGGTGAACAGAATTTTGCTATTCTCCCTACATTCTGTGTGAAGCCCATTATGCTTGCTCTTTAATTTTGTTAATTTCATGGTCATCCCCTTAAAAGAAAGAACTTCTTGAAATTAAATTGTTAAAAAGAAGGAATTTCTACTTTTTTATTCAAATAGCAAAAACAAACTTTTCAGCTTTCATGTTTTATTAAGCTGCTTGGATTAAAAATATCTTCAATGTAAATAAATGAGAAAGAATGCAAAAATAAATAAATAAATAAAAATGACTAAAATTAATATTGGGTGCAAAAAAGTTAAAATGGTGGTTTCAGAATTTAAAAAATATGAATTTCTCATATTTAGTTTGGCCTTCTAAACTCTCTGACATAGCTGTTGTAAAAAAAATGTTTCCTTTGCTCAGTATTTGTTTCAGCAAAACATGATATTTACTATTAAAATGTTTACCTTTGTGTATTTCGCTATTTGTGGCAGGGTAGGCAAGGTTTCGGACACTACGGTAAAAACCTTGGTTTTTACCGTCCTGTCCTAAACTGTCCGAAAGTATTCAAAACTATATTTTTAGATAAATTATATTTTGCGAGAAATCATCAAAAACAAAATAAACTGTATCAAAGTAATGTTTTATATTGAATTCAATGTGAACTTATTTAATGCAGCTGATTTTAATCTAGGTACGTAGAAGTTGAATTCTTGGTTAAAATTTCAATTTGTATGCATGAGTTTATTTATTTATTTTTTCATAGTAGATAATTAGATAATTTAAATTTAATTTTATGTATTTATTTAATCGTATGTAAAATGTGCAGAGTCATAAGATAAAAACTAATATACATGTAGAGTAAAAGGAATTACAAAAACAAATTCTGTTTTTCTTCTATATTTTCTTTCCTTCAATATATATTAGTCATTTCTATGACTACGATAACAAAAACCAGTGATATGAAATAGTTTATGATCATGTTAATCTGGGATTTATGATATTAGCATGAATTTACTGATTTATCTTTACTATCTTCTGGTATAAAATTTGATAATCAAATGCCTAAAATGTTGCTCTAAAATGTTTTAACTTAAAAGATTTTTAAATTTATCTTCCTCTCTCTCAGAATTTTTCTCAAGAATTTATGTCTCAAGCCAAAGTTACTAATTCTGAATGTATCAACAAAGAATCAGTTCTAAATGTGACTGAGAGATTAATAAAGGCTCCAGAAAAAGGTATATATTTTCTTATTATAGTTCAAAAAGTACAATGTTCCCCAAAATAGATTTTTGTGAAGTGATCATTGAAGTCTTTTCAACTATAATTTATGGTTTACATTCTTCCTATATTTTAAAATTTATCTTGATTTCTTTAAAGTAATATTTCAAGTACACTGTATCTCCCAGTTTTATATTATGCTAGCGGTACCTGCATGGCTTTGCCTGTAGTAGAAAATTAAAAGGTCATTTTGTTTGCCTGTATATTTACAAATAATGGATGATGAATTTCTTGCCAACATGCGTTGATTTGCTCGTCCATGTTCTGGTAATTTGCTCACCCATGTTATGGTAATTTTCTCGTCCATGTTATAGTAATTTACTCGTCCATGTTATGGTAATTCGCTCGGTAAAATGTTCTTGAAATTGGAATATAAAAGTGCCAAATTTCTCGAAAATCGGCCCAACAGGTGCTATGCGTGTAACAGACCCAGATGCAGGCATACAGACTTTCAGCTTTATTATTAGCATGGTTTGCCGATATATATCATGGTATATTTCACGATATATATTCAACATTTATTTTGAAAATATCATGATATTTTGATATTTTTGACATTTTTAACTACGATATTTTAAATATAAAAATTATATTAATCCTAATAATATTGTTCATTTATTATTAAAAACTTCCAAAAAGTTACGTACTATATTTTTGTGATGTATTATCATTAATATAACAAATTAATGTAATATTTCTTTTTACTTGTATTTTATATTCATAGAATTATTGGTAATGTAACTCTTTTAATTCAAATTAAAAGTGCCTAATTAAATATGAAAGTCGTTCAGAAAAAAATAAAATGTCTTATGACTGTGCACCAACTAATGCGTATTTTTAATTTCTGAATCAAAACTGAGTAAAAGTAGCTAACAGAAGAAAAATGAATAAAACAGCTGATGCCAAATTAACTCGATTAAAATTGATAAAAATGTAAAATGAAATATTAGATATAAATAATGAAATAAACCTTAATTTTAAGCCTACATAGTGTAATAATAATGTAAGAAAATTAAGTGATTTGAGGATTCGTATACTATTTTGAAGACTTTAATTTGTGCTGATTGAAAATATCGGATATATATCAAAATATTAGATATTTTCAAAAAATATCATGATATTTTCGAACTCTGATTATTAGTTCAGATAAAGAAGTCTTTTATGGCCTGTTTTCTTGTGTTAAAATTAGACTGATATGTTAACACTAGAAAGACTGAAGGTTGTCATATACCTAGAAAGACAGACAGTCTACCCCATCCTGGCATTCAAATAAATTCTTTGTAAATGTCTTCCTCAATGTCCATATGCCCCACAATTCTCCTCTAATGACTAAATAAGAACACACATCACAGCACATCAATTTCTGTGATGTTACGTTAAAATGTAAAGTGTTAGTTTCACTTTGGAAGAGCTGTCCCTGCAATTGCCAGGTTGGCTAGTGGGCAATTGCCAGTCGTTCGCATTTGGAATTCCATCCAACTGCAAAAATAGGAAGATAAAGGTAAAACTAATGTGAATAGCAGTTTTTCATGCTACAGAAAGTAGCTGCAAGAACACATTTCTCTCTTAAAATTACCTCTCTGTAAATTACCCGAGAAACCCCCATTGCTCCTCCCATCTTTCTAGATATAAAGTTCAATATTTGCTCTTCTATGAGGCTAGTGATTAAATGATGAAATAAACAATAAAAAAAAGGTCATTATGAAAAGTCAAAAAGTTTCAAGTTCAAAGTTCAAAAGTGCAGGTTTAGTATTTTCAGCTAGTTATTACTTGATTTATTGAACAACAAACTATGCGAATGGCCACACAGGCCCCTTCAGTCTTTCTAGTGTTAAAGTGCTGAATTTAAGTTGTGCTTTATGTTTGTGTAGCTTTAATTATTCCTCTCCTATATCTTTGTACTGTCTGTGCGTAAGGTGGCAATGGAACGAGAAATTAGAATCTTTAGGCTCTAGAATAAGGTAATTCTACCAAAATTTCAAAGGATTGGAGATTTTTATTTTTTAAAAATTTCCTGTAGCCAAAGTTTGTTGGAGTCAAATTTGAAAACTAAAAATGCCTTGTAAACCTGGGTATTCTTCTAATATTATCTTTGACCTGGAATACTTTGATATTACTTGAAGAGTAATAAGCTGGCCCATGCTGCATAAAGGTGAGGGTGCATGGCGAAAAATTTTACAATTGAGTAACAAAGAAAAAATAAATAAATAAAACCTACTTGACTTAAAATTTTTGAAAAGTTGACCTTTAGAAAAAATAATAAGTAAAAAATCTTGGATAAGTCGGATTAAGTCGGAATTTAAATGAGACAGAACTATTTAGAATAAATATTATCATTCAAAAAAAGGGCTGATCATTTTTTAAGAGAATATTCCAAGTGCAAATAATTCAGGCTCGGTGGTAGTGTTTCGCTCTCCCACTCCACAGGCCCGGGTTCTATTCCCAGGTTGGGCATGGTTGATTCAGAGATCCCATCAGTAAGTTTATAAAATGAGTACCAAGCGTTCTTGGGAACCAAACACTGGGGGTTCTGCGTTAGGATGACCACCTAACTGGAACATCTGCTCTTGCACCCCAGAGCCCTTGGTCAGGAAAACTGAGTTGCGTACAGTAGGCTTCGGCCCTCATGGGCTGTTGTGCCACAGGGTTTGGTTTGGTTCTGGAAGAAAAAACTACCTCTCTAAAAAATTGGTCTGTCATTTTGTGCTGTTTTTACAGCATTTTCAGTCTTAAATACGTATCAAAATTAGTATTCATACTATCCCATTATTTCCATTGTACTTACAATCAACCTAAATTTAAAAACATCGAGTAAAATTGTTTTTAAAAGCATGTTTTGCCTTCTAACCATTTCTATACCCTAATTCCCTCATCCATGGGGTAATTTGGATATAGTAAACTTATGTTTGCGATTTATATGCAAATGGGTCTAGTAACATGAAATTTGTAGAAAACTACTTTAGAAAGTTCCAATGCTAAGCTGAAACAAAAGAAAAAAGAAAAAAAAGTAAAGAAATTTTTTTCCTGGACTAGAAAGTTTAAAATGGTTATTTTTCTGTACCCAAATTACTGCCTCCCCCCCCCTTACTGCAATAATACTGTTTAGATACAGGATAAGAAGCAATTTGGACAAGCATAATAAATCGTAACTTTAATGTGAATGAAAATATTAAGACCAAACTTCAAAATTAATATGAATGCATTATTTTGTTTAATATAATTTACAAATTTTCAAAGTGGCTGCCTTTAGCCTTAATACAGAGCTTTAATGGTATTACAAATTTTTCGGTTATGGGCCGCAACTCACTGATATTTTATCAGGGTTCGTACGGGTCATGGAAAGTCATGGAAAAAAGATAAGTGAATTTCAGACCTGGAAAAGTCATGGAAAATTGAAATTTCCATTAAAAGTCATGGAAATTTATTTCAAGTCATGGAAAAATGTCCTGGACAGAGATAAAATAACATTAACTAATAGAGCATTACAAATATTGAGTGATAGCAAAAAAGAGTTATTAAAAGTGGGAAATTTGAACTATCCCAAAATCAAATCTGAATTTTGAAAAATCATTGCATTCACTTCTGTTGCAGCCGCTTGCATTTTTTGGGATGTGATTTTACTGCTTGGACATCTCTTATTTTGAAATTACTGTTATTTTCAACATTTCTTATGTTTTATATTATATAGTAGCGAACTTGCACGTTCTGGTTTTGTCACCCCCCCCCTCAAAAAAGCAATCCAATTGCATCCGAGTTCGATTCCAGTACTCGTAAAATTTTTGTTATTAAATTTAATCAGAGTTTATCTTAATTTGTTGAAGGTTTTATAAAATAAAGATCTTTAGTCAGGCGATGGAATACAGAAAAAGGGGAATTCAAATACCTAAAGTAGTACTACAGTAGTGTCCAACATACGGCCCACAAAACTAATCCATGCGACCCACTGCTACGTTCAATGTCAAGAATCGAACATGTTCTGGAATTTCTGAAACAATTAATTTATATGCATTTAAAAATGTGAAAATAAGTAAACAAATCAAGTACTTTTGAATCAGATGATTGATTCATTACTGAATGGTTTTTTCAAAAAATATCTGGTTTAGAAACATAAATAACTAAACTATGGGGCTTTACTTTAAAGAACCAAAATACTGTCAAGTTATGTGGATGATTAAATGCGCTGTTGGACACTGAAAGGCAACTTTTGAAGCAAATTTATTGAAACTTAATGATGACTCATTCAACCTTTGTCTCATTCATTATCATTCTGCTTGTTTATATATAAAAAAAAATTTAGATATTTAAGCATCATAATTTTAGTTTCACTGCATTATTACTTTACTTAAATTTAAATGATGAAGACAAATAAGAATAGTTTAGTTTTTTAGGTGTACACTTACATTTTTTCCATTGCGAGTAAGTGCTTCAATGAGGCTGTGGCATTCCTGTAGGCATTTTGCTAAAGCTCATTTCCAAAAATTAGCAAGTTTGAGATTAAGTAGTGTTATTCTCTTCGTAAACAAGGTCATGAAAATTTTTATTGAAGTCATGAAAAAGTCTTGGAAAAGTCATGGAATTTTTTCATCCAAATCGAGTATGAACCCTGTTTATCCCGTGCCTTGCAAGAATTTCCTTAGGGATGCCAAAGTTTTATGAGGTTTAGCACACATCTTTGTCTCTGCGATAGATTAAACAGAATAATAAATTAGATTCAAATCTGGGGAATATGGTGGCCATTCTTGAGCTCCAATGAAGTTCGGAAAATGTGTCTTGCACCAATCTTGAGTGCCTTTAGTTCTGTGTGCAAGTGTTCAGAATCCTGTTGGAAGGTTCATCTTTTTTGAGCAATCACGATTGCTTATTGTTCTCACTTGACTGTTTTGATGTCCTTTGATTTTATTCTCCCACCGCCACCCTCTGCAGCATCACCGTCGACCGGCTCCTCACGATTCTGCTCCTATAGCGAAAACCGTCTCCAGGTTGCATCCATGTCCTACACATCTGCGCATATATACACAACTACACACACACAGGCACACACACTCACACACACACATGCACATGCATACACCTACACCCGCATACACAAACACATACACACAACTACCCACACATTCATGCCTGCACACAGACACAAACACATATGCCTACACACACATACCCCCCCCCCACACACACATTCATATACACAACTACCCACACACTTATGCCAGCACACAAACACACATGCCTGCACACATATACACATACCCCCTACACACATACCACACACACACAAACACACACGCCTACATACACACACTCGTGATTGCGAAAAACATAATTTGAATTCAAAATGTCGAAATTCAAATTAATTTTTCTTTTTTTTAAAGAACTTTTGTGACCAAGGTAAGACAACATCTTCCAAAATGAGCTTGTGGTATGTTTCTTGGTTCATCTTTGTCCCTTGATCAACAAAAACAAGTGGTGTTTTCACACTAACACATAAACCACCTCAAACTATTAGATTGAAGTCATTGACTCCATTTAACAATGCAAGAAGATCTTATAGACAAGGATGTGTGCTAAACCTCATAAAACTTTAGAATCCCTAAAGTAATCCTTACGCCAGGAATGGGATGAAATATCAGTGAGATGGGGCCCATGGGCGAAAATTTTGTGACACTTTTGAAACTGTATTAAGGTTAAAGGTTGCCACTTTGAAAATTTGTAATTATAGTAGACAAAATAATGTATTCATATTAATTTCGAAGTTTGGTCTTAATATTTTCATTATCATTAAAATTGTAATGTGTGTCCAAGTTATTTCTTGTCACCCTGGATTTGCTCACCATTATTTCAAGAAGTTGTCCCATTGTTTTGTGTATAATACGATAGGTGAATCAATTTCACTGGGGGTGCTAGACCAGGGATTGCTTAGCTGCTGGTCTGGATCAAAAACCAGAGATGTCTTCAGGGCCCCATCAGCCAGTTAAACCACAAATAGTGGTAGGTGCATGGGGCCCTGGAGTGTGAAATAGTAACATAGACTCATGAAACTGTATCATCTATCAGCAGTTTCTTTTTTTTTTTTTACTTGTCACTTTTGCATATGATTAAAAAAAAAAATGCACAATCCAAAGCTGCAAACTGCGCTAATTATTTTTTATTCTGTGACTTTTATGTTTTTGTGAACTTTCCAACCATTTTTTCTTTCTCAACCATTTGTTACCATATGAGACCGTGAAAAGCTGTCGTTAAATAGAGAAAGTTGTTAAATAGAGCGTCGTTAAACAGAGAGCCAAATGTAATTGTAAAAATTAATTTAAAATAAATACATTTATAATAAATACAATTTATTTAAAGAGCATTTACATTTCAACTATATACAAGTATAATGAAGTATTTTAAAGAGTTTAAAATACCCTTAAAATAACCACCAGTGTTTTAGTTGCATGTCAGAAATTTGCTGCTAATGCTCCCTTTATGTACAAAAACATTATGAATGCTTCTAATTCTTGCAATGATATGTTCCGAGAAGCATTTTTGAGTTTCTGCTCTGTTTCAGTCTCGGTAGAGGGGGTCCCACCGAGGGGGTGGGGGTCATGGCACAGACTGCAACATTAAAATTTTTCGAGGGGCGTGTTTTTCATTTTTTTTGGGGGGGGGGGGGGTCTTTGCAGTAGCACCCTTGCTCTTGGGGAGGCATCCTATATAGTTCAGGTTTTTTTTTAAAATCCTTTTTTTTTTAAAAAAAACTTTATAATATTACACACCACGATGATTTAGGAAAAGTCAAGGAAGGACTAAGCTTTTTATGAATGTACCAAGGAGCAGTTAGCAATAAAAAAGTGTGCTTGGGGTTAAAATGACCCCTCCCTTAAGTCTAGTGTTAAGTAATGTGAGGTTTTTTTTTTTTCCCCAGAGTTAACCAAATGTGATACTTTCTTGAATGAAAGTGTTGATGAAAAGGAATTCATGTTGAGATTGCCTAAATCTGAAGAACAGTTTCCTTTCAAGTAAGTATTTTCTAATTTTTAACTTTTGAAAATAGTGAATTTTGAATTTCAAGTTTTGTTTTATAATTGTGTTGCGTATTTATGTGGTTATATAAACTTTTAATGGCCATTGTAATTTTTGCAGTTTTTTTTTTTTTTTTCTTTTTTTCTTTTTTCAACTTATTGATTTTTAAGATAAATGAATTGTCATAAATTAGTATGAATAATATATAATGTGTGAAAAAATGATTTCTCTGATACAAGCTGCAATGTAAACATCAAATGTTCTTGGAAATATGGATTCATTGCTGAAAAAATGATTTCTGTAGAAACATTATTTATGGTCTGCTGTTTTTTGTAATATAGTTCGTATAAAACAGGTATCCGGAACTAAAAAAGTTTTTTTTTTTCAAAAAAAAAAAAAAAAAAAGAAAAACTGCTCTTCTGATACAAATTTGGAACATAAACATACCTGTTGAATCTACTGTCCCCCCCCCCCCCCCGAGATAGTTTTTTGGAGGGGTGCTGTCTTTCAATTTCCTGCTTTGTATGATTTTTTTTCTGCTTTTTAAAATAATTTGTCTAAATTTTTTTAAAACTGCTAAAAACACTCAGGAGATTGAGCAAGACAAAAAATGTTAAGGAACAGAACTGATAAGTGAGACAAGAAAAATATTTGTGGCAACAAAACACAGCTTGCAATCTTCCTGAAACTGGAAAATAAAAAATTCTTATCTGCTTGTATATTTAGGATTAAACTCTTAACTCATAAAAGAAGCTTAAAATTTTGCCATTGAACTTTGTGTGCGTTAGTAATGTTTCATTTTATCTTTGTATTTTCATTTCTTAATGATTTTTTTTTTTTTTTTTGGTTTGAATGTATTCCAAATTGCTGTATGAAACAACAAAAATAACTTTTGGGTTACTAAATGTAATAGTAAAGTAAGACAAACAACGTTAGAAAAAGCACAAATTGGTAAATTTGCTTTTTCTAACGTTGTTTGTCTTACTTTACTGTTCAGCACAAAGGTATTTATTTATCTTACTAATTGTAATGTCTACTCTTCTGTGTGTAGGTAAAGGGCAGTAACTGCATTTTTTTTTTTTTTTTTTTTTTTTTTTTTTTGCTATCTATTGTACATTAGCTTTATTGTACAGGCTTGCTTATTTGGTTTTCGCTGTAAAAAATGCGCAAAAAAAACGTCTAATTTCAAGATTTCCCTATGATTAATATTGAATCCTACACACATTTCTTTATATATCTCGAAAACTCATTTCTGCAAATACTGCCGCTTACCTGCACACGGCAGTACTGCCGAGCATAAATCTCGACAAACTACTAACTAAAATCTGAAAGTCTGGTTCATGAAACAATAATCGGGGGGGGGGGGGGCAAGCACAAGCAAGCAAAATGCACACACCCCCTGGTCTTTCAAAGTTTTATTTCACTGTAACAAAAAAAGGCTTAAAAACTAATGCTGCTTGCAAGTATTGTTTGTACATAACTACTGTGTTGTTTTACTGCTTACTTAATGGTATCACACAGCTCATGCTTGCTTCTTTTTATTATTTTAGTGTATTGCCACCTCAGATTACCAGTTCAGTTTCTGGTATTGAATCTACTAACAATTATTTGTTCAAAAAGATTGCTGAAACATCTGTATTTTCTCCTACATCTACGTTCTCACCTACATCTATATTTTCACCAGCTTCGGCGTTACCTGGTGTGGAAATTAATGAAGAAGTCAGTTCGTCTTCTGAGGTAGGTTACGTAACATAATTTTGTAATTGCTATTTTTTAAGTAGTTATCAGATCGTGACAGAAGTAGGAAATGAAAGAAATTAAGGAATAATCAGAAAGCTCTAATTAAAATTAAAAAAAAAATACAGGGTAATGATTTTCTTTATTTTTTACTTATTCCAAAGTTTTGCTCATCATGTTGATCAGGATACAATTTCATAGAGTAGCAAGTTACAAATTTTTAGTTAATGGTATTTAACACTTGTAGAAAAATGCAGTATAAAAAAATTAAACTTTTGTTTAGTTCACTATTTTTATTCATTTATTTTTTACTAGTGATGCCCGCACGGCTTCGCCCGCAATAGAAAAATCAAAAGGTCTTTTGGTTCGCCTGTATATTTACAAATAATGTATAGTGAATTTTCTCGCCAGTTGGCTTGTACCGACGTTACGGTTCCACGTTATGATAATTTCGTATCTCGCCAACTGGCTTGTGCCCATTTACGGTTCCACGTTACGATAATTTCGTAATTTATGATAGTTTTTTTCTTAAAATTGGAATAAAAAAAGAACCACATCGAATTTTCGAAAAATCGCTTCGAGGTGCACACCCCCATGCTACATACTAACTTTGTGCCAAATTTCATGAAAATCGGCCGAACGGTTTAAGCGCTATGCGCGTCACAGACATCCTACGGACATCCTACAGACATCCAGACATCCAGACATCCTCCGGACAGAGAGACTTTCTGCTTTATTATTAGTAAAGAAGAAACTTATTTTTAAGAAAATATTTAAATATAAATTCAATAACATATTAATGGTGTTTTAAAACCCATTAATATTGGATGCTTCAATATGACAGAAAAAGTTAAACCTTTAAGTTCTCTGATCGACAAATCTTTATAAAGTGTCCCTATTTAATCTTTAAGTTTCCAAAATAGCAAGTTTTAAAGGTGGTACAAAACTTTCAAACTATGCCCCAGAATAGAAAAATAATGTTTTTTTTGTTCATTTTGTAATTGTTTATCCTGTAATGAAACTGATAAAAATTATGGTTGTGTTTAATTTACAAGAATTCCAAACATTTATGTAAGTAAATTTTTGTATTTTTCAGAAGACAGATTGTTCTTTAAACCTTGCTGTTCCATTTTCCCCTTTGATATCCGATGGACGAAAAAGTCATTTGGGTAAGTCCTATTGTGTTTGTATGTTTCTGAAATCTGTATTTTCATTAGAATGTTACAAACTTTTGTTATGCAGATCTCCATGTTAATTGTAGGAATCTAGTATTTCCTGGAATTAAATGTACCGTTCACTACTGTGCTCTGAATATTTTGGCTATTGAGAAAACGGTCGATGTTTATCGTTTTATGCCTTAGTCTATTTATTTCCTCCCCCGCCCCCAATAGTATCTGAAAGTGTTTATCCTCCTTATAATTTCATCAGTCTTTTTATTATGCAAAAGAAAAACTACAAGATTTATTTTATTTTTCTGTAATGTGATATACACTCTGTCACAAAAAATATATGCACCATAACAGGCATGAGATTCTTTCTTGGATTTGTGTTTTACCGCTTTTTTGTCATTTTCTTCTTTTTCTCTGATTTTTATTATTTCTATACTTTTTTCTGCGATTTGTTTCTTTTCTATAGTAATAGTATGTATAATATGGTCAATTATTTTCCATACCGAGACTACTAATAAAAAAAGGTTTTCAACATATAAGTTTGAGACACATCATGAAAAAAGAGATTTTTCTACAGATGACCTTGACGAGGATCGCTTTTTGTCTTTTTTTTCCTGTATTTATTTCGTGTAATCTCCTTTTTTAATTTCGTCTCTTTTTCCCGGTATTTTTGATCATAAAATTTTACCTTATGGTAGATAATAGCTGGAAAAAAGATTTTTTTTCTCTTCTTGATCTATTTACAGCATCAATGTGTTGATGTGCAATCTTTTTGCATCTTTCGCAAGATGTGAAAATTTTCCTCCGTAATGCTCAGCAAGTGTCTTCAAAGTGCAGACAAATATTTTCGAATATTATTTTCCTTTAATCTAGATTTAAAATTTTCTTATTTTTGAGGAAGCAGAATATTAATCCTGTCCTTTACAGAAAAGGAACCAATGTAACTCTTAATACTTTTCAACTGAAAAAAAATTCAGATTTGGCTATGACTTATTGTATTAGATCATTCGTATAGTTTTTATAAACTAAAAAAAAATATGCAGCCACAATTTACAGAATTCAAATCCTTGAGTCCTGGTTCCAAAATAAAGATGAAAAATATTTTTCTCCCAGACTACTTACTCCATAAAACTTTTTGATAGTGAAATTTAATGTACCTTAAATAGCTAAATTTCTACAGGATATGTCCAACTATGCGCAGACTGCATCATTGAAATTTTTAGGGAGCAACTCTTGCTCTGATGGGTCCCTGTGGTATTTTGAGGAGGGTGTTGCTCTGAGGGGGGGGGGGATTGGCACTCCTGATTTCTCTGATACTCACATGAAATTTGGTAAAGATATTTTGCAGAATTAGGAATTGAAATAAGAGTTAATAGATAATTTCAAATACTGATTATCCCATTTTTAACCAGTTAAAGAAACCACCGAGCATAATATCTTTAGTTCTAAAACAGTTGGAATTCTATTGTGAATTTGGTCTCCCATAAAAATTTCAAACAGGTTTGAATGTGCAACTTTAATTCTTTCAACATGCACTTTCTTTTAAAATTTCAATATTCTCAGTTTCACATGAATTTCCCCTTTCATCCCTGCCGGAGAGAAATGATCTATTATCACAAAACTTACGTACAGTGGCTCCCAAAAGTGTTCGTACACTTTGAAATTTTTTAGTAAAACCAAAATAACTCGAAACTGAATTCGAATATGGAGTCCAATATATTTTCACATCATTCCTATGTCATTCTAAATACAACCTATTGGTTTTTTTAAAATATTAACGGATCTACTTTTTGAAATGGATCAGAAAACGAAGAGACAGAGAAATAACACGCCACAAAAGTTATCGTACACTCAAATATTTTCGAATAAATTCATGATTAAAATTATCATATGCCGTTTTATTATTATTTTTGCATTGTGTTGACATTTATAAGTCATTTGGCTTTAATTTTTTGTTTATTTATCTCTTAATATTGTGCTTATTGCTATAAAATCGCTGGTATTCGTAAAAAACCGCAAACACCATTCAAAATTCGAATTTGTTTCCCACAGTTGCGGTAAATTGGTTTGAAATGACTCTAAATTAATTAATTTATTTGTTTGTATAGTAGATTGCTTGATAAAATGCTTTAAACAAAGGAATCGGACCGAAAACAAGGTAAGAAAAGGTCAACCGGCAAAGCTGACAAAACGTGATCAGAGATTTAAAGTTGAAAAAATTATAAAAAATACACATTTGAGTGCTGTAAAAGTTTCTACAGAGTTAAAAGAAAAATTTTACGTTTAATTTTCACCTAAAATTTTTCGCCATGTTCTCTGATTAGCTGGATTAAATGGGGCCTCTTCCCGCAGAAATTTTCTTGTTCGCACGAAAAACACAAAGCTTACGCTTTTCGTCGCAAAATCAAGAATAAATAAGCTAAAAACGTTTTAAAATTACGTCTTGTTTACAGATAAAAATGAATTCAACATTTTTGGGTAAATTGTTGCATAATTGTAAGTAGAAGAAAAAATTAGGAACTTAATCTTAAGAACTTAGTTGGATCAGTTAATCACGACGGTGGAGGTGTTCTAGTGTGAGGGTGCATATCAGCATCAGGACTTGGTAGTTTGGATTTTTATGATGAAATAATGAATCATACTGTTCCTTTAAATATTTTAAAAACCAATTTTGAACTCTTAACCAAAAATTTGGTTATTGGAAACAACTTTGTTTTTTATCAAGATAACGATATGAAGCACTCGGTTTTCAACGTTTGTGCCTAGTGCATCAAAAATCGTCCTAAAATTCAGGAAAAAAACCCTCAATCTCCAGATTTGAACTTAATGTAACGTATTTAGAGATATCTATAGGCTAGATTACGAAAATACGGCTTTAAAACGAAAATAGAGCTAGAAACAGTAAGACTCGAAGTGTGGTTGAACACTTAATCAGAAATTACGCAAAAAAAAAGAAAGTAAAAGAATTAAATCTATTCCCAGACGTTTAAAAGGTGTTATAATACTGTATGATATTCTACTAATTAATAACTTAATAAAAAGTTAGATTATTCAATAATAAATAGACATTTTATAAAGTGTACGAAGACTTTTGTGACATAGAATTTCCGGCACTTTTTTGTTTTTGATTTTTTAAAAATTAAGTTTTAATATTTTTTAAAAACTTTTTATGTAGTTTTGGTAAAAATTAATCATAGATCTTATAATTAAATACCTATTCCGAAATATTAATTCTAACCAATGGATTGGGGCCTATTTCGTTGAAAGTCGTAGGTGTACGAAGACTTTTGGGAGCCACTGTATGTAGTGTGAGGAGATAATGAAATGAATACAAATGAAGACAGTGGTGCTGCAAGGGAAGTTATGGAGACAAAAACACGCACCATAGGCCTAGGTTTTTTCATTATTACCAATTCTAATACTGTAGTTTATGCATATGTATACCTCTTTTGATCAAAAATTCCCCTCCCCTCCAGAAGGTAGTTCTTGCTTTGCTAGTGAATTCAGAACAAAGGATAGTTTTATTAAGAAGTTATGGCATAGTAAATGTTTCAAATCAGTAACTAGTGTACTGGCAGCTTAACAAACCGAAACACTGCATGGCACTGAATGAAGTAGGTCACCTTTAACCCCCTGCAGAGGATCATGCGGAAATCTTAGCAGTTGGGTTGTGAATTGACCAGTATTCTGAGAAAACTGCAGAGTTGCCTTCCAATCATGTCACAAACATGCTTTATTGACAAATGGTCTGTTGATATGGCAAGCCACGGGAGTATGTGACATTTTTGAAATCATCCCATTGAAGTTGTGTTTGAGAAAGATTCAGAAGAAAAAGTTGTTATAGTTCGGATATTTTTGTGCAAGCTCAGCAAGTTTCAATGAATGCACTAGTTGGGGTATTTTGTTTTGTTTTAACTACATTACTGTGTTATGCATCCCTTTAGTTGCAATTTTTTTTTGTATGATTACAAACATTTAAATAATACTAACTGCGTTGCCCGTCTTTGCCCAGTCTACCTTGAAAATAAAAATTGTGTCAAGTCATATTCAACAATCAGGCTAAATAAAAGAAAAAAATAATGCAAAATTTCCCTCCCAAACAATGATGACAGATAATAAAATACTTTTAAGAAATGAAAATGAGAAAGATGAGTTTAAAAAGCGTAACCATCAAAACACAAAATAAAATAAGTTAAAGTGAAAATGAGAAAGATGGAAATAAACAATGGATTCAAAAAGCGTAACCATGGAAACACGAAAATAAAATGGTTAACAACTTGATTGGAAATGAGATTTTTTGAACTTGATTTTAAAAAGGCTTATAACTTTTTTTCCTTTGGAGATAGATGCTTAGTTTATCGACCATGAGTCAAGATAGATCTGAAGTAAAAAATATCACTCTATCCAATGGTGTCAAAAAGAAAAACTGGAACAATTCCTACACTTTTTGTTGATGTTTTTATGAAGAAAGTAGTGCCTAAATTTCTTCTAAGCCTAAAAAAGTTCGAGCTAAAAACGCAAATAACTCCCTCTAAATAAGTTTGAGCATTGAAACAAATTGCGTAGCACGAGGAAAATTCTACCCTTTCCAACAATATGTAAAATTAATATGTGCAAGTTATTTTTCTCCCCCATATTCAGGAATTTATATGAAAATTGGGCCTAAATTGGAATAAAAAAAGAACTACTCGTCGATTTTTTTTTGAACCGGTCTGCAAACATTTCTGGGGATAAAAGAAAGATACTGTGAAAATTTCAGCAAAATCGGTCGGGGAGTAGCTTTGTGCATTCGCACAAACAGACACTTTTTGGAGACTTCATTTTATACTATGTAGAGATTTATTTATCTAATAGCTGCGTCGCCCGGCTTTGCAAAGTGCTCCTTGAAAATAATAGTTACGTCTAGTGACGCGTGTTCAACAATCGGGCTTGAACAAAAAAAAAATCGGAAATTTTGCGGCAGATTGCGGGAAAGTAACCAAAAAGTAAACATTTTAAAATCCCTGATTACAGGAAAAGCCTCAAAACAAAAACCAATTTTTTGTCTGTTTATATTCGAGAAAAAAATGGCAACAGAGCTTTCACATTTAACGATTTTCTTCACCCTACAACTACAAATTTTAATAAAAGTATTGTTACGGAAAGTTGAGATGAAGCACTGAATAATAATTTGAATGGAGGAAAGCCTTTGAAAATTAGGGATTTTATGTTGAAATCCAAGCTTCATAATTAATAGCTTCTAATTGATATCTCCGCTAATTATTATTGGAGGATTATGTTAAATAGCCAAACATGAAGACGGGAAGATTACGAATCCTTCGATACCTGGTTCGATGGTCAGTTCACTGTCGTTCGGGAGAAGAGGCTTGGACATACATAGATACGCTCAGTTTTAAATTATATAAGAGATCCTACATGCAAATAAATAGTTTCATCAAAAATAGTCTTCATTGAAGTGGAATAAAATTAAGAATTTATTTTCTGTTTCTCATTTTAGCCGCAGAAGGTTGCAAAATGAATGAAAGTGGTCTATCAGAAGATTTGAACTCGATGACGCTACCTAATGTATCGTTATTGGACTGATGTATTTATTGGATGAAATACTTCAATGTGGCTGGACACATGAAGTTTAAATTATGTCTGTTGTTTAATAACTCAAATGTACATACATTATTTTTCTAACTTGTTATTTGAACACATTTCTAGTTTGTTTTTAGAATATATTTATGTTTTTGAAAATCTTTATTGTTTTATTTGAACATTTTAGTGTTGCTTGAACAATATAAGGTGAAAGAAAGAGTGACTGAACTTGGTATTAATTTTATTTCATTTCTAGCAGTACCGGCTCAGCGATACTCATGCAAAACTTTAAGGAAATACAGTTGCCTCTCTGTTTAACAGGGTTTGTACGCTCTGGGAAAACCTGGAATTGTCAGGGAAAATGACATTGTTGAAAATGTCAGGGAAAAGTCAGGGAATTTTTCAAATCTGACACCCCCCCCCCCCCATTTTTCCTAGGGACTTTTTTTATATGAGATCTAATTTTCATTTTTATTGATGTTTCCTGAAAAAAAATTTGAGAAAAAATGATGCTGCCAATAAAAAAAAAAGGAGTTGAAGTGACGACCCTGAAGCGTGTAACCTGGAATTTTCTAAAAAACAACTTGGAAAAGTCGGGGAATTTTTTTTAGCCACAAGTGTACGAACCCTGTTTGACGATGCTCTATTTAACTACTTTCTGTGTTTGAAGACAATTTTTCATGGTCCTGAATGCTCTACTGTAGTTTTAGAAGCATTCTTTTTAAGGACACATTCTACTTAAGGACAATTTTTTGTGGTCCCTTGAAAGTTGTTAAACAGAGAGTCACCTGTACCTTGAATAAATTAAAATTCATCTCCCCCTTTCCCCATCCGGGAAGTAAGAGAAATCATTTTCTTTAACTAAAGTGCTTACACCTTTGACCTAATATCCAATTTTGAAAGATAGCAATGATATGTTTATATTCAAACCAACTTCTATTGCACCTAACTATTTGACGAGTTTATTTAAGTTAGAAAAGAAACAGGTATGCTTATGAACACCTCAAAATATAGCTGGGTTACTCTAGTGTTTCCAATCCCGCACTGAATTCAATCAGGCAGCATTTTGGGACTGTGAGGAGCCAATCCCACAGGATCCTTTATTCTTCTAAATATTAAATTTTTTATTGTCTAATAGAAAAGATTGTGCATTTTGAGAAGGACTGCTTTTGTTGCTTGAATTAGTAGTTTTCTCGAATTCCTTACATCAATTGTAGAGAACTACAAAGTCGTGTCCCAATTAATGATTATTGTTTGGTATGCAAAAGAGTGTGCCCAAAAAAGTCCAATACATCTTAACAAAGCATTGCTCGTATGTGATGGGAAAGGATTTTTGTTAAAAAAAATAATGCTCTTGATGAAAACGCATGTTGTGGCTCCTTTCTCTATTGTGATATTTTCTTTATTTTATTTCTAAAGAGTAAATTTTCTGAATTTTAAACTTAAGACATGATTTTCGAAAATGTTTTTAATTTTTACACATTTTCTCAATTACTCAACAAATGAAAACTGAAACCTCAAATGAGAATACCAATTCACCCTCAGAAAAATGTACTCTGTTTTTATTGTGTTTCCTAAATGGTAAATCCAACGCACATCACATGATACAAAGTTTTTCTTGCTCTTCTTGCAGAGATACGAGGAAGGTGATTCAGACTACAGATGATGCTTGTGAAAATAATTGATTTATGAGCACCAAAAAATGAAGCACGTTTGCATTCAAAAAGTTTGCGGGATTCGAAATCCCGCAGGACTTTGGCTCTCAATCCCGCGGGATTTGGGATTGGGATTTCGGGATTGGAAACCCTAGTTACTACAATGTAGGAACATGGTCGCTTGGCAATAAATAATAAAGTTGGCAGAATGTTTTGAATATTAAAATAGGTTCTGAAGTTATTAAACTGCTTTTTAAAACTTATCTAGCTTTTTTTTTTTCATTTTAATGATGCTTTTTATTTATTTGACGAAGTTTTTACATTTTAATGGATCTTTTAAAAAGACTGTTTGCATCCCAGAATTTTGAAAATTCGCTATGGCTGACCCTGTTACTGTAATTCAGCCAGTGAACAGAATAACCATAATGTATTCATTGTGAGTTTTCAGTTTTTTTTTTTTTTTTCACCACCCCATTAATTGAAATATGAAATTTTAGCTTTAAAAAATTATTTAGAAAAAACTAATTCAAATTATAAAAAAAAAACACTGCAAGGTGCAGACCCCCAGGATATGATTGAATTTCGTATCAAATTTTAGTGCTGTAGATGGGGGATGACCAATAAGGATTTTATGGTTGCTAATACAATACCGGTAGGCCATGTTGATATGATTAGTAAAGAGTTGGACTCGTAACTGGGCTTAACGTAACCTTTCCGCTGAGAACTATCTGGAGAAAACTAATGGTTCTGTAGAGGTGATGAGCCAGGAGTTGTTCGTGTTCTGGTTTGGATTATATTAACGAAATGTTGATAGATGGTGCTGCTAATCTAAACCAAAATTCAACTTGATGTTTTCGACTAAAATCTTTTTAAAAACAGAGTGAATCAGACATTCAAAAAGTAAGTTAAACTATTTTTATATAGAGCTGGCATCTGAAAATCAAACAGTTGCATATTTCTATTTACCTAATTTCCTATAAAAAGTTACTTTTGTACATTCCCTGTTTAAGCCAGTGCTGTGGAGTCAGAAGATAAAATGACAGACTCCGACTCCACGAGTTCTAGCATAGTTGCGGACTTGAAAGGAAAATGACCAACTCTCTCTTGGAATTTTAAACCTCTGACTCGGACTCCTTTACCCCAAAATCAGTCGGACTCCATGAATCTGCAGCCCAGTTTTAGACTTTAATTACAACATTCATTTTGGAATTTGAACTTAAATCTTCAGCTTTTTGTTTTAATAAATCTGTATGAACATACTGTTGCCGCCATGCACTTTTTGCCTGAAAAGAAATTTCATGACGATCTTAAAATAGCAGTTTTATTTCAGCTGCATTATTTGAGGCTATTATGCAACTATTTTCAGCCTGTACCTTTAAAAAAAAAAAAAATTTCATGTTCATAGTATCTAGTATAAAATTAACCAAAAAAAAAACTTACTAAACAAAGTCGTGGTAATTGATTACGATATCAGGAGACCCTTAGCCAAACCCTTTACCAAGTGCCCCTACAGTCAAATCTTACCATTTTAGCCATTGGCTGAAACACATTTAACCATTCGGGGGCCCTGGGCCTTGGCCTAGTTGACCCATTCAGTAATCAGGCCCTGAACAAAGTGACACCTAATGACTGAAAACTAATTTAGTTAAATTAAAATTTATGCGCTTGTTTTGAACTATGGTTGTAATAAACAATCATTATAATTCATTTTTTTCAATCCCTACATTAATCAGTGAGGCTTAGCTTTGTCTGTTTGAATAAATAAAACAGTAGGTACTAACTCATGTTCTATTTATCCTCGAGTTTTGATGAAGTGTTTTTTTTTATTGGATATGTATATATATATATATATATATATATATATATATATATATATATATATATATATATATATATATATATATATATATATATATATATATATAAAACCCTTTACAAAGTGCCTCTATATGAAGCGGTACTTTGTTGCTGACAAAGAAGCCCACTGACAAAGAAGCAGCTTGTTTGATCTTATAATGTTGTGTTTGTTTGTGATCTTTTATTCGTTTACATCCCTACATTTTTCCGCCTTTTTAAATCTTAAATATTTGATATAATTCTAAGTGCTGCAGTTTGCGCCTTGAAAAGCAGCTCTAGTACCCCGGACACCTCACAAATGAAGTAAGGGGTTACCAAAAGTCCAAAATATAAGCATGACAGAAAGTAATTAATTTGAACATATACAAACCAAAATACAAGCATTAAATTAGAACACTTTCATAACTAATTTGAACTAGAGTCATTTCATAGAAATGTCAACCTCAGAAATATTTTTTCCTCTTAGCTCTAATTGTGTCCTTTCATTTCATTCAGCATACTTTCTAATATATAAATCCAGTAACAGTTTGCAAAAATTACATTCAGTGTTTTGCTTCTGGCTCTAAACGTGCGAGGTTGTAGAAAAGGCTTAGCATACGCAAAAAACATGCGTCCAAGTTTTCTTGTGTAATGTAAATTTTTTTGCAAATTTTTAAAAGGACTATGTTTATTCTAAAACATTAGATGTTGGCCCAATAAAATTGACTTCTTTTTGCACACATTATAAAATAAGTATTTTAATTAGTTTGATTATTTCACTGAAAATATTTATGTTAGTCACGAAAATGCACTATTTTCTGCTTAAAAACTAAACCAGATGATTGAACCAAACATCACTTTTTATTTTCTTACATCTGAGTCATATCTACTTAAAAAGTGCAAAATATTTATTTTAGTATATGTAGATATAAAACAATTAGTGTGATTAACGTAACAGTTTGCATGTGATTAATGTAACATTTTAAAAATGACTGCTAATATTTAAAACTTATTTAACTTATTTTAAATTTTCATGGACAATTTTGAATAAGTAGGCATTCAATATTGATTAAAAATATTTATGATGAAAAATACCAGTAATATTACATTGTAGACCTTCTGTCTACTTAGAAAAATACTTTTTCAAAGGTCTTTAAAATGATACTTCCAATTCAAAGAATTATTATTTAAAAAAAAAAAGGTGAGTAAAGCAAAATGAGTACTCTGCTAAGTGTACATTCAACACAAGAATCCAAGTTAAAGAATCAAGAAAATAGAAAGACAGTCTTAACAAAGGAGAACGTCTCTATTTTTCAGAAAATATATCTCCACCTATTATTAAAATGAAGTAAGGGCAGCTCGTTTGAAAACACTTGAAGATGTTACATGAAACAGTAACAGTAAGCGCTGTTGCAGCATATTTCAGAAAATGTATGAATGATCATTTAGAAATTTGAATATTTGCAGTGGTATCTGGAATCAAAATGCATTCTGCAAAAATGTTCGAATATTTTTTTTTTTCAATATTACATTTTAATTCAGGATGCACAACGCTATTCGTTTGATGAATCAGTCAGCCTTAAAAAATAATATGCCTTTGAAAAGTACTACAGTTACTTATGACGATAAATAGTATATCGGAAAAATACTAGAATTTGGTGAAACTATCAACTTGTATAAAGTTAACCTTTTTAAAGAGAGATAATTAGGATTTAATTAGCCTAAAAGTGATGTTATTCAGTTAGTAAAAGCAGTTTATTTATTTTTTTCGCACATTCAAATTGAGTTAATTAAACTGAATCCTTCCATTCAATTTTTTACACTAATATAGAAAAAAAGCAAAGAAAGAACCATAATGCAATATAAAAAAGGTTCCTAAAAAGTTTAAAAGTAATATAAGAGCTAGGAATTAATTACCAAAAGTTTTTTATATGCATTCATTGCTTGTTATAAAATGGTTACGTTAGTCACACACAGTTTTTCGTAAAAGTGCAATTAAGGGCCAAAAAAAATTCATCTGTAATAAATCTGAAGTATATTTTTTAAAATAGACTGTTTACCTCTTACAAATATATCAGCCAATTTTAAATGCCTTCATAACTTCTAGAAAAATTTGCCTCGTAAAATAAGCATTGTTTCTCAGGGTTGCAAAAATTTTATGTTAGTCACCGATGCCTTTTGTGATGAAAAAATACCTGCCAGGGCTTATTTTGCTTCAAATTCTCGGTAGAAATGAAAAATAGTCGCCTTGTATACTTTAAATCTGCATATTAAACCAATATATATATATATATATATATATATATATATATTTTTTTTTTTTTTTTTTTTTTTTTTAACTCCCGGTGTAAGTAAAAAGAGTAAGAAAATCAGCTGCGAATGTTACGTTCGTGACTATGGAATGACCCACTACGAAAGAAAAAAAATCACAATTGAACTTCAATAGCAACAGAAATAACATGTAACAAACAAATCTTATTTGCAAGCTTGTGGAAGAGAAGCGGTAGGTCATTTTGTTTGTTCCATGGATTTTGCTTCCTCTTTTTTTTTTTTTTTTTCCACAACGTGAAAATTGTTTCGAACATGGGGCTCATAGGAGTGAGTCCTATACTCTGGTTTCATGCTGAAAAATAAGTGAAAAAAATTGTAAAATAAACTCTTAGAAAAAAAAAGATTGGTTTTGGTGATTTTTTAAATATTTTAGGGGGGGGGGGAATAACCCTATGAGTCTCCCAACTTGGTCTAAATGTTCATGCTTTTGAACTTTGCTCAAATCTAGCCCTTCAGAAGAGAGTTAATGGCTAATATAACTTTACCTTCCCCCACAAATAAAAATAATGACTATGAAAATGTTGAAAATTTAAAAAAAAAAAAAAATAGGGGATACCATTTCCAAAAAGTGGTAAGTGTAGGGGGGAAACGATGGTCATATATTTGGATTCAGGGGGCATTTTACATAAGAATCAGCAGGAATTAGTCGGAAGTATTTTGAAGGTATTTTTTTGCCCAGCAATATTATTGCTGATTATTCAACGCATCCATAGTTTTCATTGTTATTATTATTTTGATATTTGATAAAAGAGTTAAAATAAAAGTCACAAGTGTTTTGTGAATAAAGAATGAGAAAAGAAAAAGGAAAGAATTTTCAGTGACCTAAATCCATTAAATCCATCTCAAATTCTTCAGCTTTTGGCTCATTTGAGGACTCGAGAACTATTTAGATCCTCAGTGGTACTTTTTCCTGGTAAAAGAAAGGTTGCACTATCAAAATGGCGTATCTTGCCAGTTTTCATGTCGAATAGTCACGCATAAATAAATGTTTGCGGGTTTCCTGCCGAAAACTGTTCTAAAAACGCAATTTTCGACGATCTTTAGTGAAATTGGGGGAGGAAAAGGTTTGGAGGATCGGAAGCTCTTCTCGTGAACATTTTCAAAATTGTATTAAAAGCGATTGTTGACTACATTTGGTAGCGTCAGTGGAAGGGCTGGGGTTCAGAAACCTTCCCCCAGTCGCTCTTTGACACTAGAGCTCCAAAAATGAAGTTTTAGGTGAGCTTTATTTAATGATGTTAGAGGGAAGGGGTGCTTTGTCTTTCCCCCAGAAAATTTTTAGAATTGAAGTCCTAAAAACGCAGTTGTAGAGCATATTTGATGACGTTAAGAGAAGGCGTGGAGCTCAGAACTTTCTCCCAGAAATGTTTCGATTTTGAAGTTCCAAAAACAAAATTTTGGACCCTTTTTTTTTGTGTGTGTGTGTGTGTGGCATTAAAGAGAGAAGGAGTTCCATGAACTTCTTCGAAAAATTTTCGAAATTTAAGTCTTAAGAAAGGTTATCAAAGACCACTTTTAGTAACGTTAGGGGAAAGGGTGGGATTGAGGTACAATCCACAGGTAATTTTCCGAATTTGTAGCTCCAAAAACGTAGCTTTAGAAGACGACCTTCGATGATGTTGGAATAATTTTAAGTCGAGCTTGGGGAGCTCTTTTCCGGAAATTTTCGAAATAGGAGTCTTAAAAACGCAATTACAAGCAATAAACATTTTTCATGACGTTTTTTACCAGTCACGTGACAATGAAGGAAGAGACAGTTTTTTGTGGAGCTTTTTACGCGTTCTATAGAAAGAATCAATCTCTCTCGCTCGGTTGGAATACTTCCACTTCATCCGAGGTTCGAGTTGACTACAACGGACCACTTAGTACTTCGACCCAGGAATGTAACTCAGTGATGCTGTGCTGGAACTGGTTCCATGGATTAAAAGTGGAAATTAAAGTTACAAAGATGGAGTGAAGCCTCATTCTGTTAAATCATGTTCATGCAATTATAATGATTTAACAACTCCACTTAGACTTGCTGAAAAAAATCAGCTCGTTCTTCATTTCAAAACAAATAAATGGCCTGGATTTTGTAAACACGAAGCTGTTACTTAATACGTTGTAGAAACTGTTTTCGGGATTCATTCAAAATTTGCAGTACGGCGTTTTCATTAAAATATTTTATAAATTTATGCTGGAAAATTTAAATTATGTCTTCATCACAGGAATTGCTCGAAAAAACTACGTTGGGCCAACCAAAGAATAACAGAAAATGTTCAGATAACAGTAAGTAGATTTGATGAAGTAAAATAACCCTTGCTCACATTAAAGATACTTATTGTGCAGATCATTTTATTCTCTTGGGAGAAATATGGTATCCTGATCCTCATAGTGAATTATTTGAATCTTCGTATGGGCGTTTTTAAACATTTTCGCCTTACTAGACAAATTATAGCACTTTTCTACTTGCACAACGTAGCCAAAAATATTTTTGTTGAGTTTAATATTAAATATTTAATATTTCCAATAAAACAAGTCATTAAAAGGATAAAAATTCGATCAAAATGTAAAGTTATTTTTAAAAAAAAGCTACTTTAAAAAAATTATAACGCGTAAAATTAAAGCATGATTAGTAAAAAATGGCAAAAGAAATTTCAGCATTGGGTATTTTTTTCGCTAATTTGGCCGATTTCTCGTTATAAGTCCTTCCGTCGAGTCAGTCAGGAAAATTCAAGTTCCCCCCCCCCCCTTCCTTCTTTCTTTTCTGAACAATACAGAATTGCAGCGTCAAATTACCGCCCCATGAACCAGAGCCTGGACAGAATTGCTAACAAATACGGAACAGCTTAGTCACGGTATCGATATTTTTAGGCTCATTAATTTGTCTGGTCTAAAACATAGATGTGCTTTTCCTAGATATACAACGAGAAACCGATTCCATGGGCGACCGAGTCCTTCTAGTAGACGGGCAAGCGTCCGAAAAGCGCATGCGCGCAAACAATTTTCCGTAGCCTGATAACATGCAAAGAGCGTTGCGTCCTCGTAGGCTACGCCTTTGACCATTTGCTCTAAGTTTCGCGGGTTCAATGGCGGCCAGTGGCCGTAGCTACATAGTTGTGCATCTAGGTAACAACTATGGTCCGAAATAGATATAACCGAGCTGTATGCAAATAACCTCGTATAGAAGCAGAATATATCTTCGCCCACTCTATAGCCGGAATACCAAACGGTACGACTTAGAAGGTCACAGATCTGAACGAAATTCTGGATTTTGTAATTTCGCACTAGATGTTGTTAATTTAGAATCTGAAAAGTAATAGTTTTTCCTTTCAAAAATTAAACTTTATTTACCCCTTTTCTTCCTATTCCACTGCAGTATAAGCCAACTTAACGGCATTTACGATATAAAATATCCCCCTCCCCCTCTTTTTTGCGTTTTACTGCCAATATACACCAAATGTTGTGAGCAAATACTATGCACAAAATTTTATGCCTTAGTTTATCTATAAAGAATAGGGAAGGATCTACGAATGGGACATTGAAATTCTGTTCCCCTATACACAACCCCATCTTTTAAACTTCATTAACATGATTGAATCCTCTTGATTTTTAGGTGAAATATATTCAACGACTGTTTCTGTTGTACCTGATGAACCAATAGGATCCCAGAGATCGCTTCAAATAATTGGTATCACTGTAAGTGCTCCATCTGATGCGAAGGTTTGCTGCTCTCGAAATGAAGGAAATAATTCAGAAAAATCATTAAGCCCCCCAATGTATGTGCAGAAAATGGATAAGGTCAGTGGCCAGTCTGTTAGTTTAATTCTTAGAGCAATGGTAATATAATTGGATTGTTTCCCATTTTTCAAAAAAAAAAAAAAAAAAATCTAAAAGAGCATGGCCAAAAACATGGGGTGATTACTTCTTTTCTTAGTGCTGACTTATTTTCTCTCTTAAAAAAAAAAAATATTTTAAGACATTCAGTCGCTGTTTTGATTTTTGCTGCTGATGTCAGAAAGTGAACAAATCGCGAGGGTTTACAGAATAAAGTTACAGGATATTACCAAACTTCGCCAAATGAATGTTTTCGCAGTAAAAAAAAATCACCAAAAGGCGCTCTCTTGCTAGGAAAGACGACCACGCGATCCGATCCAAGATGACTGTCATCACTTGTGACGTCACACGACGAAACAGCATGTTTTAGAAATCTGACATTTAAAAAAATTAAAGATTGAAAAAATAAACGTATTTCCTGGCCCCGTGGTTTTTTTTTTTTTTTTTTTTTTTTGCTTATTCTATCAATTTCAGTGACTAAAAGTAGTACTTTTGACTGAAGGAAACACACTCCCATTACAACTTTCATTTTAAACAAAATGGAAAACGTCGGCGAAGATAGTGGTCAAGAAATGAAGGGGCTTTCAAGTTAAAAGCGTCTTTCTCGCCATTTATTTATTTTTTTCTTTTTTAGTGAATGATGTAGTTTTCTTTTTTATCAACTACCTTTTCCTTGTACTGTACAAATTTTCGATACCGGATCGACAAAATCAGTTGCTTAGGAACAAAAATATCTGGAGATATTGGATATTACTTGGAATTTTCAAGCTTTTGTCACTTAGAAAGTACTGTAGCGATCAGAACAAAGGGGACGTCCCTTCTCCCTTGAACTACTAAAAATCTCCTCCCTAAATTAAACAAAATTCCTTTGTTTGACTGTAAAATGCACACACCTTTTAAACCAAGTTTAAAGCATATTCCGTGAAGTATTAAAATTGTCTTGTTCCTCAAAGCCTCTTATCCCTTACTCCCAAAAAGAGAGAATTTTGAGAATTAAATCTCTTTATGGGCACTCTTCTACACAAAAGGAATGTTGTGCAAAAATGTCAAGTAAGTCCATCGACTACTGCTCGAGTTTTGCGGTAGCAAACACGGCATTTTTATGTAAAATATTACCTTTTACTTTTAATTTTTAAAATAAAAAAGGAAGAACCAAGGAAAGTTTAAAAAAAAAAAAAAACACCCTATGCTTCTAAATGACCGTCATTAACTGTTTTTTTTTTTTATTATGACGGCCACTTACCTGCAAGCACTAAGTAATCGCAGTTACAAATTGCGTAATGAAAAAACATTCTCTTTTTTCCATCGGCTTCAGAAAGTCGCACATCATCACTTGGAGTCTGATAAGAACAAGTCGCAATGAACGTGAAAAGAATTTTTTGTTTCTTACCAAACATTATTTTTGCCGTTGCCGAATTAACAATAAGGCTAATGAGGCTATTGCCTGGAGGACCACGATAATTAGATTTTTATTACTCAAAGAATACGCGTGATGCTTCCTTCCAAAAGGTTAATTTATTTTATTGTGTGTATAGAAATTATTGAGGTTCTGCGTGGATGTTGTTGTAGACCAGAAATGCTTAACAGGTTGGTTAAGAAGCAATTTATGGTTCAGCATAACGGGTAATTAAAAATGTATTTGATTTTTCACTGATAAAGTTTTGAAGCTTCCATGAGGAAACTTTGCTGACGATGGGGGGGGGGGGGGGATATGCTAGACTCTCTGTCAGGGTGACTGTCTACGTTTTCCGATTTTCATCAAATTTTATAGAGAATAAAGTAAGAAAATATAATTAAAAATAGTAAAATTAAAGTTTGTTTTTTAATTCAATGTACAGTAAACTCCCGATTATCAGCGGTCGGATTAACCGCTGCTCGGATTATCCGCGGCTCTTTTCACATTCCCCCCCAAAATTATGATCGTGTGATTGTTCGCTTTTAGATTTTACATTTTTTTATAATCAATGTCAGTGGATGCAATGTAGCAATGTTTTCAGTTATAATTTAAATGCATGCGCGAGTGTTATTAATATTAATATATATATATATATATATTTTTTTTTCTCATCGTATACACTAAGTATTGTTTTTTACTTATTATTCGGATTATCCGCGGTTACCGTGCCACCCTATTCCGCGGATAATCGGGAGTTTACTGTAGTTATTTTTTCTTTTTTTAATTTTCAGCCAATTGTTCACAAAAGTTTCATATATATATATATGCAGTCGACTCCCGCTACAACGCAATCCGACTTACTCGAAAGGGCTATAACGCTAGTTTTTCAGGAGCAACGAATTTTAATAGCTAAAGCGAATTTCTCGCTCGCATCACGAAAATATTTGGAAAGGAGTCGTGATGCTAATTTTCGTCTTTGTTATTCACTACTAAACATTGACTTCGTGAATGTACTTTCAGTATCACTGACTGCGCAACTTCCCACACACCGCACTATAAATATAGCTTTATTAGTGCGTATAATCACCTCACTCATCATTTTTCATTTATCTATTCTAAATATGAAAGGTGTTGAGATATTGTGGCACCTAGGCACGCTGTTTCATCTAAAGTTTGAAGATGGAAACTAAAAGCGAAAGTTTGCGACAATTTAAGAAAAGGTAAAGATTCTTGATACGCTTGAACAACTAGAAAGTGTGTTAAAGGTAACACGACAATTCGGTATGAGTGATCTTTCATACGTATAATTAAACGTCAAGAGAAAAGGCAATCCGTATAAGTTTAGACCTTAATTTTAAAATGAAGCTCGCAGAGTAGTGTTTAAGCACAATGCAAACAATATGAAATTAGAATCTGCTTTTGTACTGTAGATTATAGAGACTCTGAAAGAGGAATGTTATCATAGATGTAAGTGCAGTGTTTTATTATTTCTACACACTGTACGTACCGTACTGTTTTATCTTTATATCTATTTTATGTTGAATAATGTAGCTTTTTTAAAAATACGGTGAAGATTTAGCTCGTTATGTAAGAAGCGGTAATACAGTAAAACCTGTAAAGTTGACCACTCTTGTAAGTTGATCACCTGTCTATCTTGACCACCAATATGCACCAAAACCAAATTTGGCTGTGAATCATATAACAAACCCTTTGTAAGTTGACCACCTGTCTAAGTTGACCGCTAAAGTAGTGTACCTCAAGTGGTCAACTTACACAGGTTTCAGTGTATATAGTTAAAAAAGGATCTAAAACCGTTTAAAAGGTGTTTAAAAATGTCTAAAATGATTAAGAGTATGTTAATAAAAAAAGTCATATACACAACACTTTTCTACAACGCGAAATTTCGACTTACGCGAGGAGTCTTTGAACGCATCCCTCGCGTAAGTCGGAATCCGACTTTGTACATATATATATATATATATATATATATATATATATATATATATATATATATATATATATATATATATATATATATATATAAAGAAATTTTAGCATTTTTTATGTCTTCATATCATTTTTAAATTTAAAGGGAGAAAAACGAAGCAAAACAGCATTTAAGGCAGTAGGAAGCGAAGGGATGTAAGTGGACTTCATAAAATTTTGAGAAAAACACGTTTAAAGTTCAGATTCTAGGTAGGCTTTCATTGAAACCTTTTTGTAAATTATGCTGTATAGCAGCACCTACCATCAGGGCTACTAGGACCATCTCTTGCTCCAAAACAGAGGATAGGTTCTCCTACAATTTGTACTGATTAACTCCAAACTTTTAACTTTGGTACTTACAACCCTTTGCTTCTCACTGCCTCATTTGCTCTAAGCTTGTTTAGAATTCCTGTAGCATATTTAGCACTTAAAAGTCTGAGGTCCTCTTGGATTTTTAGACTCGCAGACAAACAAACAATCTATAAAGGCAATAAATTAAGAAAAAGACGTGAAATTTTTCGATACTTTTTAAGTTGATAAAAATCATTTGCTTTTATCATAATGGTTACAAACTAAATAAATATATTCCAATCCTCCTTGATTGATACGTTTATAAAATTGATTCAAAAGGAAATGTTTGAATTTAAGATTGATGCACTAGCGTCGACTTCACAGCGCTTAGTCAGACCCCGCCCCCCCCCCCCCCCAACATTATTTGTGCTTTTTTAGGGAGTGACCAGTGCTTTCCCAAGGAGGAGTTTCTTTTTCCTTGAGGAGTGTCGATGACAATTGAGGCAATGGAGTAAAACGACATGAAAGATAACGTCGTAGTAGGTAGGCTTTCATTGAAAAGTTTTTCTAAATCATGCTGTACAGCAGCACCTACCAGGGCTACTAGCACTATATCTTGTCCCAAGACCAGGGGAGAGTTTCATCTACCATTAGTACTGGTTGTCTCCAAATTTTTTATTTTGCCACTTACCTCCCTTTGCTTCTGCATCAATTGTGAAGTTTTTAGGAATTTGTAGGTCCTTTTGAAATTTCAGATATCAAGGCAGAGACTGCATTAAATATACTGCTGAAAGATGTTCACGTACTAGGACCGTATATAGCCAGCACAAATGTCCAGGGTAAGCCAAAAACGATTTTGGACAGACAATGCAGTTGAAGTCGGTTAATACGAAATGTCAAAATTCCATTAATTTGTTCGTATTAGCCATTATTCGCAACTACCGTGAGTGAGAATAATGCGAAAAAACAAATAAATGCTTACATATAGTCTAAAAATATTACTAATAATTAATACACACATTGTAATCTAACTATTAGTATAGAAAAAAAAATCATTTATTTCTAATGTTTTTAGAAAATACAGTAGGCGCCGCTTAATGTGATCACGGTTAATATTATCATTCGCTAAATGTTATATCAGAATCACGAAGTCCCGGAAGACTTGTATGTTAACACACGTTAAAAAAGTCGGATATTGTAATCAGCGTCTTCGTTTATTTTGTGTGTGTGTATGTGTTATCACTTTTTCATAAACTTTCAATTTGTCCCCGTTTTTTTCCTGAATTAACAGAAACACATAAGCAAAACTTGACGAGACTAACATTCTGTGTAGCATGTTGTGGTTTTAAATAGCAGTTCAAAATCTTTCTAGGAATGAAGCTACAGAAAGTTCGCCCCCCAGTGACCACAGACTCCCCCTAAGAAAACTTTCTTTTGTTGCACCTAAAAAATTCAGTCGCTGGATATGTTGCAGGCATTGATGTAGGATCTCCATTGTTGCCATTACTTTGTAAACCATTAAAGAATTGTGTCGAGATTGAAAACAAAGCGAAGTTAAATTAAAATTTAAACAACAAGCAAAACCATGCTGGAAAAGATAGAAAAGCTGATTGTGCTTTGAAACTGGTTTACGAATGTCAGGGAACACGATCATATTTTACTGCACCTATTACTATGTGACTAAAAATTGCATAATTTAGCTTTAACTTTTTATAATTCAGATATTTCCATTCTGTTAATTTAATAATTTATAATTTAAAACTGGATTCAGTTGAGTCATTGTGATTTTAATTTCAGGTTTCCAAAATAAATGCACCTTAATTGGAAAAAAAATCATTATTTTGTGTCTCCTGGATTCTTTTCAGTTATTGTTATCAAATTATATTTGTCCTAAAGTGATCGCATTAAGCGGCGCCTACTGTATTGAAAAGGGAAGATGATAATCGACAATCTCGAGAAATATGTTGTAATCCACAATGGAAGATGAGAAGTTTTATCTCCGAGTAAATTGAAATATGCACTGGTAAACAAACATACGGGCTTTATTTTCTATGCAAAATTTTAATATTTTCTTTTTGGTACACTATGGATCTTCTACTACCTAACATATTGATGAATAATTTCTAAGAAAGAAATTCACAGTATTCAACTACGAACATTTTAAGTAAAGGGGTCAGAAATCTTTGTTAGTTTTGGACGAGACTTTCAATTTAATATACGTATTATACGGGAAATTTTTAATGTAATTAGATCGCAAACCGAACTTAACGAACAAAATGTTCGTTTTAGCCGTGATTTCGTATTAAAAGTGATCATTTTAAGAGAGTTCAACTGTAATTAAAATTAGTTTGAATTTCGAGATCTTGAATTCAACATATGTTTTCTGCAGTCACGAATTGCGATAGGACCTTACTCGTTGGGTTTCTTGTTTCTACTAATGGCTTTTATCGCAACCATAATTTCAATTCAAAAAGTAAAAATTCAAATGAATGCCAGGGGGGCTGGATGTTGTGTGTTGAATACCGCTTTCGCGTAAAAAGTATTGTGTAAAGTCGAGAAGGTCGTTTATAAATTATTCGTTTCCGAGGCACTTGGACGCCTGCATTTTAAGCATAGAAAAATAAAATCGAAGGAAGCGGACGTCATTCAACGGTCAGGTGAAAACAGTAAAGCCCTGGTTTCCTAGAAGCAAAATCACCGAGCTTTGGCGTCGCTACTCGGCGTGACGCTGAAATCAAAGTCAAATTTTTCCGGCGTGGCCACTCACGACGTCGATTTCGCTCGGGCGCGCATGCGCAGAAGAATCAACTTTTCCTCTCGGCGATAAGCGACGCCGAAGGTCGGCGATTCGCTCCTAGGAAACCAATGCTTAAGCAAACACCCGAAAAGGAGTTTCAATGATAAATAATACAGGATGGTTTCGAATTAAGTCTTTATTACAGTGTAAATACTTTCTATTTGCAGAAGAAATAAATGTTTGAAAACATTCTTCCTGATATGAAAAGGTCGAGTTATGTTTGATTGAGTTTCGTTAGCGTTTTATTTTAACAACAATTTTAAGGATACTTTTAATTTTAATATGTAACTTTATTAATTTGCCAGCACGCCTCTCTCGATGGAAATATCTGTAAGTTAACAACACATTCAGATGGAGAAAAGGCAAGCCAAACGCATCCCAGATCAGTTCTAGAGGTTAGTTGATTTACTGTTGTTTAGAATTTAGTCCAAGCAATATACTGTCCAACCACGGATTGTATGGAATTTTCAAACGTCCAGATAAGACGAATCTATCTGAATGAGGGGGAAAAGTAAAAATTTGATGCCGTTATTCCGCTCATTTGAATGGGACTCAGCTTCTGCAAAAAATATAATAGATTCGTCCATTTCCAGGTTGCAAAACGGATGTTTGTCTTTCCATACAATCCGTAGTCAGACAGTACGGTTGAACATAGCAAAATTGCAACAGAAGCTTTTACAACGGTTTTCCGGTTTCTAGTCGATACTGAATAACATATCCAAAATCGGACAAAATTGGGTCACGGGAATAGTAACTATATGGTATAGCGCCCCTGGCGAACTTAAGAAATTGCGCCCCCCCCCCTCAGGGTCGCCCACATGGAAAGTCACCGGAGGTCATTGTGACCTCTAATTTTTTATTTTTTGAGCAATCACGATTGCTTATTGTTCTCACTTGACCGTTTTTGGCGTCCGTGCCTTTTTCAGCTTGGACCAGGGCTGCAGCACCACCGTCCACCGGCGGCGGCGCGGCTGGTCCTGAGCACTGTCCCCCGAAATCCACTTTTGCTGGGCGATGGCGTCCATGTCCCACACACACGAACGCCTACACACACACACATGCATACATACACTTACGCACCCACACACATGCGCCTACACAAACACACACGCTCGTGATTGCGAAAAACATAATTTGAATTCAAGATGCCAAAAATTCAAATTATTATTTTTTTTTTATTGATTGATTTGACAAGTAAGACATAACATTGTAATTTTTTACTTTCGCTATCGCTTCTCACTGAATGTACTATTGTGTTACAATTTTCGTTCCCGGATTGATAAAATCAATTGGTTTTGGAGAAAAATATGTGAAGATAGTATTTTAGATATCGGCAAAATTTTGAAACATTTCTCTCGTAGGAAGTTTTGCTGAGATCGAAATAAAGGGAAATCAGTTGGTGGATTGTTGGCGAGTATATTCCTGTGATTGTCAAAAAAAAAAGCGTGATTCCGAAGCATGATTTTGTACTACTACAAACTCCAAGGCGAAGCCTAAAACAAATTAACGAATTGCAGTAAGTAGCCTCACCTTCGCCCATCGTTCTCACCCGACATCGCACCACGTGATTTCCATTTAGTCTGATCGTTCTGTGACACAAATTTGACAGTTTGGCTGATATCTAAAAGACCGTTTCTAGATATTTTGCTGCAAAACCAATTCATTTTTATCCAGAGGTGTTTGAAAACTTGCACACTGAATGGGAAACAGTTATTAACAAAAGCGATCATATCATTGAGTAGAGATAAAAATGTGTGCAAAAAAAAAAATCTGTTTGGAGCTACATCATTTTCCGGCGTCCCTTATAGTTACAGAATCCTGAGTAGTCCAGTTGTTAATATTTCTTACACTTTAGGTTTGATCTGGGTTGATTTTCAATCCATCACTTTTCGATGTCCCTAATAGTTACAGAATGCTAGACAGTCAAGTTGTTACTATTTCTTTCATTTTAGGTTTGAATTGGTTGGATTAATCCAATCAATTCAATAAATACCCTTTTGAGGAATTTTAGCCTTACTTCTCACAGAAGTTAATAAATAAAACTAGGGGCTCCGCTCCTTGCTTGCTCCGCTCGTCATGCATTTGAGGGTTGAGCCCTGTAATAGCGTAATACGTCCCTCAAAGGCAGATCCGGTTTCTGGTTTTGAAGGGGCTCATTTCCGAAAGGGGGGTCCTAAACATAATTTTGGGGCAGAAATGGAGGGTTTGAGGCGAATTTTTCGAAACATAAGTTTTTAAAACACAGCTTTAAGCAATCGCTGATCACTTAATAGATAAGGGAATTCTCTTTTAGTGTTGCCAGATTGGGGGAAATTTCCCCATTTTGGGAAAATAGGTTTTGAGGGGAATTCTTTGGGGGAAAAAATTTTTCTTGGGGAAAATCTGGGGAAAAAAAATCGAGAAAAAAAGAATTTTTTTCGTATTTAGATTCGCATCAAGAAGTAGTACATATTTACATTGTTTGTATCAAACAGTGTTGATTTAGCCTGCTCAACTTTATGGAATTCGCATCTTGCATTATGTGGAATATTATGCTACGGAAATTCGCAATAATGTTCTGCGTGAATAACTAGTTGATACGTGAAACAGGTAAAAATAAGTGTGAAGAAGAATGTTCTTCGATAAATATATACAAAAGCATAGTTTAAATGTACATACAGAAGCAGAGTAGTAAATGCAAGTCGAAAAAAACATTTGGCTAATTCCTATCTTTCGGTCAAGCGCTTGTGTTTATGACTAGAGGCACCCGCACGGCTTTGCCCGTAGTAGAAAATCAAAAGGTCTTTCGGTTCCCTTGTACATTTACAAATAATGATGATGAATTTCTCGCCAATTGGCTTGAACACGTTACGGTTCCGCGTTATGATAGCTTGGTAATTTACTCGTCCATCTTATGATAATTTTGCTCGGGAAAATGTTCTTAAAATTGGAATAGAAGAAGAACAAAATCGAATTAACGAAAAATCGCTTAGAGGTGCACACCCTCATGCTACAAACTAATTCTTTGCCAAATTTCATGAAAATTGGCCGAACGGTCTAGGCGCTATGCGCGTCACAGAGATCCTGACAGACAGAGAGATATCCAGACAGAGAGATTTTCAGCTTTATTATTAGTAACTAGTGGTACCCGCACGGCTTTGCCCGTAATAGAAAAATAAAAAGGTTTTTTGGTTCGCCTGTATATTTACAAATAATGTATGGTGAATTTTCTCGCCAATTGGCTTGTACCCATGTTACAGTTCCACGTTATGATAATTTCGTATCTCGCCAATTGGCTTGTGCCCATGTAACGGTTCCACGTTATGATAATTTCGTAATTTACTCGTCGAACTTATGATAATTTTGTTCTTGGAATTGGAATAGAAAAAGAACAAAATTGAATTTTCGAAAAATCGCTTCGAGGTGCACACCCCCATGCTACAAACTAACTTTGTGCCAAATTTCATGAAAATCGGTCGAACGGTCTAGGCGCTATGCGCGTCACAGACATCCTACAGATATCCAGACATCCAGACATCCAGACATCCTCCGGACAGAGAGACTTTCAGCTTTATTATTAGTAAAGAAGATAAAGAAAGATAAAGACAAAAAAAAAAGGTGAAAATGGGAAGGAAAAAAAAGTTGAGGAATTTTATAAGAAAATTTGGTTATTTGGGGGAAAAAAAATTTCAAGAGACAAAAATATTAGAGGAAGTCGATTCATTTTATGAAAATATTAGTGGAAAAATATTTTTTGAATTTGGGGAATTTTGATAGAAAACATCGCTTTTTGGGGGAAAGTTGGAAGGGTATTAAGGAAATCTGGATTTGACCATCTGGCAACACTGTATCTCTTTCGCCCCATCTATTAAGTAATCAAAGATCCGTAGGTCTTTGCTCCCCCCAGGTCATGATTCTGGGGGGAGCATGACCTCCCCTCTGATTCAGAACCTAACGCTCTGCCGCAGTGAATTAAATTGCATCTAAATTAAACACACTACATTCTAAAACTTCACTGGAAACCCATTTTCCCGATTTTATTGGTTCAATATCCTATTTAACTGCCGAAATCTTAAAAGCACTAATTCTTATCGCATGTTTGTTACGAAGATAGCTCGAAACTTAGCACTTAAGTTCCGTGGCGATAATTAATAAAAGTCAGAAATTCAATTAAATCGTTTCCCCGAGGAGATACAATTTTCCTTAATTACGAAGGAAAATGCAATTAGTAAGATTGGGCAGGTGAACAAACGAAGGAAAATGTTTCCTGTGTTCTGTGTGTTTCGAGTTATGAAAATGGCGTCACGTAATATTCCGGTGACGAAATTAACTATGCTGTAGAATAATATCCTTAGTAGGTTCTTAACGTTTTCCGTTTGAAAATTGTTTCGTCGTTTCGATTTTTAAAACATCAACGAAAAGTCGCATAAAACGAAAACTGATCCCAAGAAGTAATATCAAAAGCAGTGACTCTTGTGATCAATGGCGATGGCTCAGGAAGAGGGGGGATTAATAAGAAATTTTTCGAAATTAAAAGTCGAAAAGCACAATTTTAGACCCTTGCATGCGTGTTCATACATGTAATTTTGTTACTTCATGGGGGTGGGGTATGGCTCCTCTATCTCTCTTTTGTTTACTCCTACGCCACTGCTTGTGATTGACTTTTATCCGTAAAGGAAATATTTGTCTTACATTTTTCTAATTCAAGTGACAGTTTCTAATCGAACTTTTTAGAAATCGGACCGCGTTCTTGAATATCAGGTTATAATTTCAGTCATCTTTTCTCTCTGCGTCGCTTTTCAATAAACTTGCTTAGTAGTGCAACATTCCATAGAACTAAGGCGTACCACTGTACCCATATCAGTTTTTGTGACCGAGGACTTCGGGGTGTAAGGCAGATGTTCCGGTTAAGGTGGTGAGCCGAACGCGAACCCCCCAATGTTTAGTTCCCAAGCACGGTTGGTACTCTTTTATCGATCCATTGAAGGGATGAAAGGTAAAGTCGACCGTGCCCAGCCTGGCAATCGAAACTGTTATCTACAGATAAATTTTAAGATATATTATTTAAAAGGTGCCATACTGAGGTTTCCGATTTAAAAAGAGGAAAAAAAATCGATATTCTTAAACGGTGCTTTTTAGCATACTTCCCGTAAAAGTGTCTTAAAACGAGCTGATGTGTGCATCACGTGACTTCCTTTTACTCCAATTTAATGTCATTTTTCCATTATTGGCAATTTTAATGTGATTCAATACTTTACACACTAAATATCACCAACAGTGACCAAATTGAAACCAAATTAAAAAAAATATATACATAAAAAAAATCGCCAAATTTTTCGCCAAGTTGGTGACAAAACTTGGCGACCAAAAGACTGGCGATATATCGCCAAGTGTCCGCCAACTTGTAACACCACTTGAGTTGACATCGAAATTAACAATGATTTTCCCCCAAAAAGGGGCAAAAGACCCCTTTAGAAACACCCGAATGCAACCAAAAAGGGAGGTGCATAACTAGACCCTACTAGGAGTCTCCGTACCAAATTTAAACTTTCTATGCGACATACGTACGCACATATGCACGTACAGACGGTCGTCACGAGAAAACTTGTTTTAATTAACTCGGGAATCGTCAAAATGGATATTTCGCGTGTCTATACGTTCTTATAGGTACTTATCTACGTGTGGTCGAGTCGAAAAAAAAACTCAACATTCATTCGGGAGTGTGCAAAATGGAAAATAAGGTCGATTTTTGAGTGAAAATTTTTTCGCAAATACAGTACTTTCTTTTTTACTTCCTTTTACAAAAAAGGAAGTATTGTATTCGCGAAAAAATTTCCACTCGTATATATTCGCGATACGTCCGCCAGACGTATCCATTTTGACGATCCCCGAGTTAATTACAACGAGTTTTTTGGTAACGTCTGTATGTACGTATGTATGTGCGTATGTGTGTATGTGTGTATGTATCTCGCATAACCCAAAAACGGTATGTCCTAGAAAGTTTAAATTTGGTACGTAGATTCCTAGTGGGGTCTAGTTGTGTATCTTCCCTTTTGGTTGCATTCGGAGTTCCTAAGGGGGTCTTTTGTCCCTTTTTGGGTGGAAATTACTGTTAATTTCCATGTAAACCCAAGTTGTGTTATCATTTGGCGGACACTTGGCAATATATCGCCAGTCTTTTGGTCACCAAGTTTTGTCGCCAACTTGGCGACAAACTTGGCGATTTTTTTTTATCTGGTTTTGATTTGGCTACTGTTGATGACATTTAGAGTAAACATTGAATCACATTAAAATTGCAATAATGGGAAAATGACATCGAATTGGAGTAAAAGGAAGTCATGTGATTCACACATCAGCTCGGTGTAAAAGGAAGTAAAAATGAATAAAGACATGAAAAAAGGCTTGATGTATTGTAAAAAATATTTCTGGAAACAAAAAAAGTCAGAAATATAAATTAGGTAGTTAAATAACATTGAAATCTAAAAATTTCGAAAGGGTTTGAAGTTTGAAAATGTATGTCTGTCGATCTGCCAAGGTTTTGAGCAAGGGCGCCCATATAGGGGGGCAAGGGGGGCTCGAGCCCCCCCTTGGAAATTAGAACTTTCTTACTTTTAGTAATGTTTTCTTTGCAAAAATGTAAAAATATTTCTTCTCCAGCCATTAATGAATAAATAACTAAAAATGTCAAATTTTAATGACTGTAATCAGTCCTGAAATCTGCCTCCATGGGGAAAATATCCTGCTAAACCCCGGTTAAAATTTCTGAGCCCCCCCCCCCCCTTACAATTTTGCATATGGGCGCCCATGGTTTTGAGACTTGAGGAATCCGAAAAAGTGTTCTCATGTTCGAGAAATATTAATTAGGCTACCCCATTCCCATATATACATATATTTTTAATTTGAACAGTTTCATTTTGCAACAATTGCTCCTTTAAGTCAGTTCAACAAATATTATCAGTTATAAACTTATCTAATACGGAACGAAAGTGGTGAATTATTACTAATAAATCAAGCTTGTTGCATTATTTAAAAATAGTAATATTTAGTAGCTGCAATTTAATTCAACATTAGTATGCAAGGTTGATCAAGACTTTATTTGCTTATTTTTTTACATTAAAGCTAAAACTTGCATCATCACTACATGATGTCAACGCACGATCAGTTCAGCAAATATTAGCAGTTATAAACTTATCTGATAATGTTTTAAGGTGGTAAATTATTACTTATTAATCATGCTTGTTGCATTATTTAAAAATAGTAATATTAAGTAGCTGCACTTTAATTTCACATTAGTGTGCAAGGTTGATTAAAACTTTATTTGCTTATTTTTTTTTAAAGCTAAAACTTGCATCACTACATGGTGATAATGGCACGATAAAACTACACTTGGTATCTACATCAATTAAACCTGGAATCGATCCAACAGAAGTTGAAGACGCTGTAAGATTCAGTAAGATACCAAACCTCGCTGGTTTAGAAGGTACTGCTTCAGCTTATGCTACCGAAAATAACTTTCAGCAAACTTATCCACTTTCTTTACTGGATGATAAAAAGCCTCAAGAAAAAATCAGCTTCACATCGACATCGTCACAAACAGACAAGGACTTGCTGAGGACTTTCATAGAGATTACTCAGACTAAAGAAAATGTGTCCGTACACACGCAAACAAAACCCAGTACAGATCAATACATCACCAGGTCGGTGGGAACACAACATGGTGGTCCAGTCACCAAGAAAGCAGCAGTTCAGACAGACATCAAGTCCTCAGAAACACCATCCCAAACTGAGCCAACAGCATTGTCTTCCAAGAAAAAAGAATCCAATGTCTCAACCCAAACGGATGACAGTGCAAGTGTAGCGACTGAGACAAATCCCGATGTTTGTGTGGTGGACAGAAATTTCATGGTGGATGAATCTTTAGATACACAAGATTTGCCTCGTCCGCTGGAGTTCGTTGTGGCTAAAATGGATAGAGAGGAAATTGATGTAGAGAAGGTGCGAGATTTCCTTGAGGAGCAGATTAAGGAAGTTGCTGAACGGATACTGAAGGAGATAATCAAAACAGGTAACTACGTTGTTACCTGTTATAAAAATATTTCTTTTAAATCAACAAAATGTGTTGATTTAAAAAAAAAATATTTCTTTTAAATCAACAAAATGTGTGCATTCAACTAGTGTAAATTTTAGAATATTGGTAATTTTAACATACCAAAGTACCCAAAATTTTAATTTTATATCACAGGATTGGCTTGAGAAAGTAGTACCTTAATGTTTGGTAACAGTCAAGGTGCACAACTTCTAAATCTGACGAGAATGCAAAACATTAAAGCATCAATATCTTGCAACAAAGAGCTCTTGTAGTTCTGCACTTTTTTCCATCTTTTATCAAAAGATTCAATTGTACGTATCTTGAAAGAAACAAATGTGAATATACTATTCATCAGTTTGTTGTTAGGCTTATCGCCGCGGTGTCAACCCTCCTAAAGTATTAGCTTACATACATACATACATATATATATGGATTGTTATGAGTCAGTCCCTTCATTCCTCCCATACATAGCAAAAAGTTTTGGTTGTGTCACAAGGCACTTTAACTTTAAATATACGAAGACTAAACTACTCAAATTCTTTTGGTGGTTAAACAGTTTCTTCTAACTATTACACATACTTATAATTTGACTACACATACGTATACTTATGAAGATAATTAAAGAAGCAATTAGCATGCAGTATAACATGATTTTCACCCTTCTCCTCCCGTAGCTCTTCTGTCTGATATAGTAGTCCGTGTATCTCGCTCTCGCTTGATGGTCGGTAGGTCGAGTTCGCCTTGCCATTGAACCATAAGATGTTAGGGTACAACATAATTTCATGTAGAGCCATTGTATAGTCTTTATTCCAGGCAATTCTGGTCATATTTGGTGGGATGGAATAAAAGGCAGCTAACTTTACAGAAAAGCTTGCGTTGCGAACGGAACAAACTAACAAATCTTGTGGAGTTCAGTTGTTAGAGCCACTGCTCTTTGTCTGTGCGACATAAGCTCGATTTTTGTTATGACCACTTCTCCTGTACTGTCCCACAGAGCAATGCTAAAAGACTTCTTGATGTTGGGGAAAGTGGTAACTGAATATGAAATCTTTATGTAAAGAAGAAGAAATGCTTTCATTTGAAACAATGATTTGAACCAGAGGTGCTCAACCTGTTTTTACGTGAGAGCCGCATCTCATATTAGATCGATTCTCGCGGGTCAAAACACATACAAAATTTCAATATATATATATATATATATATATATATATATATATATATATATATATATATATATATTTAATTTCTAAATAACATTGGAAAATATGGGACAGAAAGTTGAATCAGAAACCAAGAATTGTTTTTATCTTTATTTGAGGTTCATTTCATTGACTGCATCTGTTCAGTCCAAATTTGTGACATAACGGCAAATGGTGGTTTTCGCTTTATAATACTGAACAAAACAACGGGCCATAGAGGTCAGCTTCGAGGGCCGCAGGCTGGGCACCGCTGATTTAAACAAAAACTAAGTGAATCTTTTGAGGATGACGTAAGGTTAATAATAATTTAGCCAATGACTGCATTTATTATTCTGTTTTTTCAGGCATGAAAATTTCAAACGGGAGTAGTTCCTCCACAAAATCAACTCTTCACCCATGCAAACATTGCTCATCCATGAAAAGTAGTAAAACGATCTCGACAGCACCAAGCTCGAAAAATAGTCAAGACTGGATGAAAGTAATCAATTCTTATAAACTTTTAGAGGACTTGGACACGAATTTTCGGCCTAGGGAAATGCACAGTTCAGAGTGCAATTGCGGTAAAGAAGGCACGTTGCGAGAGACTAAAACTCACCAAGAAAATGTGCAGGATTTTATTAAGAACTCCAAAGAAATTGATGATGGTGCACATTTAGAAATAGCGAAACCACTTTCAAGTTCATGCAAAGGAAAATCAATATCAGCTGTTGCTATAAAAGGTCCATCAGATGGAGAAGTCCCGAAGACCTTGAAGATTCCATTATTAATTGAGCATGTTGTGAACATTGATAATGTTCCAGAAGAGACGTTTTTTAGGCAAACAATTAATCCTACTCATATTGTTAATTTCGAACCACCTAAAGCAGACATAAAGACCCTTGAAAATCCTCTGCTGATACCAGCTAAGAAAAGAAGTAGTTCTATTTTTAAGTTCGAAAATGACGCCGATAATAGAAATGACAGTAAAAATTTGGTACGTATTTAAAATCAATCTTTATTTCATTCGAAAAACAAATACTGACAAAGATTAACCCTTTAGTATAGTTATATTCTAATATTAAGCTAACTGCATGAAACTGGGTGCAAATAACTTTTTAACTTATTTACAGAAAGTTGAAAAAATGATCCAGAAACGGACTTACAAAATTACCAATTTAATTTTAATGACCACAGGTTTAATTTTTCACTCAAAAAGTAAAAAGGACAAGTTTTATGTCGCTTATTTAGAGCAGGGATTAGTACCCATTACCCTTCTCAATGGCTATTTTATTCTAAAATCCTAAAGGGAACACGGTGGTTCAAAACGCCATTTTAATGTTTTAAAATTATGCGACTAAAAATAGTTTTAATTAGCGTTTTTCAAGATGTTGCCCCAGCAGACAGTAGAACGTCAAAAAACTAAACGTCAAAAATCCGAAACGGTAAAAACCCGAAACACAAATATCCGGAACAGCGAAAATACGGACGGACGTCAAAAAATCCGAACGTCAAAAATCCGAACGTCAGAAAATCCGAACGTCCTGGTATGAAGTTTTAATAAACTGCTCGACCGCAGCAAAGGAACAGATACATTTCGTACATACAATGTAATACAAGTAAATGTAGTAGAGATGGAATGGCTAGAAAGTAATCAAGCTGAACTTTCATTACTAAAGCAAATAATGGGCTTAACAAGTAGGAAAAGAATTTCAAAGCTCTCTCAGCCGAAAATCAGTTTTTTTTTTTTTTTTTTTTTTTTTTTAATGGGTTTTAATCCGCTTTTCCTTACAGAAATTAGTTCACCGTTCTTTATGTGAAGTCGGTGTATCTTCTAGATGTACATTCCATTTCCTTTGTTTAATTATTGTAAAATAGTTCCTCAAGCAGGGCATACACGGGCGTGCCCATCCCCCTCCCCCCCAAAAGAGAAAATACCCCTCAAAACAACCCTTCTAAAAATTACCGGTTGAGTTCCTTAAGGGAGGGGCGATCGCTCCCGCTGCCCCTTCTTTTTATGAGTGCATGAAGAAGGGCTGACGGCGTTTTCGGATTCATTTTCTTTTTGTTCGGGCACCATCAGCTTCCTCGTTCACAAACTTCTGATCCACTGCCATAATCACTATACTTACAAAACTGGTGCTTAAACCTGGGTTTAAGGCTTAAGACAGGTATAAGCTAGGTACAGTGAAATCTGTGTAAGTTGACCACTTGCGGTGCACTACTTTAGTGGTCAACTTACAGAGGTTGAATTATATGATAAGATCTAATTCTATGCCTGAAAATAGCGGTCAACTTACAAGGGTGGTCAACTTTACAGGTTTTACTGTATAAGTCTAGGTAGAGGTTACTGGCCTTACTAGATATAGGCCTTACTGGAAATAAAAAATATGAGCGTAGCTCTGATTTTTTTTTTTTTTTTTTTTTTTTTTTTTTTTTTTTTGCATGTTTGGCAACGATTAGAAAGTAAAACAATTCGTTTCTTATAAATAATGAATAAACTATAAAAGATCCAAATATTCTTTATTTGTTTATTTTTCCTTCTGCTTTTTCAATAAGAACTTTTATGCTGGTAGCCCCGTTGTTTTTCAGTAGTCAGTGACAGAGATTAAAAAACCTCTAAGTAGTCTGCAAGGTAGACTAGCATTCGATTAGTCGTAACACTTACAATGAATCAGCAAAGAAAGATGATTGAAAATAAAATGCTAAATTAAAAAGTTACTAGCTAAACGAAGACTAAAAAACTTCAAAATTAACTAGAAAACTGATGCACCGGTAGCTACAGGAACAAGTGCTTTTGACCTCTGACTGAGGACTCCTTTATAGATTTAGGAGCCTTTTTTTGTTTCTACGTTTTTCTCTTTTATTTAGAACTGTATTTTTCTACTTTAAATTTGAGAAATTCTTTCAGAAAACGAAGAAAGAAAAATCTTTCCAATTCAGAAATAGTCTGCAGACCTCTTCAAAAATCTACGATATATAGGCGTCGCAGCAGCGCGCTGCTTTTGCTACCAGGCTGGTAGCATTTATATTGCAATGGGGTCGTTTCCAAAATTTTAAAAGTATTTTTTCTGAAAGAGCATGTTTTCTTAAAAACACAGGATCTGACCATTTTTTGATAAATTTGTTTACGTTTAATATTTTAAAAAAAATATTTAAATCGGAGCGCTTTCGCTGTTTATGGCTTCTGCCGATGACATCACAAATGATGAAATGCAATCATTCAATGTTGCCATTCACCGAACAAAATATTTAATTCTCATCTTTACTCACGCGCATTGGCAACGATATGGTTGATAGCAAGTGCAGTGCGCAATTTTAGTTCGCAACTTGATTATCATAACGTGGAAACGCAGTAGAAAGATGCGCCAAAGTGCATCATTTGTGACGTCATCAAGACCACGCCTTGTTTGAAAAATCAGACATTTTAAAAAATTAATTTAAAAAAACTGTTGGAAAAATAAAAGTATATTTTGGGTCCATGTTATTATTATTATTATTTTTTTTTTTGCTCATTCTATCCGTTTCAATGACTAAAAGTAGTACTTTTGACTGAAGGAAACCACCCCATTCAGTTTTATGTTTTTTTTTTCTCTTTTCTTTTTCTTCTACTTTTGTGAGCTTGCATATTGAAAAAAATGTGCTTCAATACTCCTATGGTAAGAAATTTAAAAAATGCTTCGATGTTTGCAATTTACTTAAGCATCACGAGCAATTTCTCCTAAGGAGTAATTTGAAGTGTATTGAACTTTCATTCTGCAGGTTGCACTATTTTATGCAAGCCTGAATCGGCCTTTTTGAGAAAACTTTCTTTCGCTTTCTTTGTCATCAGACTAAGGAATCCTATCTATCGCAGTAAGCTTAAGGATAAAAGTCCAAACCTGAATCCAATTAATCCTATAAAAGTTCCTGTTCGAAAAATGAAAAAAAAAAAAAAAACTGTATAATGATCCGAAATACATGCTACATCACCTCAACATCCTGTTCTTAAAAAACATGTTGAATAAATAATAAAACCTTATTTGTTTTTAAGACTGCAGCAGATTGGACTGCCACATTTCGGTGTCTAGTGTGTGAGAAAAATGCCCGCTGGTTATATGCAATATGTTACAAACACATCTTATTTCAAATTCAATGTATATGGGCAACCCCTCATGCAGAAAGCCTATAATTTCCCGCGCTGCACGATTCTGTAAGCAAGGGATCACAATTTTCCCAGCTGCCGCATTGCCATCAATCATTTGCCTATTTGCCATCAGTTTCATTGAGAGCTGTCCGTATATTTTAAGATTCCGTCATTAGTGAAGCATGGCCAGTCACCGATTTGGATTGTGTTAAATTAAGATTTTTACATACGCAAAACCGCGTACGGGAAGGTTTTACCGATCAGTCGTAATGAAAGCCGAACAGAGAATTGGGCTGTTTTTGAATTTTTAAAAGTATTTTTTCCTGAAAGAGCATGCTTAGAAAAATAGGATTTAACCTTTTTTTTTTTTTTTTTTTTGATAATTTGACCAAGTTTAATATTTTTCAACAATTATTTTAATCAGTGAGCAGATTAAATTCATTTTTTACGCTTCTGCACATGACATCACCAAGTGATGAACTAATGCCTTTAGAAACATTTAGCTCGCCAAAGTACACCCCTTGTGACGTCGTAACGACCACGTCTTATTTCCAAATTCGGAGATTTAAAAAATCTAAATAAAAAATAACTGTTGGAAAAATAGAAGTTTTTTTTCTGGCTCCGTGTTTTTTTTTTTTTTTTTTTTTTTTTTTTTTGGCTAAGTCTATCAATTACAGTGACTAAGAGTAATACTTTTGACTGAAGAAAACAACCCCATTTGAAAAGATTTTTTTTTTTTTGTTTGTTTACTTACTTTTGAGCAGGGCTGTGGAGTCGGAGGGAAACTGATCGACTCCGAAAATTTTAGAATCTTCGACTCCGACTTCTTTACCTCAAAATCAGCCTGACTCTAGCTCTGACTCCGGTTCCGTAAGTACTGGCAGAGTTGCGGACTTTGTGGGAAAATGACACACTCCGACTCCAACTCTTGGAATTTTAAACTTTCGACTCCCGACTCCGACTCCTTTACCCTGAAATCAGCCTGACCCCAGCTCTGACTCCGGTTCCGTAAGTGCTGGCAGAGTTGCGGACTTGGAGGGAAAATGACCGACTCCGACTCTTGGAACTTTAAACTTTTGACTCCGACTCCTTTACCCTGAAATCAGTCCGACTCCGATTCCACAGCCCTGCTTTTGAGGGCGGTGAAAAAGTCTTGTAGTGATAATGACTTTTCTAAAATAACTAGGAGGCACCACCGCCTGCTCGCTTTCTTTCTCAAATTTGTTTTAATAAATTAACTTTTTCTTTTCTTGCTTAAATTGCTTCAATTTATTCACACAAAAAACCTTTAAAGATTAAAATCAGGTTAAAAAAAAATAATTACCTTTGATTTGATGCTTAAAGCATAATCGGAATATCACGCCCCACCTGAGCAAAAACTTTTTTAAAAAAAAAGGCTAACGAAAAATAAAGTTAACGTTTCCTGCCTCTCTTAATGCAGGTTCAGATGCTGTGTAAAATCTATCATGACCAAAAACTACGAATTAAATTTTCATTGCCAAAAAAAAAATCGCAGATTTGGGGCATGTTACCTTGACTGTCAAGCAATTCAACCCACTCCATCAGGTAAAATGCTTCACTTGATGATCACATTTGAGTAACATCATCAAAGTTGTTATAATACGCAAAAAGTATTTAAAACTGCCTAAGTTAATGCAAACCAATAAAAATCATAATATGAGCAAAAAAATGAAAATTGAAAAATCAATTTTATTCTAGCAAAATGAAAAAGGAGGAAAATGCGAATGTAAAAAACATTTAACTGCGTTAAAAATGGGGTCGTTTCCAAAATTTTAAAAGTATTTTTTTCTCAAAGAGCATGCTTAAAAACACAGGATCTGACCATTTTTAAAAGAATTTGTTTAAGTTTAATATTTTTAAAAAAATACTTAAATCGGTGCGCTTTTATTGTTTAAGCTTCTGCCGATGACATCACAAATGATGAAAAATGCCATTCAGTGTTGCCCTTCACAATGCAAAATATATAATTCTCATCATTACTCACGTGTATTGGCAACGATATTGTTGATAGCGAGCATAGAGGGCAATTTTAATTCGCTTCTTGATTATCATAAAGTGAAAACGCGATTGAAAGATGCGCCAAAGAGCATCATTTATGACGTTATCAAGACCACGCCTTGTTTGAAAAATCGGACATTTTAAAAAATTAATTAAAAAATAACTGTTGGGAAAATGAAAGTATTTTCTGGGTCCATGTTTTTTTTTTTTTTTTGCTTATTCTATCAATTTCAGTGGCAAAAAGTACTACTTTTGACTGAAGGAAACAACCTCATTGTCGCTCTTACTTTTCACTTTTCTATAAAGCTGCAATTACCTCTAAAAATTCGCTGAAAATGGCTATAGTGTATGCGTAAAGCTCCTTTATACACACATACTCTTGAAAAAGTAGACACAAGCGCATTCTGTTACTGAAATCGTGAAATACAGTTAATGGGGCGCTTTACTTGGCGGGGCGTGATCCCCCTTGGTTCTAGTGAAAAGTGATCACACTACACTATTAAAAATTTTCCGGAAATTTTACGGTAATTGTTACTGGCATCCATGTTGCCAGTAACTATTACCGTAAAAATCAAATGTTACTGTAAAATTTTACGGTTTCCTCGGTAGGCCACAGCAACCAGTTGGCGCTGGGATCGCTTATTTCTCCGGTATAAATTACCGTAAAAATCAGCGATGCGTCGGCGATGCAATTTTACAGTAACAATTACCAGAAAATCTTCCTGAATTTTTAACAGTGTAGGGATAGTTGGGGACTAGTTGGTGGTATTTTTAACTAGTATATTTCCCTTACATAGGTGTGGTCAAATCGGTTAGGTGTTGGATTAGTAATTGAAGAGTCAAGTGTCGCGATGTATGCCGGTCAAAGATCCGATCCTCCATGCACGCTAATTGTTACTGGTACACGTTAAATTTTTTGTGTTTTCCAAGTTCTCAGTCCAAGTCAAAGAAATCAGAGCTGCCCTTAGGACCCCATCCCATCTTTTAAACAACGTGTAGTGATAAGAGGGTGGACCCTGGAGTATAGTGTATAGTGCGGCTCTGGTTAGTTGAGCTATGATCTTGATAATGTTTACCTCTATATCAGGGCCGACGATAGCCGAGGCTGGTCGCTTGTCAGTTTGGTCGCTGGGTCCCCTCTTCCCCCCATAAAACTTGCCAAATTTATATCACTCCGATTCCGAGCCGGACCCCCTCAAGGGCGAGTCCCTAGTTTCCGACTAGGCTGACGTGGCCTCTTGTCAGCCCTGCCTCTGTTTTGGGAGTTTACTAAAGAAAGAAACGTGTTTTTTGGAGTGCATTTGAGCAAACCTACTATGAAAGTAACCTAACTCAACTCATTTCCAATTTAATAGGTAGGTAACAGAAGGGAACAAGCGCCAAAATATGAAATTTTGAATTTTAGCGGTAAAAAATTGTTTGAACCTTCAAATAATTTTGTACCGCTAAAATTCAAATTATCATGTTTTGGTGCTTGTTCCTTTCTTCAAACTACTGATTCAATTACAGCTTGACCACGGAGAGAACTGGCAGCGGAGGCGGACCACTTCATTTTATAATAGGTAGGATCTACAAGAACGCGCAAGCAATAAAGTTTTTACTCGCTCGCTCGATCTCACTGATCCTACCTATTGCAAAATGAAGTAGCCCGTTTCCACTTCCAGTTCACCCGCCATCTCTCCGTGGTCAAACTTTACCCTTCCTAATTACCCGAAAAAGAAGTAAACATATTCAATGTCGGAGCTCAACTAACCAGAGCTGCACTATAGAATGTCATAGTTAAGTTAATTTACATTGTTCATTGTTATAGATAAGACAGAAGAGTAAAGAAATGGAAGGTCAGACATATGATAAGACATACCCTACAAGTACAACCCCTTCTTTTTGCGATGGTTGCTACGGAAAGATGCAAAGCTTAGAAAAGAAGAAACGCCCTTTTAATACCTCCCAAATGTTACTGAAGGCGAACGCAATAAGTCAGGAGAAAAGGGAATTGCTGTTTGTGGCTTCATCTTCGGATCAGCAGGAAGTTAAGGAATTATTTCCTGAAGAGAAACCTCATTCTGCTACTGGCTCTGGAACAGCTCCCGAGTAAGATTTTTCCTTAAAAATACTTCTTTAATATTGCAGGAGCTTTAAAACAGCGACGATTAGATGAGGCTTCCAACTAAACAGTGCTTAACAGTTGGAAAAAACTGCTGTTGACACCACATGACTTTCATGTACACTTAGTTTACGAAAACGTCTAAATTTTTTTTTTCGCAATAAATCGGATCTATTCCGCTCTTTCTTGGAAATCTAATAAAAATCATTACTTTAACAAACCCAGAACTCGTCAAACCCGTAGTGAGTTCAACCCAGAACTCACTACAAGGAGGAGGATGCATTTTGTGTTTCATCTTGCCTTTCCCATCTACCCATGCAGCGACATTATTTGCATATTTGCAATGTTTACAATTACAGTAGAACCTCGTTTATCCGGACTATCTGGGACCAAAAGCAATCTGGATAAACGAAAATCTGCATAATCTGGGTAACAAGCAAAACAAATCCTTGAACTTGCAGACTTGCCTCTTATTACAGCAAAAAAAAAAAAAAATACTTGATAACAAAATAGAATCATTCCATGATGTCGGACTGACGCTCCAAGTACACCATGATTTTAGTTATACAGTAAAACTTGTCTGCAACGATGATGTTTGGGACCAAAAAAAATATTGTTATAGACATTTTATCGTTATAGACAGTTTGATTATTTATGCCGACATTTTGCTGGGACCAAGGAAAATATCGCTATAGACAGGTTTATTGTTATACACTCCTGTTTGTGAAAATGGCAACACCATGAAGGAAGCACCATAGCTGAATGAAATTTAATACACAGTTGAGTTGTAATGGTACGAATAAATGATTACATTTTCAAACCAAACAAACAATAAAAAGAGATAGAAATTAGTATTTTGTGTGACCACCACGCGCCGCAATAAGAGCTGCTACACGACTCGGCATGGAGTGAAAGAAAGTTTGAATATCAGCCGCTATTCCATATTGTTTGTATGCGAAACCAATGTTTGTCTGTCGAAGCAACAGGACGAGGATCACGAGCGAGACGCCGCCCAACGAAATCCCACACATGTTCAATCGGTGACATATCCGGGGAATATGCAGGCCAAGGAAGAAGCTGTACCTGTGCGAATCAAAGTAGGATTTGACAGTCCTGGCGACATGTAGACGGGCATTATCCTTCTTGAATACAGTCCCTGGCAATCCTTGCGGGAAAAGAATAGTTTGGGGCTGTAAAACTTCGTTTATGTATCTGGTACTGTTCAAATTGCTCACAATTCGTAGCAATTGTGATCATCCATAATATACTATGGCACCCCAGACCATAACTCCGAGTGTTCGTCCACTGTGGCGTTCGACAATGCACTCCGAAATGTACCGTTCACCGGCATAGCGCCTGACACGAATTTGGCCCTCATGGTACCACAAATTGAAGCGGGATTCGTCAGAAAAGACGACCTGCTGCCAATCAGCACGTCAGCTCCTATGCACATTGGCCAATTATAGCCGGCGATGGTTTTGCGTGAGAGGAATCCTGTATAAAGGAATCCTTGCACGCAGCCCACGCTGCAGCAGACGTCTCCGAGTTGATGAAGCACACAATGAAACACCTGTAGCTGTTGACCACTGTGCTGTAAATTTAGATGAAGCTGTGCAGTCCGTCAGCGCCAAACGCACCAGTTGTCTGTCATCGCGAGCTGACGTCACATTTCGGGCTCCACTCCTGGATTTCCGAGCTGTTCGACCCTCGTCCGCCCACTGTTTCCAAACACGCATGATTTTACTGCTGTCACGCTGCACATGAGCGGCTACTGCACGATAAGACAATCCAGCTTCAGGAAGGCCGACAATTCTGCCCCGTTCAAACTCCGAAATTTGCTCAAATTTCGCTTTCTTTCGTCGAAGAGGCATAGTAAAGATTCAGTTAACGTTTACTCTAGTATATAACCACCGATAATCATACACGCCTCGCTACAGCCGTCTATTCATATTCGGTTCGATCCGCCGTTCGGAGGGCGCTGCTCAGCGTACGCATGCGCTACCGGTCTGCAATTCTAATCATTTGCATATCATGCTCTACTTTACATTTCCTGCAATTTTCAGCTCATTCGCGTAAGTCCTTCGTGGTGTTGCTATTTTCACAAACAAGAGTGTAGATAGTATTGTTAACACAGGTTTCACTATAATTTATTGTGTGTTCTATGCAGGAGTTGTTCATCAATAAAAAGCGAATGTTTAGCGTGTTTATAGTAGTTGCGTTCTTTAAAATTATTATTTAATTTTAAATATTATTTTCAAGGAACCGAACCGTTCCTTTTTCTGTTTTTGCTGTTAGAAATATCATTTCTTTTAAGCCCACCCTAATTACCCCCACTATTATGATGTGCGAAGAGAGATTCCAAGAACTTCAAAAAAATAGCTTCTAACCAGCAACTTCAGTTACAATTGAATGATGCAGTGAGCATAGTACAATCCTGCCAACTTTTTTTAGATAAAATAAAAAGCTATAAACTTACATTTTCCTAACCTTGCCAGGTGGGTTCAGCATTCTAGGATCCCCCCCCCTAAAGTTGAATGTACAGTATAACCCCGATTTAATGATTGTCAAGGGACAGGAAAAAGTTGCCGTTAAATCAAGGCTATCGTTAAATCGATAAGCATATACATTCAAATGCCGTTAAATCCGGACCAGTGAAATGCATCATTAAATTGAGGAAACCGTTAAATCGGGTATCGTTAAATGGAATTTATACTGTACTTAATGTTTCTATACTGATTGTTTCCGAATAAATGCAAAAGTTTCACCTTCTTAAACTTATACTATTTTTACCAGCGGATGACGGCAGTTTCTGTACTTTCAGCAGTGACTATATTTTCACGTTTGTGATATTTTTCTCAGCGTAAATCCTAAATTCTTTACCTTAGAACCAGACTGAAGTAAATCCAAAAAGTGCGATTTTTTGTTTATTAGTTATACATATAATGCTATTCCGCATCGAGCCATGTGAACGTAATGGGGTTGTTTTCTTCTGTCAAGTCTTTTAGTCACTGAAATTGATAGAATAAGCGAAAAATATAACATGGAGTGAGAAAAAACTTTTGCTTTCCCAACGCTTAGTTTTTAATTAATTTCTTTAAATGTCCGATTTTGAAAATAAGGCGTGGTCTTTATGACGTCACACATGATGTACTTGGCGCATCTGTCTACCGCGTTTCCACGTTATGATAATCAAGAAGCGAATTAAAAATATTGCGCTCTACGCATGTTATCAACCATATCGTTGCCAAAACATAAGAGTAAAGAAGCGAATTACATATTGCATTCTGTGAATGGTATCAGTGAATGGCATTTCATCATTTGTGATGTCATCGGCTGAAGCGTAAACAATAAGAGCGCACCGATTAAAAATTTTTTTTTTATATTAAACTCAGTCAAATTTTTTTTAAATGGTCAAATCCTATGTTTTTAAGCATTCTCTTTCAGAAAAAAAAAACTTTTAAAATTCCGGAAACAACCCTATTCTAAAAAAAATCCTATGTAATTATTTTCCAGTGTTAAGAGCGCGCGTCCCATCTTGAACATGCCCCAGACAATCTTTTTTCCTCTTCTTTAAATTACGTTGCTCTGGCTCTAAGTCTGAAGTACAGAATTTACGTTTCGAAACTATTTTAACTGTTACTAACGGCAAAGCTAAAGCTTTATAATTGTATACACTAAATTCTCAAAAAAAAAAAAAAAAGTTTCTAAAGCAATATTTTACTTGGTCAGAAATGGAATGACGAATCTGGATGCTTCAAAAGACCGTGAGAACGCCACACGTCGCGAAGCAAGTCGTATTATTGATGAAATTAAAAATTTGACTAAAAGTGAAAATACAAGAAAAAACGAGAAAACTTTCGTAGATACGTAAGTGTTTTTTGCATTCTATTTGTTATTGCTTCACTCGGGTATTCTACTCCGTATTATGCCAAACAACATTCAAGAGACCAAGGTTTTTTTTTGACCAAAACTAAAGGCATCCTCTTATACAGTGGCTCCCAAAAGTGTTCGTACACCTACGACTTTCAATGAAATAGACCCTTATCCATTGGTTAGAATTAATATTTCGAAATAGGTATTTCATTATAAGATCAATGATCTATTTTTAACAAAACTACACGAAAATTCTTAATAAAGCATTAAAACTTATTTTTTTTTAAATCAAAAACCAAAAAGTGCTGGAAATTTTATCTCACAAAAGTCTTCGTGCACTTTGAAAAAATGTCAAAAAATTAGTAAATAATTTAACTATTTACTAAGTTATTATTTAGTAGAATATCATGCAGTAACAACAACAGCTTTTAAACGTCTGGGAATAGATTTCATTGTTTTTTCTTTCTTTTTTTGTGCAATTTCTGTGCACAAGTGTTCAGCCGCACTACGAGTTTTAATGTTTCTAGTTCGCTTTTCGTTTCAATGGTGTATTTTCGTAATCTAGCCACCAGATATCTCCAAATATGTTCCATTAAGTTGAGATCTGGCGATTAAGGAGACATTTCTAAGCTTAAGGACAAATTTTGAGGCACCAAACGCGAATGTGTGCTTCTTATCGTTATCTTGATAAAAAACAAAGTTGTTTCCGATTACCAAATTTTGGGCTAATAGTTAAAAATTGGTTTTTAAAATGTTTAAATGAACAGCATCATTCATTATTTCACCAAAAAATTCCAAATTTCCAAGTCCTGATGCTGATATGCACCCTCACACAAGAACACCTTCACCGTCCCGATTAACTGATCCAACTAAGTTCTTAAGATTAAATTCCTCACTCTTTTCTTCCATTTACAATTATACAACAATTTAACCCAAAATGTTGAAATTATTTTCATCTATAAGTAAGACGTTGTTCCAAAACGTTTTGAGCTTATTTATCATTGATTTTACGACTATAGAATGGTATAAATTAACTAATTTAAAGACATTTCAAACAAATTTACGGCTACTGTTAGGGGGAAAAAATCAAATTTCGAATCGTGTTTGTTGTTTTCTACGCATACCTGCCATTTTAAAATAATAAGCAGAATATTACGGAATAAATATACAAAAAGTTAATGGCAAATGACTTTATAGTATCATTACAATGCAAAAATAATAAGAAAAACCACATATGATAATGTTAATTATGAATTAATTCGAAAATATTTCAGTGTACGATGACTTTTGAGGCCTATCTTTTCTCTGTCTCTCCGCTTTTTGACAAATTTTAAAAATAAAATGTGGCAATATTTGGAAAAAAAACTACTGGGTTTTATTCACAATGCCAATGCTGGGTTTTATTCACAATGGTGTGAAAAAAAAAATTGGACTTCATATTCGAATTCAGTTTTGAGTTATTTTGGTTTTACTACAAAATTTCAAGGTGTACGAACACTTTTGGGAGCCACTGCATATAATAGCGAATGATCGAGTAACGCTCCTGACGTCATCAACAATGAAACTCGCTCCACGGCATGATAATTTGAGAATATGTTTTGGTAATGTCTGACATGCGGAAAGGCTTTATTTTGACGAGGCTGAACTGGATCCGGTATCTGAACTGTTTTACTGGTAGGACAGTCATTTTAGGAGAATGAAGAAACGTAAAAGTGGTCAACAAGGAACGCTATTTACTAGGGTTATTCCACTGGAGTTTTAGTGTTAAAATTTCGTCTATCAAAATATCACCAAACAGGCAGTTGCTTCGTTCAAATGTAGAAGCAATTTTCACCCGTCATACCTTGACGGGCAATTTTCTAGTTCATTTTAAAAATCACAAATTATCCATAACTTTATCAGAAAGTTATAAATTGAATGACCCAATACTATTGTATTTGAAATATTTTGAAAACCTCTAAAATGCGATTGCTGTGGAACCTAGAATGTAGACAGGAAAGAGTTTACGGAGATTGTCAATAGGAAATGCCTCTTAAAGGTTTCTATGGGTTTCAACGGAATTTTCGCTAAATATAGCAAATATAGTCCAGCTTAAGCAGGATTTGGAATCCAATTTTTGGCGCCATATTATCACCTAAATTGAAACTTTTAGTTCCATTCTAGGCCATTTCTATTTATTGAACAGTTTAAAGTTTTTCCGTAGTAAAGGAAAAGATGGCAAATTTGTGAAAAATTCAAAATATTTTAATAGCTAAAAAAAACTGACATTTTTTTTAAAACTGAGACATTCGAGCTACTATTACATATCAATGTTAATGATAGATCGAAAGGTTGAAAATATTTGCTGAACTATTGCGTATTTTTGAATTTTGTGACTCGCAGGGGTTTCCACCTAGTGGGGGTCATGGCGCAGACTGCGGCCATTGAAATTTTTAGGGGGGTTGTTTTGAGGGGTATTTTTTTCAATTTTAGAAGGGCTCTTGCTTTGGGGGGAGGGGTCTTCGCGGTATTTAGGTAGTGCGCCCTTGCTTTTGGGGTGGGGGGGGGGACCCCTGGTGACTGGTATCTACCATTCATAATGAAAATGCATTTGAACGATTTGAGATAAACCTTCAGGTTTAGCTGAAGTAAAAGCAGTTAGCGATCTTGATTGCTCAAAATGTTACTAAAATTCTGCTTTGGTGTATTTTTGTTTTCAACGTAAAAAGAAAGTTGCTTTGTGGAGAGGTAATAATGGCTTGCAAACATAATTTATTCTATTACTATTGAGCATTAAGTAGTTAACCCAGTAGTATTTTTGAAATCATACACTTATGCAAAATTCAGCAAACGTCGTTTCAAATAGTAGCAATTTTTAAAGTTTTTCATTTTATTTCAGACTAAAAAACTCGTATCTTGATATGATGTGCAAGGTTATGAATGACCACATTTTAAATCGTCCAGTTCCCGAGACTGAAGTTGTAAGTATTTACAATTAAAATTTTACAATGTTTACAATAGTTCTTAATGAAGAATTTTAGAAAGTACAAAAGAGCCAATTCTTTTAGCTTCCCGTCTAGATGGGTCTTAAGACAAAAAGGGAAAATTTTGATTTTTCAATATTACAGTTGGCTCTCTGTTTAACGACTTTCAAGAGACCACAAAAAATCGTTCTTAAGTAGAAAACGTCCTTAAATAGAATGTTTTTAATACTACAGTGGACCATCTGGGACCGTGAAAAGCCGTCGTTAAATAGAGAAAGTCGTTAAATAGAGCGTCGTTAAACAGAGAGCCTACTGTATTTTTATTTTTTAGAAATATGCCTTAAACGTTTATTTGTAGAGGGGGGAGAAGGGTCCTGTCATAAGGTAAAAATTTCTTTTTATGATAATTTCCAAGCAACGTGCGCAATAGGAAAAGCAAAGTCGACTACTGCGCATCACGTCAAAAGGCATACGACTCGATATAGAGCGACTATTTATATGTTGCATCAGCTTGGCGGCAATAAGCATTGCAAACCGCCGTGCCATATCGAGTAATTTATTATTGACATTGATTATTTGGTCGCGCTAAAGATCTGGCGACATGAAAGACAACTCAAAATAAATTAATTATCATAAATATTATTTAAAAATTAATCTTTAATTTCCTGGACGTTTTATAATTGTCTTGGAAAATATCAAGAGATGAAAATGAGATTATGTCAGGGAGAAGATTTTAAAATTCCAAGGCTGCTAATCTAGACACCCCGATGGCTAGTAAGGTCTTAAATTCCGCCGAAATTTAAGGAAAAGGAGCTAAATTTAGAAAAATATTGCGCAACACGCGGCTTATAGTTAAAATAGATCAAATTTGCTTCAATAATTTTTATTTCATTTTATTTTATTTTTATTTTACTGAGCAATCACCAATTGTTTATTATCTTCACTTAACCAAAGTTGATGCTGCTCTGCTTTTTCAGGATTCCATGATGACAGGAATTAGTTTAGTTCGTTGTTTTAATCTGGGGGCACGGCAGTGCCCCCGCCAAATCGAGTGCGAAGCAAACACTGCCGTACCATCCTTTACTGGAACCATTTCGCTGCATTTTCAGGCTCCTATTTGAGAACCTTCTGATAAGACGAAAATTTCTGCGTCCTGGTCTTATCAGAAGGTTCTCTGATAAGACCAGGATGCAGAAATTTTCGTCAAACACTGCCGTACCATCCTTTACTGGAACCATTTCGCCGCATTTTCAGGCTCCTATTTGAGAACCTTCTGATAGGACGAAAATTTCTGCGTCCTGGTCTTATCAGAAGGCTCTCTGATAAGACCAGGACGCAGAAATTTTCGTCAAACACTGCCGTACCATCTTTTACTGGAACCATTTCGCCGCATTTTCAGGCTCCTATTTGAGAACCTTCTGATAAGACGAAAATTTCTGCGTCCTGGTCTTATCAGAAGGTTCTCTGATAAGACCAGGACGCAGAAATTTTCGTCAAACACTGCCGTGCCATCCTTTACTGGAACCATTTCGCCGCATTTTCAGGCTCCTATTTGAGAACCTTCTGATAAGACGAAAATTTCTGCGTCCTGGTCTTATCAGAAGGTTCTCTGATAAGACCAGGACGCAGAAATTTTCGTCAAACACTGCCGTACCATCCTTTACTGGAACCATTTCGCCGCATTTTCAGGCTCCTATTTGAGAACCTTCTGATAAAACGAAAATTTCTGCGTCCTGGTCTTATCAGAGAACCTTCTGATAAGACCAGGACTCAGAAATTTTCGTCATCCAGTAAGCTATAATCACATACTTAAAATCCGAAATTTCAAGTCTGTAGGTCATTTAGTTCCGAAGTTAAGCGAAAGCAAAGTTTCGCATTTATAACACTCACTCACTCATGATCATCAAAATAGAACTAGTACTTCCCATAAACTCAGAGAGGTGAAATTTGGTACAGAGTTAGGGTTTAATGGCCACATAAAGGGAAAATTATAAAAACTAGGCTAATCGAAGATCTGGAGTGACCCTGAATAGAAAACACAAGAGCCCAACCAAACTATTAGAGATCGACATACCGCCTTCACAAAAAATATTCAACTTGGTGGGCCGCTTCATTTGATGTCAAAAATCAAAAGTCTGAAGTATCCAATGAAGCACCCTCAGCTGGTCTCAGCCTCACCTGTATTAGAGATATGGTAATGCCCCCTTCTACTATTGGTACATAAAAAAAATCGACTGTCATTTCAAAAGTCTAGCGTAGTGGGACCCATCTTCCAATTTAATCTAGCAAAGCTTTAGTCTACTCGAACATTACAAAAATTAAATGTTTCTACAAAAATAAGTGAAATCCCACCAAAAACATTCTGTAAAAAACTAGCCAAGTCTCGATGGAGCTGCTTGTTTATCTCTAAAAAGTAATGAAATCTAGACAAAGTCATGACAAGTCTAAGGTTCCTTACTGCGATTTCTTTATTATTGTACACTGTAAAAAAAATTCGGAAACGTTTCTGAGTATATCGTGCAGCTGCGGTTCATGAAATTTTCAAAAACGTTTCTGAGTATTTCGGAATTCTCTTTCTGTAATGTCCAGAAACGTGTCTGAGTATTTCGGAATCCTCTTTCTATAATTTCCAGAAATGTTTCTGAGTATTTCGGAATCCTCTTTCCGTAATTTCTAGAAATGTTTCTGAGTATTCTGTGCAGCTGTGGTTCATGAAAGTTTCGAAAACGTTTCCGAGTATTTCGGAATTCTCCAAACAATTTTCAAAAACGTTTCTGAGAATTTCGGAATCCTTTTTCCGTGATTTTTTCTAAAAAATAATTCTTTACTATAGTATTGCATGCCATATCAGTTTCAATTCTTTCATATCTAAGAGCAATGAAACAAGCAATTTTAGAATCATTCGTGGATTTTTTTTTTTCTGAATTTCTAATGACAAATAGCATGGTTAACAGCATAACATATGCACAGTTATAAATTTTTGAAAATTTATGAAATAATATAGTAGTTTCATTCATAATCACAAAATCGTCGGGGGAGGGAAGGGGAGTACTTTCTCAAAAGTGGGATTGTTTGTTAAACAATATTAAACTTCAGTTTTTCTCTCAATACTTTCAAGACAAAATTATCAACATATTGTATTTTTAATGCAGAACTTAAAAACATATCTTGTATCAAACTTGATAGCTTTTATTTTCGGATAAAATTTGACAGAACTTACCTACACTTTGCGTTCCGAAATTCGTTCACGTCAAGTCAATTTCTTTGACGAACAAAGTGTACCGAAAAGTACCAACAGAGAAATTGATGAATTTAAATATGACACCAAAGTCCCCCTGCTGGAACCATTCGGGTATATTCTTCTGTTCTTGCCCTTTTCCAGTTTATCACAAATATAGATACTTAATCAAAATAGGTTACTGATTTTATTTTTAGAGTGTGCGCAAAATGCATTATATATTGTATTTATTAAAACATTGAACTCTATTACATGATTATTCCATTTCATATATACGAGAGTCCCCCCCCCCCCCACACCACAAGAGTGATGGTGCACCCATAAAATGATATAAAGCGCCCCCCACCTTAAAAAAAGCAACCCCTTGAAAATGTCAATGGCACAGTCTCTCACCATATGTGCATTGCATATTAATAACATAGTATTTAAAAACTGATCACTTTTAAAACGATGACATGAAATAATATTACTTTTTATTTCAGCATGTAAATGCAGCTGTTCCATTTTTGCCACTGACTCATTCCTCCTGACTGTCCTACATTAAACTAGTATATCCACGAAGGAAATGTTATTTTCGGAACTAATGTCAAGGAATTTTTTTATTGTTAACCACATTTAACAAAATGAATAAGCAGATGAATTAATTTCATAACTATGTTCTTACTAATAGATAACATGGTCATTTTCTAATGGTATAAATATTTTTAAATGAATGAATAAATTATAATAAAAAAAGATAAATTATACCGACACATTTTTTGTGAAGCATATTACAATACTAGAAAATATTTGCATTACCATATTTCTAATGAATTAAACAATTGATTTTTTTTTCTTTTTGAACCAAAATGTATGTACATCCAAGTATTTCGAAATAACTTTTCTGTGATTGCTTCTCAAATATAAATCTTACTTCTTTTGCGTAATTAATCAGTTTCAGTTGGTTACAACAAATAGTACACCGCGCACATAGGTATGTAGGATAACTTTAAATTAATTCGATAAACCCAAAAACAGTTACAATTGGAGCCTCAAATGCAAATCAACAAAAATATAAATGTATATAACAACATGTTTTAAAATATTCATTAATACTTACAAGTGAACATGAGCGGAAGAAAATCTAAGTACCTCCATTACAACTGAATAAGTAATCCAAAGGGTTTCGTTTCATTAAGTATAAACACGGGTGTTGAAACTATTCACGCTTGAACACACAATATATATCTAATTATGGTCGCATTGGAAATTGTAAAGAAGTAAATGGTTATTAACTAACTTAATAGCTGCGTACATCGTCTAAAAAATCAAGGGCAGTCCAAAATGCAAAGGCGTAAGATTAGTTTCGACACATTTTACTACTCTCTATAGACATGAAATAACAAGCAATCAAATGCTAAACAGTTGCTGACTGCAGCAACCATAGATAAGAAAAAAAGAAGTTCTCGTTATTTCCGACTCATTGGCGCCTGTGTTGGAAGGATGAAATAGGTTTCGAAGCGTTGCGTCATCACTTCCGCTTCTAGATATCTTGAAATAACAAAAAGCTTTCTGAATATTGAGGAGTTCGCTATTGGATGAAGGATTCCTACTATTTCGGAAACGTTTCCGATATATCCAGAAACGTTTCGGAAATTTGTTACGGTGTAGTTATTGTTGTGTGACTTGGCCGTTAAAGGGTACACAAGGGTACAAAACCAGGTGCTCCATGACACCATTGCACCAATCTGTCGCCAGAACCGCTACCCATTGACGATGGAAAATTGCCACTTGGAAAACGTATAAACAAAATTGACTTGTACCCACTAACGTATAAAGAATGTTTAACGGCCAAGTCACACAACATTAACTATAATAATAAAGAAATCGCAGTAAGGAACCTTAGACTTGTCATGATTTCATTACTTTTTAGAGATAAACAAGCAGCTCCATCGAGACTTGGCTAGTTTTTTACAGAATGTTTTTGGTGGGATATCTTTTAAGAGGACAAACTTTCGCCGTCATGGTTACAAATCGTTTACGTTCATTCAACGCTTAACTTAAGCATAAAAGTGAATTCTGCGAACTTTCATGTCCACCGGTCACCGCGTTTTATTATTTATTTATTTATTTATTTATTTATTAGAAATAAAAAATAAAAAACTGAATTCCGTAATGTAACTTAAGAATATAATATTACTTATATGGTGAATTAATTAAATACCATTTCTCAATTTTAGAAAAAAGCAGCTGCCATTTTATACTATTTGTGGCATCAAATTGCGAGTAATGTTCATGCCACAGCTCAAGACGTGAGAAACTACATACAGTACTTCACGGAATTTTCTAACAATTTGCTGCAAACACTCATTCATTCCTCAGATATTGATGTAAGTTTTTACTTATTTATTTACTTAAAATACGAGTAAGCTATTATATTAATATCACAATACGTAAATAAGTTTGAAATAATTTGGTTAAATTTCTTGTTGAAGTAATGAATTTGTTTACTTTTATAGACTAGTACTGCTTTAATTTAAGGAATGGCACTGTTTTTAATTTCTATTTGATTTGCACGAATCCTAATTACATAAAAATAATCAATGCCAGATTTATAGAAAAAAAATCCTTATTATATAAAAATGTTCCAGTATGGAAAATATTTTGCCTCTTTACATCAAAGAAGATTTCAATTTCTCTATTTTCATCTAAGTTAGAAAATATTATTGAACTTCCTTCCTAAACCTAAATCTACCTAAAGTCAATCTAATTAACTAATGCTTAAATTTCTTTATATTTCATCTTTCTATGTTTACTATTACCAGTTTCTAATTTTTAAAATAATTTGGACAGACATTTCTATTACATTTTAAGCTTTATACGGATATTTTGGAATTTCGAATTATATCTAGACAGTTCAATTCTTTCAGGTCCATGACAAAGTTTTTAAAGACAACATCTAAATCTGTAAAAAAAAAAAAAAAACCTCATCGTAAGCTTTGTGCTGCTGCTGTGCTATTGCTATATCAAACGTGGTATACTGTATTGAATAATCAGCTCTTGACTGCTCATGTGGCAGGATAATTGACAAAATCAGTGTTTTTAATGTATACCACTGAAAATAAAAATTGTATCTGATTTCCTCTCTATTTCTTTTTAGGGGAATACCATTTTGCACTTTGCCTATGCTTATAATAATTTTGACGTGGCAGAGGTCTTATTGACCCATGGAAATGCAACGGAATTGTTGAACAAGCCGAATAATGTTCGTATTGTTGTCAATTACACTTTTATTTTAGCTGGGTCATTAAATAACGAGTCAGAGGCAATTACGTAGTAATTATTTATTTCAACACAAAAGTATTGTTCGTAGGCGTTTAGGCATTTATCCTATTCGCAACTCCAATAAACTATAGGGGGCGCCGCTGCAGCCACTGTCTAATGGCGGATGAAAAAGGTAAATCAAACGCACGCCGTAACTTATAACTTGCTTTGACGCTTAGTGAATGACAGTAAGTTTTCATCGTGTTTGTGGGAAGCTCTCTTTTCTATTCTTCTGAAATTACATTACATCATAAACTGTCTGAAGCCTGTAATTCACCCCAAAGAAAACACGTGGAATGGAATGTTTAACCTTTTTCTTTAGTATTGTTAATCACCGCAAGGTAGCGTATTAGAGCTCTGGAGTTTAGAGAGCCTGTATACGGAGAGATTGGACAACGGCGCGCCGATCTCCGCCATGTTTAGTTCATGTGTTGTCAGCTCGAAATGCTGTGCTGTGTGAATTTTTAGCTTTCCCACGGAATACAGGACATGAAATCTTTAGAGAATAGAATGATTTTTCTTCTCCTTGTATTTTCATCAAACGGAGTGAGCGCCAAGTCTGGCAATTCGGTGCCAATCGTTTCGTATCATCATAGCGCTTACAAAGAATTTTTTTTTCTCAAAAACTTGTTCATAAAGATAGAAAACTAACAGATATTTGTGATCTGCACATTGCATTTCATAATATCGCAACTAACTTCCATTTTTTTCGATACAATGTACAGTGATATCTAGGGTAGAAGATGCATTACGGTCTACGGGGAGTGAGCATCTTTGGACATAAAATGGCCGCCGTTCCGAAGTTGTCCAATCTCTCCGTATTTAGTATCTCTACTGGAGTTGCGAATTGGGAAACTAGTCCACTGTGCTCGTCGAAATCCCCCTGTTCTTTATGTTCACCGAAGATGTAGAAGTCCCATGGGGACAGATCTGGGCTGTAAAGTGAAGAAGAGGGGGGGGGCGAGGACTTCACACTTGAACTTCTGCAGGCAGATATTTGTTGAATTGGTTGTGTGTGGTGTAGCGTTGTCGTGCAACAGAATGACACCACGAGAAAGTTTATCGTGACTTTTAGATCTGATTGTATTCCTAAGCATCAATAAGGTTTCATAACGCCGCTGAGCGTTGGTCGTAGCTTCATGCTGAGGAGCGTTCCCTTACGATAGAAGCAGACCGAAAGCAGTACCTTGCGGCAGGGTCAGGGGGGACCCGATGGGAGGTCATTGTGACCTCTCAAAAATTCCTTATTCCGTAAAAATTTGGTATGACAATTAGGTAAAAATTTCATCATTCGGTAAAATTAGGGGTTCCATTTTGCAAATTGAGGATTTCCGCCTTCCCAAAACTTCAAGTTCGAGACGCCCCTGCTTGCCGGCATTAGTATGGAAGGTCTTGAATTCTTTTGGTACAGCACACAAACTCGTAATTCATTGACTGCTCCTAATATTTCTTTTGGTTGTGGCAATACTGTTTAGAACGTTTTCAGAGTTCAGCGACAGCGAATTTAGAAACACATAAAAATGGCAACAGATTAGTTTTTCGAAAAAACAACTATAACTTCGTATGAAAAAGTAATTATTTTTCAAAGGTTTTGAACGATCCAAAAGCAATCAGATTTATTAAGATTAAATGTCTAAATAATTCGTACTGTATAAGTTGAGTACGGTATTTCTTTCTTTTTAAGTACTTTTTTTTTTTTTTTTTTTTTTTTGCAGCTAGGCAATACACCTATAATGCTTTGTGCAACTTCAGAGCCTGAAAGCGAACGAGATTGGATTTTAGTTGCCAAGACACTAAAAATCGGAAACGTTAACGTCAAGTCTCATAAAGTAAGCACTCTTCGCATTTGAAATAATTAAATACGTTTTTTGCACTGCAAACATGGGCACCCATATGCAAAATTGTGAGGTGGGGCTCAGATATTTTAACCATGGTTTAGCATGATATTTTCCCCATGAAAACCAATTTCAGAATAGATTTGAGTCATTAAAATTGGACATTTTTAATTACTTATTCATTAATGGCTGGAGAAGAAATATTTTTACATTTTTGCAAAGAAAAAAATACTAAAAACAAGGAAGTTTAAATTTCTAAGGGGGTGCTCGAGCCCCCCTTGCCCCCCTATATGAGCGCCCTTGACTGCAAAGTAACAACAGCAAACAACGTAGATCAAAAACACAAAGTAGCAAACTGATTGCGAACACCTGTTTCGGGGTTTCAAGGAATCCCCTTTTTATTGCAATGAATTGTGAGCTTTAGGATGAAAAGTCATCCAAGAAAGCTCGGGGTCTCCCCCTTTTCTGGGATGACTTTTTATCCTAATACTCAAGCTTCATTGCATTGAAATTCCTCGTAATCCCGAAACACGTGTCTGCAATCAGTTTGCTAAATTTGTGCTTGATATACGTTGTTTACCATGGTTGCTCTTCATATTTATTTGATACAATTTTAGCAAAATAATATGATTTTGAAAAGAGTGAACAATTAGCAAATTTTCATCACAACAAGAAACAAAAGCAACTGATTTTATTTTAAATAGAAATTCAGTCTACCTGAATAATAATAATAATAATTTGAACACAACGACCAGTCTAATGGATAATCTTCGCGGGCCACATTTGGTTCGCGGGCCATAGGTTGGGAATAACTGCCATAATGCATTGAGGGAGAAATGATAGAAGTAAACATAGAGGGTTTCTGTCTAGCGTCAGCGTTAGCCACCTTTATGGATTGCTCGTTAGATCAGTCGTTCATCCCTTCAATAAGTCAATAAAATGAGTTCCAAGCGCGCTTGGGAATTAAACCCTGGGAGTTCCGCGTTCGGCTGACCACCAACCCGGAACATCTGCTTAGCGTCCCAAAGCCCTTGTTCAGGAAGGCTGAGATGGGCACAGTAGGCCTTGGCTCTCACGAGATGTCGTGCCACTAGGTTTGGTTTTTTATTCATTTCTGATTGGCGCTGATGTTTTCAACATTCAAACGCCAAATAGACATCGGTATAGCCAAGCATCACGTTTTTTTTTTTTTTTTTTTTTCACTATCACTCCCCTCTGAATACACTATAGGTAGTTAAGAAAGCACGTAGTATCTGCTCCAGATTTTTCGGCATTGGTTTCGAAAGAAAACAAAATATCGGAATCAAACTTAATTTAATTTTTAACCCCCGACACACAACAAAGGAAGGGAGTTATAAGTTTGACGTATCTGTCTGTGGCACTCTAGTGCCTAAACGGATGGGCCGATTTCGAAAAAAAATATATATTCAAAAGGAGAGTTGATTGAGAGTGTTCTTAGTTAGGTTGCGTCTTTGGATGACATTAATTAACGAAGATAGTAATTAAAAAACTCTAAAAGGTTTTTCGCTATTTTTGCAATGAAAATATACTTAAAATATTTTTAATTTAGTACCAAAATAAAGAGTTTTTTCTGCATCTGATAGAATGTGTTTGGAACTTCCATGTTATATAGATTGCGAATTATAACGCTTTTCAAAGCAGATTTTAAATACGGCTAATAAACGGCTATAAGTTTTTATTCAGCGATAATGAACCGAATTCATTGTTGGCCGAAAAGGAAATTAAAAGCAATGATTTAAAACTTTTATCTGTTGCTAGTTTCTATTTGTTAGTAAATGAAGTACTTGTAATTGATTTCTAATAGTATAAGGCTTTTAAAACGATTTCAAATTTTCCCTCTTGAGTCTACATTTGCCACCCAGTCGCTTTTTTTTTTTTTTTTTTTTGAGCAATCACGATTGCTTATTCTCATTTGACTGTTTTGGCGTGCTATCATTTTATTTTCCCACCATCACCCTCTGCCAGCACCACCGTCGACCGGCTCCTCACGATGCTGCTCCTCTTGCGAAAACCGTCTCCAGGTTGCGTCCATATCCTACACACACACACACACACACACACACACACACCTACACACTCATGCCTGCACACAGACACAAACACGCGCGCGTACACACACAGCACTGCCTACACAACATGCACACACATGCATACATACACACACACACACGAACGCCTACACACACACCCCCGTACACACACAGCACTGTGTACACGACATGCACACACATGCTTACATACACACACGCACGCACCCACACACATGCGCCTACACAAACACACACGCGCATAAATACACACGGTCGTGATTGCGAAAAACATAATTTGAATTCAAGATGCCAAAAATTCAAATTATTATTATTATTTATTTATTTTTTAATTTTAGTTTCTTATTATTTATTTATTTTGAAGACTGGACATACGCCCTTGATGAATGCCGTAGCACGGGGCTTAGAGCGGATGGTCCGGTTGCTGCTCGAAGAAGGGGCTGACCCAAACACTCAAGACTTCAGTGGTTCCACTGCCCTGATGTACGCAGCTGAATACGGGAGAGAAGGGTGCGCGAAGGCTCTCCTCGAGCACCACAAATGTGATTCCACTCTCAGAGACAAAGTAAGTAATTTTTATGGGAATAAATCAAGGCCCACCGCCCTGTCTAGTGGTCAGAGATGTCTGCGTTGGGAAGGTCCCGGGTTCGAATCCCGGCTCGGGAATTTATGTATTGTCCGTTTTTTACAAGAAGGCACTTCGCCACGCCTCCTCGAACGCAGAGTTCCATTTTACGCGGGGGTGATCGGTAAGAAATCCACGCGCTTCTAGGCCTGCGTTCGACGAACCTCACCGGTCGACCGGTGAGTGACCGGTTGCTAACCGCAGCGTTCTTGAGAGCTACCGGTTAACTGGTTGCTTCCGATGTCGTTCTATGAGCCTCACCGGTTGATCTACCGGTCAACCGCAACTTAAGCTGGTTGATTGGTTGAGGGAACCACGTGACATTTTCAACCAATTATAAGTAATTTTCACCTGCGTGTTATTCGTCTGCACCATGTCTGCGCAAGTAACCCGTGATCAACCGAAAGCGTTCGATGAAGCATTCAGGGAGGCTAAAAGAAGGAGCCTCATCTCCTTTGGCAGCGGGGCGAAAAAGTGACCGGTTTATTCCATCGCCAATGGTGGCGCTAGTGGTCCATCTCTCGCAGTTCGCTCGCCTGATTTAACCGACCCCGAGTATTCGACTGGGTGGATGCCGGCAGTTAGCTAGTTTGGGGCCATTGATACGAAAAATTTGTTGGAACTCAATAATATCGCGCGGTCAGCACGATGGACCTAAAATTACTTTCTTTCTTATATTTGTTCTAGAATTTAGACATTAATTCTGTGTGTCCTCGATCTTCTTTCTCCTTAGTTCTTTTACTCCAATTAATTTATGCAGTAACTTCGATCAACCCTCTCCCCCCCCTCCCCCATAAATTTTGCATGATATAAGCTCATTTAAAATTAAATATTTCACAGTAATATGTGCAATAATATTTAGTTTCTTTTTTTGTTTACTTCTGCTGAAAAAGCCGTTTTTCCCCCCTTTTTTTTCTGGTGGATTAATCTTTAAAAACGATAAGAAAAAAAATAATTAATACTTTGAACATTGAAAAAAAACTGCTTTTTCGTTAGTTAATTGTGAACAATTAAAAAAGAATCTTACAAGAAAGTGCTATTTAATTCAAGCGTTAATCTAGTTTATTGCTTATATTTATCAAGCTAAGTTTCGTTTTCACTTACCATAATTACTTGGTTCTTTTATTCCAATATTTGGTTCTGTTACACCGAGTTTCTTTATCCTGCACCACCCCCCACACACACAAATTTCGTGCGATATTAGCTCATATAACTTAATATAGTTCACTGTATTATGTGCACCAATATTTAGTTTCGTTTTTGTTTAATTAATTACTTTTGCTGAAATAACCTTTTTTTTCTTTTTATTTCGTTGGATTTATCTTTAAAAACGATTAGAAAAAATATTAACACTCTGTATATTGAGAAAAAAAAATTGTTTATCGTTAGTTATTAGTGAACAATTACAAATAATGTTACAAGAAAGTGCTATTTATTACAAGCGTTGATCTAGTTTATAGCTTATATTTATCACATTGTGTTTCGTTTTCACTTACCATAGTTACTTTCTTTCTCCTCCTCCCATACATAAATTTCGTGTGATATAAGCTTACATAAAACTTTATGTATTACGTTTAGTTTGAAATTGTTGCTCTGCTCTGGATTTAAGTGAAATTTGAAGAAAAAAAAAGCAAAACATAAATATTTTGATGAAAATTATAAGTTAAACAGTTCAATCTTAATTTCAATTGAATTCTCTATATGAGTGCGTTATTGAGTTTTTCTACTACAGTGGAGTTTCTATTATTCAAGTTAAGCATATGTGAAATTTAATAAATAAGAAGAAAAAGGACATGGAAATATAACTAAAAGGAAACAAAATTAGTGATTTAAATTCCAAAACTTTAGTTGTTCATTGCTACTCTCTTTCTATTTTTTTAAATGAATAACTTTAAAATCAAGTCTTCTCGCTTACTCTTAAAATTAAATGCATAGTACTCAGAAAAATTATGCAAACCGGATCGTAATTTACGGGTTTTATTGGGAGAAAATGTTTTCAAAAGCCAGCTAAAATCATTTTTAGTTTCATGGCAAATGAGCAGAACAGCCATATCAAAAACAATATACAAAATAGAACACAAAATTGCACAACACATAACAAGAATGAATGCTCGCTAAAGTCGTAGCAGAAATACAAATTAAACACATCGAATGCAAAATATGCCAAAAACCTAGGGTGGAGTAAAGTATTCTATGCTTCTTTGAACAGCTTTCATGGCGAAAGTAGTTTAATACTTCCAAATATACAGGTGATAGTTTTTAAAACACACTTGTTTACAATGCTTCGCTACGAGCGAAAAGATATAAGTAGTGCGAGAGATGATACTCTAGCGGCCTCTGGCGGAAGTGGAATTTTGTTGCCAAACTGCTAACATGGAGATTCGTCTCCTTCCTTTTACTCCCTGGAAGCATTGTTCGTGAACAACCTGTTAGTAACCGCTGACGTCGTTGCTGTCACGTGATTAATCAACCGGTTGCTACCGCTCGTGCTCGTCGAACGTAAGCTAAAAGAAACAGAAACCAGACATCCTTAACTTGGGCGTGCATTTTATTGTGCAAAAGAAGCCTTAGTGTCATTTACATCACTTGCTTCACTTGTCTGGTGTCGTTTTAGTTATTTTGAAAAGTACTGCTTTTACAACAAAATGCTATGATTCTAATATACCTTCTGCTGAAAACAACGAAATAGAATCATCGGATACCACGTGACGAGGGAGGAGTCAAGTGCCTTCTCGTGGAAAACTGCCACGTTTCATGCTGGGACATTGTGGTCGTTTCCAAAATTTAAAAAGTATTTTTTTCTGAAGAGCATGCTTAAAAACGTAGGAACGGACCATTTCTTAAATAATTTATTTGAGTTTAATATTTTTTAAAAAATTACTTAAATCGTTGCGCTTTCATTGTTTACACTTCTGTCGTGTGACATCACAAATGATGAAATGCCATTCACAGAACAAAATATTTAATTCGCATCTTTACTCACGTGTATTGGCAACGATATGGTTGATAGCAAGCGTAGAGCGCAATTTTAATTCGCTGCTTGATTATCGTAACGTGGAAACGTAGTAGAAAGATGCGCCAAATTGCATAATTTGTGACGTCATAAAGACCACGCCTTGTTTGAAAAATCGGACATTTTAAAAAATTAATTTAAAAAAAACTGTTGGGAAACTGAAAGTATTTTCTGGGTCCATTTAATTTTTCTTTTTTGCTCATTCTATCTATTTCAATGACTAAAAGTAGTACTTTTGACTGAAGGAAACCACCCCATTAGAGGATCAGCTATAATTTAATGTTTCATGCAACGGATGTTTGACGATAAACTAGAAATGTATAACAATTTTAAAATTATTTTTACTCTTTCTTAAATATCGTCTGCAGATTGACTTACAGATGCTATTTTCCCTGCCTGGGATGGGGAGACCCCGGGTTCGAATCCCGGCTCGCTCATGGATGTACTTTCTCTCTCCCGTCATTGTCCTTCCTTTGTGTGAATGTGTTGTTATGCTGTGAATGGTTGCCTACCCTATAAACGAGTCCTTATGGCATATGTGTACTGTAGAATTTGGAATTCCCGCTAAATTACGGTACAGTTGGAAAAGTGAAGCACAGCGCACTAAATTGCCAGCCTAGCTGGCACACGCAGGGGCGTGCACAGAAATGTTGAGAGCCAGACGTCCCGGATTTCAAGGGACAGTCCCGTATTTTGAAAAATTATCCTGCGTCCTGGGGAACTTCCATACGGGACGGCTAAAGTCCCGTATTCTAGCTTACTAAAATATTTTACAAAACGAAGCATTTTTTTGAGGAGGAAAAAAAGTAAGTAAAGCAAAATATGTGAAAAAAAAGAGCAAAAAAAAAAATCATGTGGCAGCAAACGAAAAAACTATTTTCGTTTCAATTTAGTTTTTGTTTTGGCATGAGCGGCATACCAATGATTACTTCCTCTTTGCTCATTGACTAATGTTGGTAGCCCGATCGGTAGAGTGTCGGATTCGGGGCCGGAGAGTCCTGAGTTCGAACCTCGATGGTCGAAGATCCACCGTCGTCATTAAAGGGGACTGGGCGACGTTAAATATGCTCGTGGTCTCAATGTCCTCCAAGTGAAACGATACCTCTGGGGGTGCTAGCACCAGGTAGCTATTAGCTCCTGGACTAGTTCTAAATTCTCATTAACTGTTCGATCCGGTGATGGTGCTGCCATCTATCGGTATATAAAAGAATGGAGGCAAGGCACTTAGTATGCAGTCCTCGACATAAATACAGTTGTAGTCAGTTGTGACTCTGAATAGGAATAGGAATAGGACTAATGTTGGAAATAAACCCCAGCGCATGCGCCGGCAATCGCAATGAAAACGATTTTTATACTTTGATCGGTGACATTTTGTAAAGTTAAATGCTTTGATACGATTGAATTCCTCAGATTTTTCATGAAGAAACGTTCTACGTCGGAAAGCACCCCTTAAAAATACACAATATTCAGTAATTGCCCTCAACCTTAAAAAACATTCCCCCCCCCCCCCCCCCGCTTTCACTCCTAGAAGCTTGTCCCGTACTTTTACGGAACCTCTCTATATTGTCAACCCCCTTACGTACCGACATATATTTCACCCATCATTTAAAAATTTTTGGACCCCCTTCAGACTCGGGCCCGGGCCAACAGGTGTCCCTTCTCCCCCCCCCCCCCCCCGTGCACGCCATTGAGCACACGACAACAACAATAAATCTATGCTCAAATTTCATTAAGAGGGGAAAAACCGACAATCAAAGCGTTCTACCCGCTACCTTCAACGCGCATGCGCAGAGCCTTGTTTATAAAACGTCGCTTAACAATTCAACTAAAGCGAAGCCTCCGTTGTGCAATCGATTGTAGCGTTCGGCTGTTAACCGAAAGATTATTGGCTCAAGCCCATCCAGTTAAGTGATGTTTTTTTTTTTCGTTTTAGTTTTGACGTTTTCAATTCAAATTATAATTATTATTATTATTTTTTTTTTTTTTTTCGCAATCACGAATTGCGATAGGACCCTTCTCGTTGAGTTTCTTGTTTCTACAAATGGAGTGGAATGGAATTAAGAAGAAATTTGCACCCGTCATATTATGACTGGTGACTTTCTAGATAAAGGTATTACGAGGCATATCCGATGCGGTAATCAAGACATTGTGGTCAATTTGCAGTCGTACATAAAAATTGCATTTACAGCGTGTACCGATATGGTATTTTTATTTCTTATCAATCTTGGGATGGGAATTAGTAATCAATATGGGAATTAGTAATCTGAAATTTTTGCATTTCCATGAAGTTTTGCTATTTAAGTTCTTCTATGTAGGTTTTTTCCTTTAAAAAATGTGATTTTACATGTAAAACATTTTTTTTTAAATGTAAAATCTGCTTGAGTTAAGCCTGAGGGGGGGACATGAAAGAAATGGACAAACCGCTGACGATATGTAACCATGATTGACGTAAAAAAAATAAAATAAAATAAAAACAAAGAGCTAGACTTATTCTTGCCGTCATGTTAATCTGAAAATCAAAGAAACATCACTTTGATCAAATGAGGTTACTAAGCAGTTCATGATTGATCAAAAAAAGAAAGAAAAATTAATTTGAATTTTGTCATCTTGAATTCAAATTATGTTTTTCGCAATCACGAGTGTGTGTATGTAGGCGTGTGTCTTTTGTGTGTATGGGTATGTGTGTTTGTGTGTAGGGGGTATGTGTATGTGTGTGTGTCTGTGTGCAGGCATAAGTGTGTGGGTAGTTGTGTATATGAATGTGTGTGCGGGGGGGGTATATGTATGTCGGCATTTGTGTTTGTATCTGTGTGCAGGTATGAATGTGTGGGTAGTTGTGTTTGTGTATGTGTGTAGGTGTATGTGTGTGAATGTGTTTGTGTGTGTGTATGTGTGCGTGTGTGTGTGTAGTTGTGTATGTATGCGCGTGTGTGTAGGGTATGGATGCAACCTGGAGATGGCTTTCGCTATAGGAGCAGCATCGTGAGGAGCCGGTCGACGGTGATGCTGCAGAGGGTGCTGGCGGGAAAATAAAATGATAGCACATCAAAACAGTCAAATGAAAGCAATAAGCAATCGTGATTGCTCAAAAAAAAAAAAAAAAAAGCCGGGAGTGGCCGACCGAAGCTATACTTTTGCTAAGGATTAATTAAAGGTATGTTGTATGATTGTGTAGAACATAATAAATAATTTTCACACATTTCACTGCATTTACTAAAACTTAGTTCGGTTTGTTGTTTCAATATACATTTAACATTTTATGCCTATGTTATTCAGTAAAAGTCCCATCTAACTGGTTAAACCACAAATAGTGGTAGGTACGGGGGACCCTGGAATAGAAAAGTCCGGCGACTGCTATTTTTTAGAACTATTATTATCATTATTTTTGTCACGATCGGCAGTGCGCTCCTCCAAAAGTTGGGAAGTGCACGAGAGAGGGTTTTTCTCTCTCGTGTTTAGGAGGTGGTTTTTTTCTTTCCGGTGGAAAATGCCGTAACCAGAAAATAATTTCAGGGAGGGTTTAAAAACTTTCATGCGGAGCTTAGCGCTATTTGTGCTAGTGTTCAAGTCGTCGGGTTATCTATTATGAAAGCGTTTTATGCAATTACTAGCGGTACCCGCACGGCTTTGCCCGTAGTAGAAAGTTTGCCTGTATATTTACAAATAATGGACGATGAATTTCTCGCCAAATTGCTATGTTAATTTGCTCGCCCATGTTACGGTTCCACGTTATGATAATTTGGTAATTTACTCGCCCACGTTATAATAATTTGCTCGGTAAAATGTTCTTAAAATTGGAATAGAAAAAGCACAAAGTCGAATTTTCGAAAAATCGCTTCAAGGTGCCCACCCCGACGCTGCAAACTAATTTCGTGCCAAATTTCATGAAAATTGGCCGAACGGTCTAAGCACTATGCGCGTCACAGTGATCCAGACAGAGATTTGGACAGAGATCCAGACCGAGAGACTTTCAACTTTTTTTTCGTAGAGAATATACATATGGAAGGCACTTGAGTTTGAAACAATATTTTTTGGAAATTTTTTAATATAAACGAACATTCAAATGTCAAACCAAATTTTTCAGGGGGGGGGGGGTTGAACCCTAAGATCCCCCTCCCCCCCACCCTTGTATACGGTTCTGAGCGAGAAGGGTTCTCTTGGCTCTTGTCAGGGCCAGGTTTTGATAATATCTCTACTTTCATCATCATTAATATAAATAGCAAACGTAAAATAAAACTGTGTTATGTGTTTCATCTGAATCGTCCTCACACACGACCACGGTTACCAGAATTAAGAGCATTAAATACGGGACAGGCTTCTAGGAGTGCAAGGGGGGGGGGAGTTTTGAGACTTCTATTCATGATAAATCTGAAAAATTCAATCGCAACAAAGTATTAAACCTCACAAAATGTCGCTTATCAAAGTATAAAAATCGTTTTCATTGCGATTGACGACGTATGCGCCGAGATATATTTCCAACATTAGTCAATGAGCAAAGAAGAAAGCAACCATTCGGTTCCTCATGGTCTGCCGCCACAACAAAAACAAATAAACCAAATCAAAAGGAAAATAATTTTTGCGTTTGCTGCTACATGATTTTCTTATTGTTTATTATTTGACATTTTTTGTTTTACTTTACTTCTCTCTTTTTAAATAATGTCTCGTTCTGTAAAATAATGTTATCAGCTAGAATACGGGATTTTAGCCGCTCCGTATGGAAGTTCCCCGGGACGCGGGACAGTTTTTCAAAATACGGGACTGTCCCTTGAAATCCAGGACGTCTGTCAACCCTGCACACGACTCCATAAATATATGCAACGGCCCCGCTCGGCCAGCTCTAAAAATTTTAATAACTTTTCTGAAATAACTGAGACAGCAAATTAAATGTCGAGTAATCAAGCTACAGTTTGACCACCGATTAGACGGAAAGGCAAACTTTCGGTTTACAGGCGAAAATGGACACACCTATAGCTTGACGACGAAAAGAAGGCGGATGACCTTGAAGCAAAAACATCATTTGTAACATTTTGTAATAGGTTGTTTGTTATTATTTTGGAATAGATAGGATTAGCGAGACCATGCCTTTTACTATTCGGTGCTTTCTGGCAGATTCTACCTATTACGAATGATACAAATGATGTTTCGCTTCAAGGTCATGCGCCTTCTTCTCGTGGTCAAGCTTTATTAGTTTTCAGGGATGCCAGCTTTTGCAGATAAGGTAAACACACCGGTAGTGACCATCAGTGCTTCAGAGTGCTTCAGTAGTCGCCACTTCAAGGTTTATATTTGAAACGAGTTGATGTGTGCATCACATGACTTCCTTTTACTCCAATTTAATGTCATTTTATCATTACTGGCAGTTTTAATGTGAATCAATAGTTTACTCTCTAACTATCACCAACAGTGGCCTAATTGAAATCAGATTTAAAAAAAAAAAATTTAAAAAAAATCGCCAAATTTGTCGCCAAGCTGGCGACCAAAAGACTGGCCATATATTGCCAAGTGTCCGCTAAATTATAACACCACTTGCGTTTACATGGAAATTAACAATGATTTCCCCCCAAAAAGGGACAAAAGACCCATTTTGGAGCTTCCGAATGCAACCAAAAAGGGAGGTGCATAACTAGACCCCACTAGGAGTCTAAGTACCAAATTTCAACTTTCTAGGACATTCCGTTCTTGAGTTATGCGACATACATACAAACATACATACGTACATACAGACGTCACGAGAAAACTCGTCGTAATTTACTCGGGGATCGTCAAAATGGATATTTCGGGTGTCTGTACGTTCCTAGGCATATATCCACGTGTGGTCGGGTTGAAAAGTAAACTCAAAATTCATTCGGGGGTGACCAAATGGAAATTAAGGCTGATTTTTGAGTGAAAATTTTTTCGCGAATACAATGCTTCCTTTTTTGTAAAAGGAAGTAAAAATAGGATTCTAGGCAGTTTTCCCAATGGATTCAAACGTGTAGGAGGTATTACCCAATGATATTACCTCCTGCACGTTTGATTGCACATTTGATGCACTTTTGAATTCATTGGGAGACCAGGAATACTATTTTTTTATATATAAACTTTGAAGTTGCCACTACTGAAGCACTGGCCCAAGGGCGGATTCAGGGGAGGGTCAAAGGGTCAGCTGACCCCCCTGTGACAAAAAATTTTATTATAATTTCTATTAAATTTCAAAATTTTACATAAAAAATAACAATGGAATCAATGTTAACCTTTTTGTTTTGCTTAGTTATTTCTGGTATTTCCTTCCAACGTCATAATTAAAAGGAGTGACTGGATTCGTTTATTGAACTAGTGCTATTTTGAGTTTTGTTAATTTTCAAAAGAGCAATCATCTCTAATGAGCGTAACGCTCTTTCTGACCACTCTCCCATCTTAAATCACATGTCGTATCAAGACCAGCCTGTTTGCCTTAAGAAATGTGACTTTTGATGAAAATTTGAGGGGATATGATCCATGGCGCATATTCCGCCAATAAAAAATTTAGAGGAGGAGTGTAATTGTAAAGGGTTTTGATCTCATTCAGGGGGGGGGGGTGCTTCGTAGTATATGAGGGGTTCCATGAGGGAATGGGCACCCCTGCTTAACTGATACCTTTTTACGTAGGAATGTATAACGCTGACCATTGAAACTTGATCCCCTTACGAAAATTTCTGAATCCGCCCCTGCACTGGCCACTACCGGTGTGTTTACCTTATATGTTAGCCTCTGTAAATTGAGCCAGAGTCACCATCAAATGAGCGGACGACGCGCACATCCCGTGGTCAAACTGTATCTTGAATTTTCACAAGTGTACTTGTAAACGACATCTTCCGGACTCATAAATAACCTAATGATACAAAAATCATCGTCACACAACAAAAGTTCTTGAGTGGTCCCAAGATGCCTTTTAAAATTAATACTAGGAGAACGGCAGTCAACTGTTTTCCATTCTACATAAAATCATTTCGATTTGAGAACGCGATAATTTTCTTGCAATGTTTCAAATTTTAATATTGGCCGTGTTCAATTATCAATAACGTTATTAACAATAAAAAAAATAACGCGTTACACCATACACATCATTGGAGCAAATTCATGACGTCATTAAAACTTTTCTTAACAATCCCATTTTTGAAGTGTTTTCCCGGTTCATTTGCATCTAATTCGGAAAAAAAAAGATAAAATGAAATTAATTCAAAAAGTTTCTCTTGGAATTTCCCGCTTTGAATTCAGGGAGCAATTAAATAAAACTCAAAAGTAATGAAATTTTTAATGAAAAATTCGTTCAGCCGTGTCTGTACTAATTTTCGTCGCATTTATAAAGAGCTTTCCAAATCTAATTAAAGCATAAAATGTTGGAGTTCGATTTTAATTAAGCTCAACTTGTTTGATGCGGTGTTCATTTGAGCGGAATCAGCTAGAATTTTAATTTTTTCTTGTAAGATTATTATTTTTTTTTTACGCAGCTCAGCGTAACGAGTCTCGGCCAATCTGAAAATGTGATAAAATTTTTAGGTGCAGTTTCTTTTTTTTTTTTTTTTTGCTATCTTAAGGTATAAAAAAAAATTGCAGGGACTGTCATAACTAATGAAATTAAAAGGATTATTTTAATTAAAAAAATTACTTCATTATATTCATTTGAAAAAACAAACAAACAGCTCGAGCAATTTTCTTATGAATCGCTAACTTTAGAAGTCATTAAGAAGTATATTTAATTACTAGTGGTACCCCCACGGCTTTGCCCGTAATAGAAAAATTAAAAGGTCTTTTGGTTCGCCTGTATATTTACAAATAATGTATGGTGAAGTTTCTCGATAATTGGCTTGTGCCCATGTTATGGTTCACGTTATGATAATTTCGTAATTTACTCATCCGTGTAGACCACATTAGTAAGCAAACATTATATATATATATATATATATATATATTTCAAATTTTTAAAAAATCTACTTTTTAATATATTTAAGGTCAAATAATGATTTGCCTGACCTTGCCAAGTGGCACATCATGTGAAAGTCTATTAAAAGAGCTTTAAAATGACACATAGTACGACACTCTAGCTCATATAGGAGTTGAGAAAAACTATTTAAAAAAAATTGGGAGGTCGCAGTGACCTCGCTCTTGGGCGAACATGGCCTGATTTACCATTCTATTTTATATGTATATAGTACAACCTCGTTCAACCGGACTGACTGTGACTGGGACCAAAAGCACAACCCGAATAATCTGGGTAATAAGTAAAACATTTTCTTAAATAAATCTTTTTATCTTTTATTACAGCAAAAAAAAAAAAAAAAAAAAAAAACAATGCTTGTTAACAAAATTACACAGGATTGTTACTCGCTAACACTTTATCATTTACAGTATAGTTCAGCTGCAGTGGTGTCGGACTGACTCCATATACGACATGTTGTTTTTTGAAGACCAAAATTTATTGCATGACCTATGCAGGAATTGTACATTTTATCAAAATAAAAAACGAACATTTGGCGCATTTATAGATCCAGATAAATCGGTATTCCGGATAAACGGGAGCCGGATAAACAAGGTTCTGTTGTAGTTTATATTTTTATTTTATATCAGGGGTGGCTCCCATCCCCAATAGCAATTCACACCCCTCAAACGCTACGGAGCACATACACAAGAACGAGACCACCTTCAAAAATACAAAAGTTTATCAAAAACCTCTAAAATTGCCCCCCACCCCCTCCGTGGGGGAAGGGAGCAACCACACAACTTATCTCAACTCCCCACACAACTTATCTTTATTATATAACCCCTGGTTATATCAGGGCCGGATTTGGAAGTGTGAAGGCCCCAGGGCAACGAAGGAGTGGAGGCCCCTAATCAGGGTTCAAAAAGATCATCATATTTTCGAAAATATCCGATACTTTGATATATATCCGAATATTTTGATATATATGTATATATCCGATATTTTCGATATTTTTTTGACCCGTGAAAGTAAGGATATTTTGTAAAAATTTTATTGTGGGGGCCCCTTTGTTGTGGAGGTCCTGGGGCAGTAGCTCCGCCTGCCCTCCCCTAAATCTGGCCCTGGGTTATATAATAAAGATAAGTTGTGTGTTTGCGCGTTAAATGTTTGTATAGGATTTATTTCGCTGTTTCTTTTTACAAACACATAAAATCTCCTTAAAGTATTTATACAAGTAATTAGCAAAGCTTCCACTTGAATTAAAATTCTCTACAGTATACTATGCGCCCATAACATAATGCTGATAGAATCTCAAGGAAACAGTTACTAAGCTTAATACTTTAATAACCACACGATCATAAAATACTTTATTACGGTCCACGAAAATTTCTGGAACGATCGTTTGATTTTATTGAAAGTAACAAAAGGCTCTGTTATAAACAAATAGAAAAAAGAAGCAATTTATTTTTATGTGCCGTCATATAAATTTAGAGGACGTATATTCAGTTTTGTAGTTCAATCGATTCGTGAATTCATACTTTACATTATATTCTGGAAAATGCTATCAATTTTCATATTATCTATTTCTTATTGCCAAATATTTTTTCGTTTTCGCATATTTCAAGGATGGAAAAACAGCTTGTCAAATAGCTCTTACTGCATGTTATAAGGACCTGGCCTTACTTATCCATCTGCATGAAAAGAAGAAAATGAAAACTAACCAAGTGGGTATTCATACAAACATTCTGCAATTTAAATTTATAACATGTTATTTAAAAAAATATTTTTAAATCAAAAATTGATTTTAAAATTCCAGTACAAAAATCAACTAAGCACCTAAGTTATAAAATAAAATATTTTATTAACTAACTAAGAATGTACGATTTATTAATTTTTAATCACCTTTTGAAGTCGGTGCCTCCTATAAACTACCGCGTGGGTCTAGCCTAGTGCAGCGTTTCTTAAATTGTGTTCCGCGGAACCCTGGGGTTCCATGGAGATCAATCAAGGGTTCCACAAAACCCTCAACCTTTTTTCCCCTTGCTTTTTACAAAACTTGAAAAAAAATCCATTAAAATAATGAATTTTCAAAACTCAAGTTTGCATTTTAAAATTTTGTTTGTGTCTGCAAATGTTTCTTTTTTTTTTCCAAAGTTGTTATTTTATTTTTTGTTAATTTTTGAAATTACGTTTTGGCATTAAAAAGTTCTATTCGAAATAATTTTTACTTTGACCGCAAATAATCAAATATAACGTTTCAAGAATGTTGCTTCAAGCTATAATAATTACGAAAAAACAGGGGTTCCACGAAAAAAGAGGGTGTTTAAAAGGGTTTCACTCTTTATAAAAATTAAGAAACGCTGGCCTAGTGGATAAAGTATCAAAACTAAGGCGTAACGCTAAGAGGTGGGGTGATGCGAAGAAAAGTGGACAAAGTATCGGAATCGAAGGCTCAAAGGTTTGGAGCCCGAAGCCGCTAAATACCAACCGGATCCGAAAGTTCTGTGGCCGATTGCTAGCAGCTACCATGAATCCTGATGACATTCCTCCTCTTCAGAAATATGCCTATAATGTGAAGTTGATGCTACTTCCTCAGCAAGTGTGTTTTCTGTTTTTAACAAAACCACTGATAACCTTTACCCAGTAAAGCTAGAAATGACAGGTATAGAGAGTGTCCAGGGTTTAAATTAAAATAAAAATAGAAAAAAATGGCATATAGATCAAGTCCTCTCCATTTGGCAACCTCCATTTTTCACTTTCTTCTGCCTAAATTCCTACCCGAAACTGCAAAAGAGGCTTGGGTCTAAGTGACATTCTTTGCAACAAAATTTAGGATCTAGTACTAGTGATTCAAAAAGTCACTTTAGCAAATTTTGGAATTAGAATTTAAAAAAATAAACCATACCTTAAACACAAAGACTACAAAAATAGTTTTTGTGATGTCTCATAAGAAAATTTAATCAATTCAGCAGAGTGTTACGCAAAATGGCTTCATAAACCAAGCAGAACTTAGCCACTGTTATCAGTTGTTAAAAGGATCGAAAGAAAATGTATTTATTTGTTGATGTCGTTGACCTATAAATTATCATCGCTGACCCGATTTCAAAAACGTATTTAGAAGTCCGTAAATCATTCTAAATTGAGAAGAATATCATCTTTCATTCGAAAGATGCTTGATTTCAAAGCACCCAGAAACGGTCTGAAAAATGCGTGTATTAAAAGATATTGACCCATGCTGCAATTCCCAAAGCTGCCCGACTACTGAGAATTTTCTAAAGAAATCATTGTCTAGCGGCCGTGAAGCGTGGACGAAAAACAAAATCCATAGAAAACTCCCATTACTACACCTAATTAGAGTTTTCAAAGAAATGTCTCATTAATTAAATAGATTTCGAAGCAACACTGTTGGGCAAGAATATTTGCAAAATTTTCTACAAGCAATTTTTAGTTTAATTGAAAATTCAAAAGATGAGAGTGCTTTTAAAATTTCCCAATCCAACCTCTGAGTTGAGAAAAAAAATATGACATTGAAAAAAGGTATGTTTTATCGACCCGCTTACCTGCAGAATACGAAGGCAGCGAAACGTGAAGACAAAGAGATAAAAATGCAAAGGGAAAAAAATAAAATGGCGTTGAGCGGACGTGGCTGGAATTAGAAACAAAAAAAAAAAGTTATTCTCACTAATGTTCCACGATCATTTTAGTTAACTTGTTTATTTTAGTGGTTTTCTAAAATTATACGAAGATAAAAATCTAGGACAAAGACTTGAACAAGTTCGTTTTTAAAATATATTGATTGAATAGAGTTGTTTTTTTCTTTTGGAGTGTTTTTTTTTTTTTTTTTTTTTTCAAAGATTCAGATAATGTACTACGAAGTCATCAAGCGGTGAGAGTGGAACTTGTTTGGAGCATAAATAAGAACAGGTTTGGGCTAAAAAAAAGAAAACAAAAAATAAAATTAATGATGAAAAAATGATAATAGTTCACATTATACGAGAATTCCATTATGATAGATGCTTGAAAACTACTTTTTTCATTCTACCGCTACAAATGAAGTTACATTCAAGTGTAGTTTTAGAATGATGAAAGAAAAATTAGATTTTTTATGTGTATCACAACTTCACAAAGCAACTTTAGAGCATCTAATGCATATGAGAAGAAAAAAAAAGTTTTCATTGTATTTGTACACTTAACTACTTTGTTGAAAGAATGCTAGTTAAGCATTGGCAAGATTCGGGTAATTTGCCAGTTTTAAATCACCATATAATTTTATTTTTATTTTATTTATTTAAATTTTTAGACGACTGCTAATGGTAAACAAAAATGCCATAATCTTTCTTTTTTTAGAAGTACGCTCAAAATACAGAAATGCAAAATTTAATTCAATTCTCCTTAACTATTGGAAAAAAAATAATAAAAATTAATGATGAAAGTTATGAAGGAAACAAAATATGCGTACTAAGAACCTAACAAAGCACTAATAGCTCTGCAAAATATCATTTGTAAGATTTATCATTTATTTCATAAAGCACTATTTATTAAGCTTTTTTTTTTATTTCAATGTAATTTTATGAAATGAAAACAACTTACACTCATTTGTATTTTAGATTTTAAAATACTTACTAAAAAGTATACACATTTTATTCAATTGATATTATTGCTTCTTTTATTTAACAAATGCCACAAACAAATTAGTATTTGTCATTAGTAAATGCCATGAGTGCACGAGCTCTTCCAGTATTCCTCAACAATACTATGAAAACCATTCAGTGCAGATTGTACAACCAAACTAACTACGTCGCCCGGCTTTGCACGGTTACCTCGAAAATAAAAGTAATGTCAGGTGACGCGTGTTCAACAATCAGGCTTGAACAAAAAAAAAAAAAAAATCAGTAAAATTTTGCGGTAGATTGCGGAAAAATAACCAAAAAGGAAACATTTTAAATTCTCCGATTTCAGAAAAAGCCTCAAAACAAAAGTTAAAATTTTATTTGCTCATATTCGAGAAAAAAATGGCAACAGCTATTTTTTCTCAATGATTTTCTTCACGCTACAAATTTTAATAAAAGCATTGTTACGGAAAGTTGAGATGAAGCACGGAATAATAATTTGAAAAATAGAGATTTTATGTTGAAATCTAAGTCTCATAATTAATAGTTTTTAATTGATATCTCCGCTAATTATTATCGGAGAATTATAAATAGCCAAACATAATGACGGGAAAATTAGGAATCTATTGATACCTGGCTCGATGGTCAGTTCATTGGCGTTCGGGAGAAGTAACTTGGACATACATACATACATACGCTCAGTTTTTAATTATATAAGAAGTTCGGCTGTCATAGCCTGTATATTAAAGAAAATATTTTTTCACCGAAATATGTCGCGAAAAACTGGAGGGAGTCTTTTAAATTTAAAGCCTCAAACATTTTTTCTTCCATATGCTAATTAATGACCCTTTTAAAATTAAAAATTCTAAGTTAAAATTAAAAAAAAAAAAAAAACTCTCTTCAAATGTAATTTAGGGAATCCTTGTAAGTTGAGGGTTTAGGAGCTGGGTACTTGCTCCAAATGCCCTCCCGTAAATCCATCACGTAAATCCATCATTGACCAAAACAGTAGCAAAGACTTAAAAAGAAAAATGTGGCTGTCTTTTAACTGACCGATTTTAGCGATTATGACTGTCGACTCACTAAATTGTTTCTTTTTTTCCAGATCAGACTTTCGCCTAAAAGTCATCAAAAATGGACTCGGCCACCAACGAAGAAACGCATTCCGCAACTGTAAAAAAAAAAACAATTAAAAAAAAAGGGGGGGATCGAATTACATATAACGACATCTAGAGTACTTTGGTTGAGTTCCCTGTGAGAAAGTAGAAGGCCAAAATAAAGAATTAAAAAGAAAAAGTAAATTTGTGTGAATCAATCATTCCTTATGAAAGGTCGACATGTCTTTTAATTCATGTCACCAAATGTTGCGTTTTGATTGACTGGCCAAGTGCTGTCAAAGTGTTAAATGGTTGGCATTCTGAAATTTGATTGCACTAAGTGTTTCTCCCTTTGCTGTTATTCCAAATTTAGAAAAAAAACCTACCACCTACCTGTTGATTTTTATGAACTAGCAAAAATACCCGGCGTTGCCTGGGTCAGTAATAATTGTGAGAAACAATCGCTACTTTCATTTGCTTTTTTTTTTTAATATAACTGAAAGAACCCAAAACACACCGCTTTGACGTGATTAAAAATCGAGCTTCTTCCTTACCCATAAAAGTAAAATAGCAATAAGTATGAATAACAAAATAGTCTTCAGTTAGAAACGAAAGCACGACATTTAAGCGTATAAAAATTTGAAGAATTTCCAAAATATGAACTAACATAAACAAAGATCACTAAAAATACCTTGCGCTTTATTTATTTAATTAAACAGTACACACATACAAAAAAAAAAAAAAAAAAACTCTCTACTTTGTTTCCCTAAGCCTGAAGTGTGCAAAAAGTAAAGTTTCCAAATAGTTAAATGACTTTAAATTCATGTTTGCTTGATTCAAAATTTTCATTATGATTACTAGAGGCGTACCGAGTACTCGGTACTCGGCCAAATTTTGATCAAATACTCGGCCAATACCGAGTAGTTGTAAAAAATTGAATATTGTTAAAAGCAGATTTTACAATTAATAAAAAAGTGCAAGCATATACTATCCTGCAGTCATTTGCAATTCAAATTCAAATTTTGAGAATAAAAAGCAGGGCCGGATTTGGAAGTGTGGAGGCCCCGTGGCAACGAAGGAGTGGAGGCCCCTAATCAGGGTTCGAAAATATCATCATATTTTCAAAAAATATCCGATACTTTGATATATATCCGAATATTTTGATATATATGTATATATCCGATATTTTCGACCCGTGAAAGTTAGGATATTTTGTAAAAATTTTATTGTGGGGGGCACATTTGTTGTGGAGGCCCCGGGGCAGAAGCCCTGCCTGCCCTCCCCTAAATCCGGCCCTGTAAAAGGTGTTATGCTTCAATGGAGTAAATCTTCTATTTTAATGCCCCAAAGTTAATGAAACTTATGGATTTTTGCCACAAACAAAACTATTTGTAAGGAGCATAAAAATACTTTTTCTTAAAAAATAAAACAATGTTAAAAGCACAAATGTACAGGAACACTGCAGACACGTGTTTTGGCATTACAAGGAATGCTTTTTTCAACGCACAAAATGTGAGCTTATGGATTTAAAGACATCCGACAAAAGTAGGATTTTTTTTACATTCATTGGCTCACATTTTATGCACTGAAAAAGATGTTCCTTGTAATGCAGAAACACGTGTCTGCAGTGTTCCTGCACATTTGTGCTTTTAACATTGTTTCATTTGCTTTTAAAAATTATTTACGTTTGGCGAACTAGAAGTATAGATTGATATAATTCGTTTTAATTCCAACTTAAATAATTCTACCTCCTATGCATTTGTTTAATTATTTTTAATTTAAAAAAAACTTATATTTGTAAAATTATTGACACAAACAAAATCTTTTAAATAATGCATAGTTAAATTTCAGCTGAAATTTCGTTTTAAAAACTATTATTTGGACATGAAGGTCTATACTATTCTAATGAGTTCAAAATTCGTCATGTGTGCAGACCCCGAAGTGGTTTTTTGAGGGGAAAAAGTGGGAAATAAGGAATCAAAAATTAAAAAAGTAGGAAAAGTAGGAAAAAAATCACTTAAAAAAGTAGGAAAAAATAGGAAGAGATAGGACTACACACACTGTAAAAAAAATTCGGAAACGTTTCTGAGTATATCGTGCAGCTGCGGTTCATGAAATTTTCAAAAACGTTTCTGAGTATTTCGGAATTCTCTTTCTGTAATGTCCGGAAACGTGTCTGAGTATTTCGGAATCCTCTTTCTGTAATGTCCAGAAACGTGTCTGAGTATTTCGGAATCCTCTTTCTATAATTTCCAGAAATGTTTCTGAGTATTTTGGAATCCTCTTTCCGTAATTTCCAGAAATGTTTCTGAGTATTCTGTGCAGCTGTGGTTCATGAAAGTTTCGAAAACGTTTCCGAGTATTTCGGAATTCTCCAAACAATTTTCAAAAACGTTTCTGAGAATTTCGGAATCCTTTTTCCGTGATTTTTTCTAAAAAATAATTCTTTTTTAATAGTATTGCATGCCATATCAGTTTCAATTCTTTGATATCTAAGAGCAATGAAACAAGCAATTTTAGAATCATTCGTGGATTTTTTTTTCTGAATTTCTAATGACAAATAGCATGGTTAACAGCATAACATATGCACAGTTATAAATTTTTGAAAATTTCTGAAATAATATAGTAGTTTCATTCATAATCACAAAATCGTCGGGGGAGGGAAGGGGAGCACTTTCTCAAAAGTGGGATTGTTTGTTAAACAATATTAAACTTCAGTTTTTCTCTCAATATTTTCAAGACAAAATTATCAACATATTGTATTTTTAATGCAGAACTTAAAAACATATCTTGTATCAAACTTGATAGCTTTTATTTTCGGATAAAATTTGACAGAACTTACCTACACTTTTCGTTCCGAAATTATTTCACGTCAAGTCAATTTCTTTGACGAACAAAGTGTACCGAAAAGTACCAACAGAGAAATTGATGAATTTAAATATGACACCAAAGTCCCCCTGCTGGAACCATTCGGGTTTATTCTTCTGTTCTTGCCCTTTTCCAGTTTATCACAAATATAGATACTTAATCAAAATAGGTTACTGATTTTATTTTTAGAGTGTGCGCAAAATGCATTGTATATTTTATTTATTAAAACATTGAACTCTATTACATGATTATTCCATTTCATATATACGAGAGTCCCCCCCACACCATAAGAGTGATGGTGCACCCATAAAATGATATAAAGCGCCCCCCACCTTAAAAAAAGCAACCCCTTGAAAATGTCAATGGCACAGTCTGCGTGGTGAACGCCCCTCGTCTTCTCACCATATGTGCATTGCATATTAATAACATAGTATTTAAAAACTGATCACTTTTAAAACGATGACATGAAATAATATTACTTTTTATTTCAGCATGTAAATGCAGCTGTTCCATTTTTGCCACTGACTCATTTCTCCTGACTGTCCTACATTAAACTAGTATATCCACGAAGGAAATGTTATTTTCGGAACTAATGTCAAGGAATTTTTTTATTGTTAACCACATTTAACAAAATGAATAAGCAGATGAATTAATTTCATAACTATGTTCTTACTAATAGATAACATGGTCATTTTCTAATGGTATAAATATTTTTAAATGAATGAATAAATTATAATAAAAAAAGATAAATTATACCGGCACATTGTTTGTGAAGCATATTACAATACTAGAAAATATTTGCATTACCATATTTCTAATGAATTAAACAATTGATTTTTTTTTTCTTTTTGAACCAAAATGTATGTACATCCAAGTATTTCGAAATAACTTTTCTGTGATTGCTTCTCAAATATAAATCTTACTTCTTTTGCGTAATTAATCAGTTTCAGTTGGTTACAACAAATAGTACACCGCGCACATAGGTATGTAGGATAACTTTAAATTAATTCGATAAACCCAAAAACAGTTACAATTGGAGCCTCATCAAATGCAAATCAACAAAAATATAAATGTATATAACAACATGTTTTAAAATATTCATTAATACTTACAAGTAAACATGAGCGGAAGAAAATCTAAGTACCTCCATTACAACTGAATAAGTAATCCAAAGGGTTTCGTTTCATTAAGTATAAACACGGATGTTGAAACTATTCACGCTTGAACACACAATATGTATCTAATTATGGTCGCATTGGAAATTGTAAAGAAGCAAATGGTTATTAACTAACTTAATAGCTGCGTACATCGTCTAAAAAATCAAGGGCAGTCCAAAATGCAAAGGCGTAAAATTAGTTTCGACACATTTTACTACTCTCTAGACATGAAATAACAAGCAATCCAATGCTCTGCAGCAACCATAGATAAGAAAAAAAGAAGTTCTCGTTATTTCCGACTCATTGGCGCCTGTGTTGGAAGGATGAAATAGGTTTCGAAGCGTTGCGTCATCACTTCCGCTTCTAGATATCTTGAAATAACAAAAAGCTTTCTGAATATTGAGGAATTCGCTATTGGATGAAGGATTCCTACTATTTCGGAAACGTTTCCGATATATCCAGAAACGTTTCCGAAATTTGTTACAGTGCACACGTCAAGACGACTGACAATCATTAGTATGAAAAATAAACTGGTGGAAACAAAGATATTAATTACAAAAATATGAAAACAAAATCCAAACAAAGAAATACCTTTCAACAATACAGTAATAAAATTTTTAAATGTGAAAGAATAAAATGCAATACAGCGATAGTAATAATAATAAAACTCCTATTTTGATGCAATAAAAACCATTTTTGTTAAAGATTTGTTTTGTCAAAAACGAAAATATTCCTTCGAGAGCATCCATTTATCATTTAAAAATACTAACACTTTCAGCTCCTGTTATTATAAACTATGATACAAAAGCAAAGCAAATATTTAATTAGTTTTAGTTAAAAATAATCAGCAGCTGACATGCATTCTTGCATAAACAGAGGCAGATGTTTGAATTTGAAAAAAAAAGGAAAATGACTGAAAATGCAGAACTAAAATAAATGTGTTCTTAAATATGGGACATAAAATGTATAATAAAATAATAAAACTAAATAAATAACGAAATATGTAAACTAAAGGGTTTGTACTATGTTATGTACTTTTGACATTCAACATACATTTTTGTTTCAGGCACGTCATTTATGGGGGTCAGTGCGTGGGGTCAATTTCTCCCCTCCCTGGATTTAGAAAAATGATGCTTAACTATATAAGTTTGCGGTTTTTATTGTTTTCAGATAAAATTTGCATTCAGTATACATCCTTCGCTATGCACCTCCAAGGGGAGGGGGGGGGGAATCAGAGTGACGGGCCAGTTTTAATTTTAATCAAGCAATAAAAACAAATATTGTTTTAATGGTTTGATGATTTTTACCTCCTTGTTCCAAAATTCTTGTCATGAAAAAAAAAAAAAAGAAAAGAAAAGAAACATCCATGCATGGTAAACATAACATTTTTATCAAAGACAAAGATCAGTTACTAATGTTTCTCTGTGCAGAAAAGGGAAGGCATGTAGTTTATCTCAATCCTCACCATACAGTAAAAATATTCTTTCGGAAATCGTTAACGAAATTGAGAGTGAGGGGGGAGCACCTGGCATAAATGCCTGCATATATCTCTTTCTCCCCCCTCCTTCCCTTTGATCAGGCGTACTAAGTACATTAACTTACAGTAGATACGCCGCATCGGTATGATTGCCGCACCCCGAAAAGAGTAAGAGTCTGTAAAAAAATTTTAAATGTTCAGAAATGCCGCATTGCCATAAACACAGCACATAAAATGATGAGCAACTCCTCGATATTGATGATATCTCAGAGTAGAAAATACCCATTAAAACGAAAAAAAAAAAACATATTTGTTTGTGTCTCTATCCCTCAACTTCTAAAAATATGAAGAAATAAAAACGAAATCTCGCATTTAAATTGATTTCCGATTTTTCTTCAAAAATCGGGAACGTTTTTCCCATCCAGGTTTTGCCTTTTTTTTTTTTGCAAATACACTCTTTGCAAGAAAAGAAAATTTAATTTTATAAATTTTATAATCATGTTTACAATTTAGAAATGAACAATAAATTTATGTACGAAAAAAAGTTAGTTTCCGCGATCATTTTTGAAGTGGTCCGTTTTTGCGAATTTCTGTTATCTGTCGCTTTTATGTTGTACTAACATCAATAAAATATATACAGTGTACAAGTTTTTCATTTTTTGCATCCTTATGTTCATTTTAAGGTTTTACATTGCCTTTCTGTTTAAATAGAGGCCCTTGTAATCATACAAAAAATTGGCGAATAGGTAATTCGGCTTTTCCCGCACTTTTTGAACAGTCGGCCGTTTACTTTAATTAAAGCTTCTAATTGACGGGTAAATAATGTATAATTGCATCAGAATGTGCCAGTATATATTTCTTTATTGTTTCGTTAATACAGTAGGACTGAAGTCGGGACGATAAAAAGAAAAGTCGATCATAAACGCCGCAACGGGAAAAAAGTCTCTTACGAAAATTTAACTTTTAAACACGCAAACGCCGCCTCCGCGACGTTCCTTCCAGAAATTAATGTAGTCAGTCAATGAAAAGCTCAGGATCTGCTTGCTTCTTTTGCTTTTCAAAATTGAAACATGCAGAAAATTATCGGTGCGGCATTGTAAAAATAAGTGCACAATGTGTTAAATCACTGCACAATTAGAAGTGCTAAAGAAAGAAAAAGTAGGAAAAAAAGGGAAAAAGTAGGAAAATAAGGAGAAAGCTCAAAAAAGTAGGAAAAATAGGAACTCTTCGGGGTCTGTGTGTGTGTCGGGGATTCTTAAAACACAGTAATTGGAACTCGGTACTCGGTCGAGTAGTGAAAGGCCGAGTAATCGGTACTCGGCCAAAGTGCTACTCGGTACGTCTCTAATGATTACTATCAATATTGCTGTTGTAAGGCAACGAATTTTTGTAACAAGGGGTTTTATATTTAATCATTAGATGGGGAAATTACATGAAATTTAGTGTTTTCCATCATAACTTTTTTAAACTAAATTTTTTAGGAATAAAGTATAGCCTGAGTCGCTTCTTGATAATGTAGCTATCTACTCGTATGGTGAAAAAACGGTTAAAATCGGTCCAGTGGTTTTGAAGCTTACCCCGGAAATCCTTACATACAGAAGTAGCCATTTATGTATATAGATGAATTAAGTATTAGAATAATTAAGACCGCTAATTACTAGCAGGGACTGATCACCTAAGTGTAGAGATGTAAAAAGCCCCCAAAATTCCTGGTTCCTTCCTTAGAATTTTAATGAAAATCGAGAACCCTGGAGGAAAAAAAAAACATATATATATATATATATATATATATATATATATATATATATATATATATATATATATATATATATATATATATATATATATATATATAAATATGTTTTGAAGATTTGATAGTTACCGTGTTCCCCTGCATTGATATGACTACTTTTGATGATGCAAAATGTTATTAGTATTCCTTGAAAATTACTTTTCACCAGTATTTCACTTTTTACGCTTCAGAGCCGACGAGAGGCAAGTACTAATCGGAAACTAGGGGTCCGGCTCCAAATCGCAGTATAGTATCAATTTTTCACATTTTTAAGGGGAATGGCGACCCGGCGACCAAACTGACGAAGAGCCCATCTAGGCCGGCCCCTGAAGTAAAGAAATTCAGATCTAATCAAGCGCATTTGAGTGGCCTTCACAAGACTTCCCAAAGGAACCATAGGGTCGTTCCATGTCAAGTGATCCAAAGTTTTTTCCCTCACCTTTTTGTATTTCTTTGAAACTTGGCTCATCGATTGTACCCTTTAAGGTAATCAAAATTCCAAATTTTTAGATTTTTATCTCTATTATTTTTTTATTTATGACACTTTGATTTTTCGAAAAACTCGCTTTTTTTCATGGATGCTTGAACATAAAATGGACGATAACTCAGCACCAAATATAGATAGAAAGATTTGGTAAAAAGCATTTTAAAGTACATTAGTTGCTGTTTAATGGGATATGCAACATGACTAATTTCAAAAAAATTTTAATTTTTAAAAAATAAAATTTAAATTTTAAATTTATATTTCTCAGAAAAGGTATAATGAATTTTTCTTAAAAAATTCTCAAAAATTTATGTGTATTTTATCTTCATTTGTGCAAAGTTTCAAGTTGGGATCTCAATAAGATCATATTTTTATGAATTTTTAAATAAAATTTGACTTATGAAATAATGACATTTTTCAGATTCTAACTAGTTAAATATGGGGTTCTTTTACTGGGGATGGTCTAATAAGTAGTAATTGATCATGACTATGCTTGAAATGAACTGACATGACTTTGTAGATTAGTACCCCCCCCCCCCCCCCTCCGCCACACAACCACTTTTTATTTATTTATTTATTTATTTATTTTCAAAACTGTATTTAAAAAAAAAAAAAAAGCCGGCACGTAAGAGTTATAACCATAATAAACTGGGACGCACGCTGCTAAGCATCAGTAGTGACTAAAGCTTATAAGTGGGGGGGGGGGGGGGGGTGTCATAAAAACTAAAAGTCAGAAAACTGAAGAGAACCACTCATTTGCAGCTTTTTTTTTCTTTCGGAAAGTGGGACGGTAGGGGGAGGGGGGGGGGGCAATCTGGAATTAAACATAACAACATGGAAGGTTATGCTCAAATTAGCAAAATTTGTTTGATCTATAACTGCTTTTAATATATGTATAAATAGATCTCGCTGCATTGCTCTCGTTTACAAGTGAAATTAAAAGAAAACTAGCATTAAAGAAAAGAAAAAACAGCTGCACTCCAAATGTTGTAGAAAGACAGTTTTATGCGGACAGACATATGACCTGATACTTGGATTTATTTTTAGTTTCGTGTAAAAAGAATGAAACAACACGGGGGGAAACACTCATATTTTGCTGTGATCTTGGGGCAAACTATTTCTTTCCTCCATCCAAAATTGAAAGTTGGTGCTGGGGTAAGGGACGAAATGAATCATAACTTTCCTTATGAGATAGTGAAATAATCAAGTACACTTTGTGAAGCTCGGATTGAAAAAGAAACACTTGGTCTGAAAAAAAAAAGCATCAGGTGAAGCGTGATACTAGTTAGTGTTAATCGTATGTGTAAGTGAGTGGGGGGGGGGGGGGATGTACTTTGTCTTGCTTTAAAGATCATTTACCAGCTTTTAATATGTTTTCTATTCATTTTGTTTTATTTTATTCGTTTTTTTTTTTTTTTTTTAATTTTGAAAATAGTTTTGGAAAAAAATAATAATAGTGGTGGCCCGGGGGGGGTCTTTTTCTTACTTTAAAGAAGAACATTTACCAATTTTTAATAAGTTTACTATTCATTTTGGTTTTTTATTCTTTTATTTATTTTTTACATTTTGAAAATAGTTTTGAAAAAAATAATAATAAAAGTGGTGGTGCGGGGGGGGGGGGGGTGCTTGCCAATTTACAAATTTACGTCAGCTCATTTCAAGCATAGTTATGATCAATTACTACTTACTAGACCATCCCCAGTGAGAGAAACCCATTTTTAACTAGTTAGAATCTGAAAAATGTCATTATTTCATAAGTCAAATTTTATTTAAAAATTCATAAAAATATGATCCCATTTGAGATCCCAACTTGAAACTTTGCACAAATAAAGATAAAATACACAAAAAAATTTGGGGAAATTTAAAAAAAAAGAATTCATCATACCTTTTTTGAGAAACTTAAATTTCATTTTTTAAAAATTAATTTTTTTTTGAAATTAGTCATGTTGCATATCCCATTAAACAGCAACTAATGTACTTTAAAATGCTTTTTACCAAATCTTTCTATCTATATTTGGTGCTGAGTTATCGTCCATTTTATGTTCAAGTATCCATGAAAAAAAGCGGGTTTCTCGAAAAATCAAAGTGTCATAAATAAAAAAATAATAGAGATAAAAATCTTAAAATTTGGACTTTTGATTACCTCAAAGGGTACAATCGATGAGCCAAATTTCAAAGAAATACAAAAGGGTGAGGGAAAAAATTTCCCAAATTTTGGATCACTTGACATGGAATGACCCCATATTGAATGGGTCTACTTTTCCGTGTTTGTTGGATTTACAATATTTTTAGTTTGTTTGATTTCTCAAATCAAGTTTCTATGTGGAATTTAGAATGACATTTACAATGGTGCCCACCTAGGAGGGGTCAGTTCGCAGACTGTGTCATTGAAATTTTTAGGAGAGTTGTTTAGAAAAGTATTTTTCACTTGGAGGGGGGGGGGGAATCCTTTGCGATATTTAAGGGTTAGGTGCACCCTTGCTCTGGGGGGGGGGGCGGAGTAGACACCCCTGACATTTAGCTTGTAAGATGAAAAGCTTATATTCCAAGATGTTGCGATTCACGTTAAATGTTCCGACTAAAAAAGTTTGTGCCTGGCAGACGCCCCATGGGTGCCCATAGTCAGCTCTTGAACGCCCCCCCCCCCCTTCTGGACATTAATATTTACTGTCCATTTGTGAAAAAAAAAGTTCTAGCATAAATAACAAAACATTTGAACATAAGCTTTTAATGAATGACCACAATTAAAACCATTTTTTACTTAAAATTTTTCAAATTTTAATATACACATTGGTTTTGCTTTTAAAATTATAACAATGTATTTTAAGTAACAAATTTCCACCTGTCTTATGAAGAAAACGGAACTACGAATTCCCTTAAAATGATTAAAAGTCCGCCGAATATTAAAACAAAAAATTTTCACGAATCTTTCTTTTATTATCTTGTAAACAGAAGTTAGCTAAAGAGGTATTTTATTTTACCAAATGAAACCCATCCTCAATTCCGTGAAACAGGCTCGAATCTTCAGAAGCATTTGTTCTTTTCGAAACAACAGATTATTCTCGCCCAAACATCTTAAATCTTTGTGAAAAATCATTAACGAAGTCATTACAATGATTAAGCCCATCCGAAATGTTTCAAAACTATTTCTAAATTTTTTTTAATAACCTAGTCCTAGTGTAACAAAAATGAATATGAATGAAATAAAATTTTATTGATCATACTGATTTCCCGAGAAATGATGAACTTTGTAAAACCGAGGCATAAATGAGGCAAAATTAAATATTTGGAGATAACCAGTACACAAATGGTTGGTGAACCTCACCTATATCTTGAGGCAAGAGATGGTACTAGTAGCTCTGGTAGGGGCTGCTATACAGCATGATTTAGAAAAATATTTTAATGAAAGCCTACCTAGGACCGCGTTTTACTTCAAACTTGAAAATGTCCACTTTCACCCCTTTGCTTCTCACTGGCTCAAATGACTTCTACGGACCCCCATGCATTGTTAACCCCAAAATTTCATCCCTTATTTTAAAAATATTGGGCCACTTCAGGCTCAGACCAACAGGTGTCACTCCCCCCCTGCCGCCGAGACTAAATCCGGCTGCCGTCTATTTTCGCATCGGCTCCGGCAAAACCCTCCCCGAAACAAAAGTCTGGTTAGAGCCGTGAAAAGTGATGTGACCACCCACCAGCAAAAATTTTTGCGAAAAAAAAAAATCCACCGAGGGAAAACGCGTTGGTAACCACTGTTCTGGAACCATTCAAAACAAACAAGAAACCTAATAACACACCGGTACGCAGCCAATCAACTCCTTTCTCCACTTCACTGCTGCTGAACTTTCTTTTTCTTACCTATCTTCTGCTTTAGTTTTTGCGGTCAAAAAGTCTCAAATGATACAAGGAGCCGAATACTCAGAAATTGGTTTCTGAGAAATACAGTAACCCCTCGTTATATCGCTCCTCTCTTCTGTCTCCCAAAATATTAAAACCTAAAAAAAAAAAAAAAAAAAACTTGCTTTAAGCTTGAAACCATTCATGAAAACACATGGTATTAATCAGAAAAGGTTTTTATCTTCTTTATTTTGTCAATGAACGAAATGAAGATGCTCCTATTCTTCTGAATTCGCTGGAACAGCAGCGGCAACTCCAGCCATCTAAATGTGCATACATGCAGTACTTAATTTTAAGATATAGTTTGGAAACTACTTGACGTTTCTTTTGTATTAATACTAAGACCTTTACAATGAGTGAGAGACAGCAGGCAGGTATCATACTGGTCCAAGTAGAAGAGGACATATATGCCCTCTTCGGCTACCTGTTGGCACAGAAAAGATTTGTGCGTAGTTGCACAAATCAGGATTTGCATCAAAGAAAGGAAGAATGCTATGGACGGGCGAAAGAGTTTTCTCTATACAATCTGGTTACTTTTACCTTTCACATCCTTTCTACTGAAAATCAAAGGGATTACAAAGTATACTGGGAATAAGAGGGTTATTGGAATGCTCACTCTTATCACGCTGTAGCTAATGATGATCATCTTTATTCGCCATTTCATATTGGCGCTGAAAACTTACGTAAATTTAAATCTTGTATAAGTTTCAATACGTGTGATAGTAAATTCGTGAACTATATCGAAACCATTTGAATATCATGTCAAAAAGATTGGATGCTAATTTACTTGTATGTGTTGGATGGATAACTATTTTTAATGACCTCGGTTACATCGCGCTTTCGGATATATCGCGCTTTTTCTTTGCCCCCTGAAAAGCGCGAGGGTTACTGTATTTGCAAACTTCTGCATTTGTAATGTAGTGATGCTCATCAGTACTTGACAAAACAACAGTTCTTAGTACTTTTCTCTCCTTTTCTATGCCATTTAGGAAAATTTTAGTATGTTCAAATTTTATTGTGTTTGTTTTCGGCCCGCGAGATTTATCTTAATATGAGGTTGGGCACTACTGAGCAAGATCTCATTTCAATCTCAATTTTTCAATGCATCCATGTTATATTTTTCAGTTTTTAATAGTTTCTATACAGCAGATGGAATAAATAATGGAAATTTTTTAACAATTGCAGGTAAAAACCAGTTGGTCGCCAGTAGTACAAAACATAAGAAAATGTAACCCCCCCCCCCCAAAAAAAAAATACAGGGGGCGATTTTACTACTTTTTGATTTTTTTTTTTTTAATTTTTATTTATTACATCACTTTTTAGGTTTTAAGGCTGTTAACTTAAAAGGAATTTTCTTTCACTGCAGGGCCGGATTAAGCCAGCGCGGGGCCCGTAGCAAATGTTTCCAATGGGGCCCTCATTTTTGCATGATATAGTAAACAATAGAGCACTTCTTCATGGAGAAGGGAGTTGCACTTATAACACGCATGAATACATAAATGTTTATATAATTTTAGAGCTTTACGAAGGTTATGATCCCCTTATATTGCCCCTCGTCTTCCCGTTGCTACACGTTTTTAACTTTTATTTTCAAAAAACGCAATTTTTGGACGATATAAAGGGAGGGGGGGTCCGGGGGTTCCCCCCGGAAAATTTTCGATATTTCAATTCTAAAAACTCAATTCTAACGATCCCTGATGATATTAGGAAGAGAAGATTCAGAGGCCATTATTTGGAGAAACTGAAGTCAAAGAACGCGATTTCATCCTATCTTAGGTAAGATCAAAGGAAAAAAATTGGGTTCATAGCGACTCTCTCCAGGCAGTTTTTTAAAATTGAAGTCTTAAATAAAACTGTAGATTATCTTTAATGATATTGTAGAGAGACTTCATTCGGATGGCGTCATTGATGGTAGAGCTTAATGGTTCTTTTGATCAGTCTCAGTTAGAAAACTTAAGAGTTAAACAATACAGTAAGCTAGATCTAATAAATTAGATAGTTGCCTACCACACTTTTCTTGAAGATCGCAGGTTAGGCCCACGTCTATAAAGAATACTTCAATCAATAATACAATTATTATTAAGCGGCAAGGGAGGGAAAGAGTGACAATAATTATTCATATGAAAATTCGCAAAGATTTGAAATGGAACTTCAGCTGAAACAAGCAATTTCCACCTTCAGTGATGGGAATAGTCGAGCGGCATGCTCATTGGACGGTCGTAAATCCGCCGAAGAGGGGTGTTCAAGGAGGTCCCATTGGGAAATTTTCAAATTTATTATCTAATATTAATCTAAAAATACAATTTTTAAGCAAAAATTCTCGAAATTATATACAGTAAAACCTGTCTACAACGATACAGTTGGGACCTAAAAAAATATTGCTATAGATAAGTTATCGTTATAGATAGTTTGATTATTCGTGCTAACATTTTTCTGGGACCAAGGAAAATATCGTTATACACAGGTTTCACTGTACTCTGAAAGGGTATTTTTTTATGTTCTTTGGTGATTTTGGCGGAGTTCACGAAAGCCATCTCCTGGAAATTTCTCGAAAGTGAAGTTGTGAAAACGTGATAGATTGTAGGCCATCGCGGGTTACGTTTCGATATGGGATGGGGTTCAGGCACTCTCCAAGGCAACCCGGAAAATTTTCGAAGTTGAAGTCTTAAAAGTACATTTTAGACCATCGTTAACAATGTTGGAGGAGGAGGGGTACACTCCCATAGAAAATTTTCGAAATTATAGTTCAAAATACGCACTTGTTGGCTACCTTATTAGACGACGTTATAGGAAGGGATGGGGCTCGGGATTACACCTATGGAAATTTTTCGAAACTGAAGTTCCAGAAAGCAGTTTTAGCTGGTTTTCGATTATGTTAAACAATTTTCTTCCTGAATTTCAAGTTCGAATAAAAAAGTTTTCGGCTACCTTTGATGATGCAAAAGAAATGGGTTAGGTTCGGGGAATGGGCGGCAGCTTTTTAGTTCCCTCCCACTCAGAAAAATAAAATAAAAACGATATTTAAATTCGTTCTTCTACACATAATTATTTTAGTTCATCAAAAAATAATAGTCTCTTAACAATTTATTTATTTCGCTCAGCATAAGTGTGAAGTCTCAGTTTTTCTTTTCTTCTATCCTGATCTCTTAATTTTGCTCATTGTTGTTTACGGTGGCGGATCTACGGGCTCGTGTCGCGGGCGGAAAATTTTGAGGGTGACAAATTGACCAAAGAAAGTTTAGGATGACTAATAATTACCTTTTCAGGACACCAATTTCGAAAGTTTTAAGAAGAAAGCCACTTTCAAACAATTTCTGGATAATAACCCTTTCCCCTCTCTTGTCTAACATCGCTAAAGAAGACTTTAAAATGTGGTTTTAGGATTTGTGCTCTAGGAGTTTTAGCATCCTCCGTCTCCTGCTATCAACAAAAATTGCTTAAATTTGAGTTTTTAGACCCTAAATTCCGAAGAAAGTCCTTGAACCATCTCGATTTCGAAAACATTCCAAAGGACCCACCTACTCCCCTAGCTTCTCAACATTCGGGGGAGGGGGAGGCTCCAAACCACCACTCTTTACCTAAAGTTAGAATTAAAGATAGCATGAGTTTTGGAGTTTTGAAGATTTCAGTATCTATCATTTTGCGAAGCAAACCCGTATCCCCCCCCCCCGCCCCGATAACGTCTCCAGTGATAATCTAAAACCGCAATTTGAAACTTGAAGTCAGAACTGTTTCTGGGGGAGTTCAGACCCTCATCCCTTTCTCTAATCTTCCCACATAGCTTGAAATTTTGTTTTCAGCTATACCATAGATTCCTCATATCCTTTCCTCCCAAAGATAGCCTGAAATTGACTTCAGTTTTCAACACAATTTCAGGAAAGAACCCCTTCCCCTTTCCTCTATTGTTATCAAACAACCTAAATTTTCTCTTTTCAGGCTTGAATAGCTGAGTTTTAGTGCCCTAACTCCCTTAAATTTCCTAAGATACCTTAAAATTGACTTAATTTAAAAAAGTCGAGAAGAAAAGAATCTAGAGAAAACCCAATTCTCCATTCTCCAAACATTGCCTAAAATTGTAATTTTTAGGTCAGTTTTGAAACTTTTCTGACCCACGGAGCTTTTTCTCCTTCCACTAAGAAAGATCAACTAAAATTACGTTTTTAAGACTTCAATTGAGTGAAATTTCTGGAAAGCAATCCATCGAAAAAATAAGATTTTTAATTTACCTGAGCTAGAAAAGCTAGATCTAAATAAAAAGAGAAATATAGAAATTTAAAGGGGTTAAAGTACGGAAAGTAGTTTTTTTTTTTTTCTGGAATTTTTTTCTCATGGCGCGGGGCCCCTAGAAGCGCGGGGCCCGTAGCATTTGCTACTTTTGCTCTATGGCTAATCCGGCCCTGTTTCACTGTCTACTAATTAAATTCCTTCTTACCTTATTTCCATGAGAATTTTTGGGATCTCTTGTCTTCATTATAATGGATATCTTTAGGTAATGTTGTCCTTACTTGCACTGAAAGATGAAATTACATGCCACAATAAATGTGGGATTCTATACTCGTTCTATTCTACGGTTGGGGAATGAAAGATTAGCGACAACTGAACCCACGATTTAAATGCAAATGTTCAATAGCAGGATGTTTTTTTTAAACTTAAATTGAAAAATAAATAAATCGCGGATAGTACAATTAATGATAGTAAGAAATTGTTTTGGGACAAAGATAGCATTGACTACTTCTTTCAAAAAGAAATACAAGCATACGAAAAATCGAAGTGGACTTTATTTGAAATACGATGATTCATTAAACATTAGTGTATAGTATACAAGATTCTATATAACTGAAATACTCATAATTAGTAGTACTCAACACAGAAAATAATGTACTTCTGAGGCATGCAGTATCCAGTACCTGATATGAAATACAAAAATCTGTACACGTCTTAACATGGATAATACCCGTTATGCTCTAGAAGGCTGCTTACAAAAAACCTAGTTTGATTTTTGTTTACACATATCGTCTCGCCATTTATATTAGTACACATGGCTCGGTTTTGGTTTCAATCTTCATTCATGTTTTTTTTTTTTTCTTCGAAGGATGGTCCCTTACAAGTTGAACACTTAAAGGTACACTGCAAAAACGTGATCACAAAGCCCTGAGATTGGTTTGCAACTGCGCATAGATTTCAAGCTGAGAACAATCAGTTCTCCATGCTCTAATCTGCTAGTTTTCTTATATATATATATATAACAAGTTTCGTATACAATCTAATATGCTAGCTAAAACAATGTTCTGCTATGACAACTATAACGATTTCTATTAACAAAATCATCCAGGTGAAGATTCAAAAAACAGGACTTCAACAATACATGAAAAAGACATAACAATGTACAAACTACATAACACATTGGAAGTAAACACTACACAAACTCATTAAATGATAAACATAAAATAACCTTATGAGGATGACAAAACAAAAATGTTGAGGTCGATTAAAAACATTTTCTTCATGTTACATTTCTTAAAAAACAGGAAACTGGAAAATGTCCCACGGCATGACGGATTGAAACGTTACAATTTCATAGCAGACACCCAACTGTAAAAGCAAACTGCGCATCTAACTAGCAAACTACTTGCGATTGAGGTAAATTATCAAAAATAACAATTCAACAAAGAACTACGTTGACACTGTGCGCAAAGTCTTCAAAATAATAATAATAGAGAAAAATGAGGAAAACAGAAATGGCACTACTTCACTACAAATACAAAAAATACATTTGACTTTCATAATACAATTGCTTAAAAATACTTTCTTCTAAAAAAAGGAAACTTGGGAAAGCATAAAATAATGCAAAATTGTTTTGGTTATACAAAAAGCACCTGGGACGTCATAGACAATATTAGAATCGACATCTCCTCAGAATCCAAAAATGGCGAAATTCATATTGGTTCAAAAAATCAAGTTAACAATTATTTCGGTATGACGTTTCAAAACTAGCTATATCCATTTTAACAAATTTGCGTATGACGAGTTTATTTCAGCGTCTGAATATTATATTTCTATGGACAGTTTTGTACCGGGAATCAGTTTTCAATTTATATTTTCAAAAATTTATATCCAATTTTGAAAGGAACGGGAGCCATTTTAAAAGAACGTGCTAAAAACTTTAAAGAACATTGCTTAAGTTAAACTTGGCTAAATATGGATATAGCGAGATTTGAAACATCACCACTCATATATGCATATTGTAAATCTTTTTTTTCAGCTTCAAAAAGAGCAGAAAAATTCTAACAGAAATCTCAACACAACAAAGGAAGGAAAAAAAACCCTTTCGACTAGAATTTTATAAATATAACCCGTGAAAATGATCAAATTCTTAAAATACCCAACATATGCCGCTTTGTATTTGTTAAGAATGATCAATACTTAATCGAAGGATCTTCTAGGAATAAATTAAGTTGTGAGCATCTTTCTGGAGAATGACAAATTGAAAAAGAAACTATTTAAAATTTTAAGAACCATGATCCAAACATTTTTCTTCAAATCTTTTAAATAAAAAAAAAATGTAAGTTATTTGTACAGAAAATAACTGCACTTTAATAAATTATGCAAATATCATTTAAACAAGCTAAACTGAGTTATATTAGGCAATGAATGTAGATAAATTGTAGAAAGGTGAGAAATGGGGAGGTCCTAAAACAAAAAGAAATGAAGGCAATAATTCACATATATATATATATATATATATATATATACCCATAGATTTTTTTTTTAATCTCATGAAAACTTTTATACATGTTTTTACTGATCTAAAATTTCTTCAGGAACTCTTACGTTGAAATCATTTTACAAAGAATATTAACACTTTCGTTCCATTACGTCAATAGAATGGTTGGATATTTCTGCACTGTTGCAGTATTAATTACATGCCCATGAAATTAAAGAGTAAAATAATAAAACCATACCATGGTAATTTTGAATTTAGTAATTATTTAAAGCTTTGCAGGTAAGCAACCCTTAGGGCACATCATACTTGTTTTCCTGTTTAGTTAAACATAAGTGCACAAGATGTCAGTCGTTTGGTTTTACAACCAAAATACCAAAGGCTTTCTGTAATATTTGTGCTAAGACGCAACTTGAGCCGTATATTTATTGCAACAGAACTAGTATTCTGTAAAAACAAAATTAAATTTTTTACGTTAATTTTCGATATCCATGCAGCGAATGCCCAGAAACCCGAGGGAAAATCAGTAACAAGGACCCCACTGTAGTTTTGCATGTCTGTAAAACATTTAACCTGTGTGAATGTGACGTAACAAAAAAGGGAATTTTCTTCTCGAATAAAATAATTCAATATTTTGAAAACAAATAAGAAATGAAACATACCTACACTAATAATATTTTCCTTTTGATGTTTGTTTAAAAAAAAGTATTTTTTGAAGTTCTGAGGAAAGGCCTAATGTTTATTTTTTTGGTCTAACAATGTCTATAAATATCCCAGCACGCTATTTCATGTTATTGCACTATAAGGAGATACTAGGATGCATAGTATAAAAATATACAAAAGCCACTTTAAACTCTTCACATTACAGTAATTATCTTGTCAAAAGATCATACAAATTTGCTTTACTTCTTAAACATTTTACAACTTGCCACAAAACTTTTTGATTTCATGTATAACAAGATGTTAAAAAGCATATTAAACGTATTTTCAGAAGTGCTAAGTAAACAAAAGTAGCTCCATTATTTTTATTTTTTTTGATAATTCTTCAAACTAAAAGAAAAGTAAATTTCTTGCTTAAATTTATCCTAGAAAAAATTTTAAAGGAAGACCGTGGGAAGTTAATAAGAGAGGGTGAAAATTCATTCAGTCTAATGGAAAAGAGAGATAGCAGTTAGCCCTGGTGGGCTCATCAATTTAGATTTGTCGTAACACAGCTCCATGCAAATATTCTTACATAGAAGCTATGTATATCTTCACACAGGAAGCTAAAAATATACAAGTAAACTTGAGAGAGAACCGCAAATGTGGTAAGTTTTCCCCTAGAAAAAGTGAAGATTAAAACTAGGGTATAAGCAAGTACAGCTCCACAGTCTGTTAGCTAAGGCAAAATAACTAATCTGTTATAAATAAAATAAATTAGCAAAAATTATTTTTCATAATTCTGATTTTTTTAAACATTTTTAACCTTAAACTATACACTCATAGAAGTAGAAAGGCTGAAAACTTTGATGCCACTAAATGGGAAGGGTGATAATTGGTTGAATCACTTGATTGGTAAATTAAAAAAAAATAATGAGTAACTGAATTGAGCCTTTACATAACTAGTTATACAAAGTACCAATTCAGATTTTGATAATTAATTATTTATAAGTTGTAATTTAGCACAATTTTTTGAATCAACAAATAATTTAAAATTGACAACATAACTGGGGGAGGGGGAGAGATCCAAATTGTTGGGTTTAGCCAATAAAATGCTTGGTATCATCAATAGATTTATTTTTTAAAAAAACTAAGGAGGTTCTTCTGCCTTTATACAGAGGTTTGGTAAGACCTCATTTGGAGTATGCTGTTCAGTTTTGGTCTCCTCATCTCAAGAAAGATATTTCTTTATTGGAAAGGGTTCAAAGAAAGGCTACTAGGCTAATAAGAGGACTTTCAGATTTGAATTATGATGCCAGACTTAAAAAGTCTTAGAGCCTGGAACAAAGGAGTCAGAGGGGACATGATTCAGTACTTAAAATTTATTGAAGTGAAAGATGTTAAGGGGTTAAATATTTGTATGAAAAGCAGAATGAGGGGTTACTTTAAGTTGTTAAAATCTCAGGCTAACTAGGAAAAATTATTACTTTAGTAGGATTGTGGGCACTTGGAACAACGTACCGGAAGGTAACGTAATGAGCAAGGGGGTAGATAGCTTTAAGAGGGCCATTGATCTTCATTGGGAGCTAATAAATTGACTAGGACCAGCCTAGCCGAGCCCGGTGCCTCTTCGTCACATTAGTATTTGTATATTTCTTAAATTACCGGTTAATTATTTCAGATTTTTTTGTAATTAAGATTTGAATGATTAAGCAAAAGAATTAATGATGTCACATACAGCAGCACATGGTGCCAAACGCAATCATATTACACACTAAGGTGCACAAGCATGAATTATAAAAAAAGTTAGGTCTGCCTAGTTTTTACCAGACTTCTACCTTGAATGAGAATTAAGTTGAATCTACCTTTGTTTCTTAGCACAGGAGAAAACAAATTTCAAACATCAAGAATTGTCTACATACATAATACATTTAGACTGGGTTTATATATATATAGTTTTTGATTATGAATGGTTGCAGCAGGACTAATATGAACTGCAACCACATGTTTTAGTTTCATTTCTTTATACTGCAATGCTTCAACCTTTACTTTTTACCTGTACATAAAGCTAGATTGTCAATCGTGCATAGAGTTAAAGCTACAACAATAATCACATCACATACATAATTTTGATTTTTACCCGCTAATTTCCAATTTTGATTTTGATGAGAATATGATCAATTGTGACAAGAGGTTTTAGAAAAAGCATTTATATGGTGTTCGTAAGTTGCTGTGACAAAATAGGAGAGATGATATTACTGGCGGAGAAACTATTTACTGAGGAACTTGGCAGGCCTATTGTTTCTAATTGTTTCTTTGGTTCGGGGGGGGGGGGGGACAAAGAGAGCATACTCAATGCAAATTTTATCGGGAAAAAACAACAAAAACCATCCTACTCACGTGTAAAAGCATCAATTTTTCAAAGCCATGGGGAAGGGCAATTGATCCCTCCGGACCCTTCTAAAAGACTGGGGGAGGGGGGGGGGGGGAGTTAGGCCAAACATCAAATAAAGTCTGATTCTAATGAGTTGACTTCTGATCATCTGAAGGCTTAAGTGATTTCGTTTTGCTTAAAAAGAGATGAGGAAAGATGACTTGCGGATCTTAATGGCAATTATTCCATTGTGTCAGTCTAGGAATTTCTCCTCTTTCAACCTAAACATAAATGAGCTTGTCCAAGGTCATGCATCTTTTTACTTGAGCCATACTAAAAGAATAACTTCAAAGCAGTCAAGAAGCATAACTTTTTTTACTTCTGTGACATTTTTTGTTCCCCGAAAGATAAGTAACACCCGTCCAGAACATCCTATATGACTTCTTCTGAGGCACGGCTGGCTGCAGTGGCATTTACGAGACCCCCCCCCCTCCCCTGAAGAAAAACATGCACGGGTAGAAAGGCATTATTGCCAACTTCCAGATTGTAGTTCAAAAGTAAATACTTTGTATAAATCAGAAGCAAAGGTGAAATAGGAAGAGTTCCATAAGCACAAATGGGACAACTTTGCACTGAAAGTGTTATTATATTTCATTTTAATTGCAACATCACAAAAATAGTCTCCATTAACCACGATCACAAGGAACTTTTATAACCCACATAGCACCGCTCTTGCTCCGGAAAAGAAAGGTTTCAAATTTTCACGATTAAAAGAGAAAACCGATGAAGTCTTGAAAAGTGGTTTGACCCAGCGACGTAAACCAGTTTGCAAACTGTATACCAGGTGGAAAGCTGGGAAAACGCCATTTGCAGTAGTGCAAAGAGATTTGCATAAAAATCCGGAATGCGGCGATAAGCAGGTTACAAGAGTTCCATGTGAATGCAACTGTTGACAGTACAGTTTGCAGCTCTGAAGCCAGTCCTGTTCTTCAAGGCACATTAAATCATTGGTGTACATTGGATGCCTGTACATTCCATGGAAGATCACATCACAAGAATCGTTATTGCAGCATACAGGATAAACACACAGAGAACATTCCAGACGGTGTGCCAGTCTTTCTTTCTCTCTTCTGAATTATGTAATAGTCTCATCGGCCCCAAATTGTAAGAATCTACTTGGAATTTTGCTCTGATCTAATAATTAATGTAATACGCAATTATTATTTATTTTCAACTTTTAAAAATTAATCTTAAGACTTAAAGATTTTCTGATACTAAAATAAATATTGTTTATCCTGATAGGCGTACTGGCTCAAAACTTAGTGGTTTAACAGCCCATGGGGGGTCACGGCCTTGCTGTACCCATCTCGGTTTTAGTGACGGTTGGTTGGTTTGATTGGGTTTTTTGGCACAAGAGCCTTAGTAGACTATACTGCGTCAAACGATTGTTGAATAGTGGAAAGAAGAGCCGATTAAGTAATTTTTATTAAGGAGCAAAGGACATAAAACTTCTAGAATTTTGAAAAAATAGCCAAAATAAGCAAAGACGAAGTTTAAAATTTTGGGTGATGAGCCGAAAGGAATAACTGAGAAACAATTTAGAGTAACATAAAAAAGTTACCAACAATGGAGAGCTGTGGGGTGCGGTCAAATGCAGAACCCCCTGTGTTTAGTTCCCAAGCACAATTAGTACTTTTTTTATCGGCCCACTGAAGGGATGGAAGGCTGAGTTGACTGTGCCCAATTAGGGAATTGAACCCAGGTCTGCAGAACACAAGCACTACCACCAAGTCACTAGGCTTTGATGGACGCAGTATTGATGCTAAAATTTAAAATTTGTCACAACAGTTTACGAACAACACTTCATATTTTAAATGCCATTGAAATAAATGATACAAAATGTGCAAACAATGTTTTGAGATAAATACAATACTCAACCAGCAAATTATGATAAAATAGTTAAAAAAAATTGTAAAAAAAAAACTTTAAAAATCACTGGATAAATTTCATTTTGATTTCATTTTTATATGCACTAGAAAACATGAATACCCGGCAAAAAATTTTGATGTTTGGTCACAACATTAAAAGTCAAAACATTTCACAATAAAAAAATGTGTGAGTACACCCGTTATTAAAATAATCACAAAAGAAATATAGATGAAAACTATGAATAGAACTAACACACTTAAACTGACCATTAATAAACAAAACATAAATAGTAAATAAATATGATACATAATATAAACCTAACATGTACAAAGAAATAAGATATTCACGATTTTGATTTTTCTCAGCAACTGAAAATACGTAATTTCAATGAAAAACATGAAAAGCTACCACATTACATCTAGGATACTGATACAATTCATTGATGTCACAGACAATTTTCACACAGCAGTTTATTATTTTGTACATTTCATTTAATTAATATCCATACCACTAAACTTGAAAGTCATAATGATTTGATCAAACTTTTCTACATTTTAGATTATTTAAATTTTAAAACCTTAGCAATTGCAACTTTTCGAACCACAGTAGCCTAGAAAAAACGACAACAGAAAAGAGATCTATCACATACACACACATTTTCAATTTTCTGGACTACGACAAATACATTATGTTATAATAAAAAATACTTCCCCAGAGGTTCACAAACTGTTGATGTAATTTGAAGGAAGCTGTACATAAAATAATGCGAATCTATATACAAAATGCATACTGGCTTCAGGAAGAGAACATTAACACATACTATACTTTGATTTTTTTTTTGCATACACAGGGACCAAATAGGTATATCTAGGAGCTAGTAAAATATTTTTTAAGCATTGGGCATCGATTTTTACAGCAACATTTATAAGTTTTGCATAGTTAAGTCCATCATGAAAATAAGCACAATATTTTAATATTACGTTTGCTCACACATAATGTCATAACTTGTGAGAATCTGAGAGTTAAATAACTAAATAAATAACTAAAATAAGGACATGCTGACTACTCTACAGTTTTACATTTGCCTTTCAGCTAGTAACTACGCTTTTAACAAAAATATATTTTTTATCAGCGAACAAAGAATATTTCAACTATAAATAATTAACATACATACAAAATGTTTTACAATCTTTTAGAACTGAGGTACTTTCTAGCACAGGGGGATTTAAGAAAAAAAACTGAAATTTCCCGGATGAGACAAGAAGTTCGCGGTTGAAGTTTACTACTGCTAGCAAAATTCATGACAGGAAAAAAAATGACCAAAAGAAATGAATCTCTATTAAATATTTTTTTACTTAATTAAAAAAAAGTTAAAGTAACAATTTTATAAAAATAAAACATTATCAGAGACTTGACAGCAAAAATTGCATAGAAAATCTACGCTCGAGGCATTTGAAAACTTACATTTTAAACTTAAAAGCTTTAAAAAGAAAAGGAAAAAAAAAAGATGGAAATCCTAGTTGAAATAAATTAACCTTTATAGTTAAAATTTTTGGAAAATGTTGTACCTACTTCATGAGAAATTTTTTGAGGTTTATTAATATTTTGCCAAACTATTTTGTTGAGCCTTAATTTATTTCTATCTTCACTCAAATACTGATTAGCTGAAAATCAGCTTCAAATGTGAGTTCAATGTTAAATGCCACTTGAAATTCTTAACAGTACATATTTCAAATAATCGATAACAATCATGAAAAAATGAACAATACTTGATTTAACCATTTATGACCCGACGGGAGTCAAAAGTCCCATAGAAAAAAATGCCTGAATTTTCAGTAATTAAGACTTTTTCATGTCGCAATAATCTCACCTCCCATTTTTCAAAGAAAAAAAAGTTAATGTAGCGTTTCTAATACATAAAAGAGTTGTAAAAAATAAGTTTCAAACTCTTTTTTCAAAATATGAAGGAATTTGGGGCATAAAGGGTAACTTCATTCTTCAAATCATGTAACTAAATTCAGTACTTTTCCCCAAAAGGTTCTAAGCTTGAAATTGAACAGTTTTCAAGAGAAACTTATGATAAGATCTACATTTTAAGATTTCAGGTAAATTCATCTTCGACATAATCTTAATGGCACTAAATAAGAATTCAAAGATACATTGAAATATTTTAATCTTTGAATCCAAAATAAATTATGTAAGGATGGCAAAAAAACTATAGTTAAAATCAATGATATAGGATTGAATATCAGGTACCTATTAAAATCAGAAATTTAACATGAGGTAGTAATTGAAGTTAACATTTTTTGCTAAAAAAAGATAATTTAAAATAAATAATCTTAACAAAAAGATTTACAACACAAATATATTTACAATATGAGTACATTTTTTTTTTATTCAAAGTAACTTTTGAGAAAGGAACTACTTTTTAAAAGAAAAAGTGAAAAATATGTCACATTTACATTGAAAGGAATAAAAATTTGGTTTTTAAGACCAAGTAATGGAAGAAAATGTTTTAGTTAGAAATTTATTCTGATAAGCAAATTTTTTAAAGTTGCTTCCTTTTTTTTTTATTTTTTGCTTAATTATCATTTAAATTTCTGCATTTTTAAATTTAAATAGAAAAATACTGAGGAACCACACATAACAAGTTTAAAATAAAGACATACACAAAAATGTTTTGTACTAAAAAACCCGTTTAAAAAAATTAAGAAAAGTCATAACATGAGGTAATTCTTTTATCCAAGGTGTCCAACCGTACACATGAAATTCTTTTATACATATTGTTTTTGATTTCTGCACAATGTTTTTTTTTTCCTTACATTCAATAGGTTAGTAACGTTCTGCAACTTATTTTTTTCCTTTGCACAATTATTTACTTTTAAATTTGATAGTACAGTAAAACCTGTGAAGTTGACCACCTGTCTAAGTTGATCGCTTTTTTTCAGGCATGGAATTGGCCCTTATCAAATAAATCAACCTTTGTAAGTTGACCATCTGTTTAAGTTGACCACTAAAGTAGTGCACCACAAGTGGTTAACTTACACAGGTTTCACTATACTTCAAGGGTGGATACAAGGATCCTGCACTGGCAAAGTTTCAAAATTGGAGTGCTAAAAACTCAGTGTAGGTCAACTTTGAAGATGTTTGGGGGAAACAATGAATAGAGCTCACTCTTGGAAACTTGATGAAATTGAAGTTTCAAAAAGGCAAATTTAAAAGTACTTTGGTGATATTTGAGGAGGAGAGGGTTAGAGGCGTTTCTCCAACGACATTTTGAAAAATTTAAGTTATAAAGTAGCGATTGAAAATCATGTCACATAGTGTTAGGGGAAGGGATGAGGATTAAGAACTTTCATTCAGTAATTTTTCAAAACATGCCCGCCCCCCCCCCCCCCCAAAAAAAAAAATTACACAACATTCGATGATGTTAAAGGAAGAGCTTTGAAACATTACCCTGGAATTATTTAGACATTATTCCATATTTTAGGTGTTTCAAATAACAATAATATTGTATATATATGTAAATCAAATACGGAGTAAAAGGTAAGTAAAAAAAAACTTTAAAAATCGCCCCCTTTTTGAAAAATTTCTAGGTCTGCCCACCTGCCCTTGAAGTGCTCTGATTAATTAAAGAAAACCTAGAACTGTTGATTCCAATCTAACTATAACAAATTCAGAAACTGATTTTTATTGTCCATTCAGAGATTTGATATTTTAAAAGAAACAAAGTATTAAATTTGATGCTTTTCTATTAATACATCGGCTTTTTTTCCGTCCCCATTGATTCAATCCCTGGACTTTCACAATCAAAATTAACAACTAAATTTACTTTTCTTTTAGAACAGTAGTTGTACAGCAATATTTTTATACGTCAATGACTTTAACTTAATTTTTTTTCATTTTTAAAAAATTGTTGGACACCCTGTATGCTGCTGTAAAACAAACAGGGATATTGTGACCAGAGCTCAAAAACCAAGAAAACTGCCATAGCTTAAAACTGTTGCATTTTATTTGTATTTGTTATAATTTTTCTCTTTTAAGTTCACTACTCTGCCCCCTAGCAGATAGATTTTTTCTTAATCCCTGAATCCCCCCCCCCCCCATTAAGAGCTCGCCAACATATTAATTCAATTGTTTTTATGATTTTTTATTTTTATCCAATTACTTCCTTTTTAAATTAAATTAGTACTTTTAAACACATATAGAAAACAATAAAGAAAATATTTTTATATTATACTGCCGGCCACGCTTAATCGATTAGTGTTGGGGTTCCAAGAAATATCATTCGATTAATCGGGGTACTTGATTAAGCGGAGAAATTTTCTTTCCCTTTCTAAACTGACAACATTTGTCTTAAAATGTATAATAGTAATAAATCAATAGCTATATAAAGGAATTAACGTTATTGGCAAACAGCTTTTGAAATAACAAAATATTTTAATAGTTAGCACATACATTACAAGTACATATTAAAATTATAAAAAGTAACTTACAACTTGAGTCATGAAATTCTTGTTTTTTCACCTTTTTTCAGTACATTATTATTATTATTTTTTTTTTAATTTCATAACAGTGGGTTGCTTGCTCAAGGGCTGTTGGGAACATATTTCTAATTCCCTTTCCCCCCTCCTTGTCTGCTGTGTTCATTTAACTATCATTAAATTATTTGTGTTTTATTTATATGTTATTTCATTTAATTGACAGCACTTTTTTTTTGTAATGACCAAGAAAATAGAAACTGTATAGGATAGTGGAAACGTTTTGATAGATATGAACCTTGTTTTTCTTGCCCATTGTGCATTGTCGGTGAAAAATATTACTTTATATTTTAACCTCAATAATTGTTCTCCGTTTATTTTTAATTTATTCAAAATTTTTATCAGCAAAAATATTTCCGAAAACTGATCAATATTATTCGATTATCCGGGGGAAATTATTGGATTAAGCCGGGATCTTTCACATTGTGCGTATGAGGAAATATTCGGTTCCGGGAGGTTTTATTCATATAAGCGGGGTATTCGTTCATCCGTTACCCGATTAAATGGGGCTGACAGTATCTACGATGCAAGGGTTTTAAGAGCATTTTTTAGAAATGACAGATTAGAACATAAACTAATTTCAGAGATTTAAGCATTATAATAAACATTAAAATTCACCACAACAAAATTTATACAATTAGTTTTTGATTTCATACATTCCTTAAACTGGAAGAGAAGATTACACATGAGTGATTCTAACAAGTGCAAAAAAAGAGAAGGGGAAAAAATAATTTTTAAATAAAGTTTTTTAACTTTGCAATTGAACATATATGGAAATTAGTCAATTTCCATTTTACAATAAAATTTCTCAGAATTTAAATTAGACGTGTAACAATTAATTATACAAATTAAAACAATGAAATAAAATTTTGCTAACATAGAAAACCAACAATTGAAAACACATCAGTCATAATTATTCATCATCTACGATATGAGGAACGCAGTTTTTTTAAATAAAAAAATAAGATAAAAATTTCTATATATATTCATGACAGTCTTCTTTGAGGTATATGGAAGGATAAAAACTACTTGTAACATAACACACATATATGAAAAAAACATATATGTACAAAATATAAATCTATAAAATTTGTATTATTATAAAATTCTAAAAGGAAACAAAGCGAACTTTTGATCTAGTTAACATAGCAACAGCATATAACTGCAGTCTTTGTGACTCAGAGCCAATTCAAGATCTACAAGATTATTGCTTGTTATGAAAAATATTTAGGTTTAAATTCAAAGTAAATCTTTTTTATGCTCGTAACATTTTGAGTTTGCTCTACAAAATACAAAAAAAAAAGTTTCAAGAACAATTAAACGCCACAATAAAATCAAGGGTACCCACCTGGGGGATGCAGACTGTGGCATTTAAATTTGGAGGAGGGGGGAGTATTTTTCTCCTTAAGGGGGGCCTCGCTCTTGGTGGGGGCATCTTTGTGATATTTCACGCGGATACTCCCTTGCTCTTAGGGGGAGGGGGACACCCTGATAAAATCACTTCAGATAACCTTTTGTAGCCTACTTCCCCATTAAATTTTAAAAAATAAATGAATAATTAAATAAAAGCATAAAAGAATGCTTAAAATCTTGTATAAGTCGGCTGCTCTGATAAATTGAGACATCACCCTTCCTTATTGCTCTAAAAAGAAGTAAATAATGTCAAGAGCAAGTCTCAAGTCATCAGTCACAGTATGCCAACAATATCATCAAAAAACAAAAAAAAGTTGAAAAAAAAAATCAACAAATTCAATATTTTAAACAATTTTGACGCAAATTTTGCTTTGAATGATCTTATCCTGGCTAATGTTAATAAAATGTTTAATGAAATTTTCTACATTGTTTTTATTGTAAAATATTAACAGACTCAAAAAAATGTAATTTAACTTTAAAATTTCCTTTTTGAAACATTAATTATTGTACAGATATACAATAGAATAGAATAAAGATGGAGATGTTTTCAAATAGCTAATTTACTTTTTCCATGAAACAAATCTATCTTGTTTTGAGAAAACTCTAATGGTTAAAAATTTGGAGAAAATTTTGGAATAAACCTGACTTTAAGTCGAATACGAGAGGGTGAAAAAGGTAGTTAATATTGCAAAATTGGTGTTGGAACAGGAAAGCTGGTTCATTTAGTTTCAGATGAACTTCTTGTTCATCTATGGACATTGATTTTAAATCGCAGAAGAAAGTCGGAAAGGCAGTTTAAAACAACTCTCATGCAAAAAAATATTTCAAAAGTTCATTTTCATTTTAAAAAATTATGCGAAAATCTCAAATCCTAAAACAAAATTTAGCAAAGAATTAGATAATATTTAGAGAAATGGAAGTGGTTGGTTGTGATTTACATTTTAAAAAATTACAAACATCAAGAAATGATAGGTGAAACATCTCATTGAAAATATATCTAAAAGTAGAGGTATGGATAAATATATGATTACACATAAATATCTTCAGAAAAAAATGATATTGTAATGGTTAAAATGAAAAGGCATATAATTAAAGTACTCACTTAAATACTTGACACATACAAATTTTGACTCATGGGAGAGGGGAGCAGCAAAGCATATTTAGCTGTTTACACAAACATGATACATAAATTTAATAAATAATACAATTTTAAAAAGAGGTAGCTTGATATGGCTCTAAAAACATTTATAGAACTTTAAAAAAAATAATAATAATATACAATACAAATTCTAAAAGGTAGAAAGCAAATCTAAAATAGAATATTAAAGCATATCTTGCACAATGCAATCCTTGACATTTGGTTTAATGAATTTTGGTAATTTCTTGTAGATTTGGACCAAAACCAGTTACCTGAGGTAAAAAAATTTACAATACAAAATGATATAATAATTAATAAAATCATTAATGCTAAAAACATTTCAACTGAAATTTTCAGTCTTTTTTAAAAACTTTTTCTTTTTTGTATTTATAACAAATACAGTTCTTGAAAAGCTGAATGAGTTACATGTATTTTCTCTGGCACTTGCAATAAACTTCCTGAAAAATCTAATAGTTTCTTGATTTATTTAACATTAAAGAATTTGTACTAGAAATAAACTATAGTAAACAAACATGATGCAACGAAAAACTTCCAATCCAAATGTGAAAAATGAGGGAATACTCATTTTCTTATAATTTAGAATTCATTAACTTTGCAATAAATTAAGTTTTCAAAAACAAAGAAATGCATGAGGATTGAGAATTAAGAAAAAAATATCTTAACACTTGCTAATTGTCTGAAGGAATTCAGCACAAATCCTTACTGCTAACAAAAACCAATTGCTAAGCAGGAGTTAAGGTGAAAGCAACTGTAACTGGCTCAGATACTTTTTGACTAACAGGAAGATAAACAAGCGATGGGACAAAAATATCTTGCTTTGTAACTCCTTCTGATTTCGGTTCTGAAAGATGAAAAGGCTGCATGATCACATCAGAATTACTAGGCAAAATATATGGCACAGGCAATTTCACAGAATCGTTAAAACTTGAACCTTGCGTGGTTGTCTTTTCATCCGATTCCTTGTCACACACTAAAGAACCATTCTCTGTGCCACCAGATACCGTAGTCTTAAATTCTGCACTTTTTCGAGAAACAATAGCATTTGAAGTTTTCTTGGATGAGTTTTGCACGTCACAGTGGTTTGAAAGGCCTTTTTTGCTTTTATGCATAACTTGAATATGATTGAGACATTTAACTTTGGTTCTAAAAGTTTTGTCACATTTGCTACACCGAAAACGCTTGTATTTTCGGGGATGTAGTTCATTTCTATTATCAGGATCAAATACATCACTCCCTGAGTGACTAAAACTTGCACTTGCATCATGCACGCCATTTTCAATGTTAGGAAGCTTCTTACCAGGAGGAAGTGAAGTTCCATGACTTAAATGATGAGTGTAATAATCATTTTGGTGGTACGTCATACTGCAAACTATACATGATATCATTCTAATATGTGAACTAACTTGAGACAATTTAAGGTTTTCATCTAAATTTACGTAAGAACAACAAGAACATGGTAAAACTCCACTTTCTTTCGAATCTTCGGTTAGATGAGAAAAAGAATTTACATCAATGCCAGAAAATGCTTTTGTTTCATAACATTTAACATGTTTTTCAACTAAATGTACTTGTAGCATGAGTTTACTCAAAAACTCTTGCCCACAAATATCGCAAGCGAAAACACTATTTTGCTTATCTTCTTTATTCGCAAGTTCATCCGGAGACACATTATTTGGAGTTTGAGAACCATTTCCAGTGAGTTTTTCTACCTTCTTTTCATTCACATTTGAACTATAGGAAGGACTACCGACCATGGAAATTTTTGACACGTCATCAGAAATTCCATGAACATTTTGCTTGTGAACTTTAAGAAAATATTTACTGCACAAAAATTTCTCGCAAATGTCGCAATACACACCAGCGGTAGATGTTGCCAAACGCTCCTGCTGAATTTTATCGACATCAATGCCGTGCATTTTCAGCATGTGAGTTTTCATGAAATACTTATTACACAATTCCTTATTGCAAATCTGACAGAAGCTACTCCCACTTTTCGATCGACCACCAGAATTGAACATATAATCGCCATTTTCAAAATTTTCCACCAAAGCTTCCAAACCAGAAGATATGATTCCATGAACTTTGTATTTGTGTGACATTAAAGTAAGATGGTCAGGAAACTGTTCATGGCAAGAATCACATGATAGGACAGATTCTGAAGAAGCATTTGTCAGATCGGAGCCAGCGGGAGCAAATATATAATGTTCTGATTCCATATGAGCTAAAAAATTACTTTTGTCTTTGCATTTCCAGAAACACAAACCACAATTAAATGATCCAGACTCAGTGGAACTGTTGCTGTTTTCCTGCATGGATTTGTCAACAGCAGACGTATCTTTCTCATAGTTACAAGGCCCATTCCTTTTGTACACGTCAAGCGCTCTGGAAGTATCATCTTCTTCTTTTACGGAAGCACGGTGAGTTTCCAGCATATGGGTTCGAAAGGCTTCGTCACTAGAGAAAGTTTTCACACATGGAGCGCACATATGACCTTTCACAAAAGGCTTCGATTCATCAACCTCGTCTGTGCAATTAGGCTTCTCTGAGCCTTCTGAGAGTTCAGGAAAATCAGCTGCTGACGATTTGGCAGACCCGTGTTTGTTTTGTCTGTGAGAGTCGAGGTAGAATTTGTCACAAAACTCAATGTTACACAATTCACACAAGTACTTTTCCCCTTTCTTTTCCTTCTGATTTACATTCAATAATGTTTTATTTTGAGTGACGTTATGTGGACTAGAACCATTTAGGAGAGAAACGTTACAGTTTATGGAGTTTTTAATATTTTCTAAACTGACATTTATTTTGGAGTCTTCATCTTTGGTGCTAAGTCCTAAATTATCAAGAGACTTAGAAGATTCATAACTCATAGATCTGATCAAAGGTAAAGGTGATATTACAGGCACATGTATACTGCTAGGGATATTAGGAGATGATTCTTGATTTTCATGAATGCCATGAATATTTTGCTTATGTTTTTTCAAGAAATATTTATTACAAAAGTATTTCTGGCATATATTACAATATGAATCTGCAGAACCAAATGTTGCACCATTTTCACACATCTGACTTATCATCTGTTGAGTAACTTGAGGATTCATATGCATGTTCTTATATGAAAGTTTATAGCTATAACCACTCGAATTGTTCTCTGAAGAACAAATACCATGCTTATTTGCTTTGTGGGTTTTTAAGAAATACTTATTACAAAATTCTTTTTCACAAAGTTCACAATATGCCTCCGGATTGAAGACTCTGACACCATTGGACGTAATAAAACTACGTTGGGAAACAGGAAGATTAATGTTTGCTTGTTGAACTGGGGAAGAAAACTCGGAAAAGTTATAAATGCTGGAAAGTTTAGAAGCATCATTTGTTACATCTACTGTATTCATAGTAAGTAACGGAGGCAATTGTGAATACGCACTTTGCATAGAATTCTTGTACTCGTGATTCGAAATAACATCCTCAGTCGATTCAGGAGAACTAACATCGGTAGGGGATTGCAATGAAGATTCTTTGCTTTTAATAGCAAGTTTATTCACCTTAGCAGCTTCCTTGATTTTGCTATTATATAAGGCATTAGTGACTCGAGATATAGATCCCTTCTGAGAAGCATGGTCAGAAAATTTATTCTTTTCCGAAGTGTGACTTTGATTTGAAATCCCCTCATCGTAAGAAAAATGAACAGGACTTTCTTCCCTCTCTGCCTGCTCCAACTCATAAGATGGCAACTCAAACTTTGGAGAGGTAGCATTCTGTATTTTCAATGGATTACTTTGTTTGCGCCTCTTTTTCGCTTTGGGCTCCCCTCCAATGACTTGAGGCGAAGAAGACGTAGGAGTGTCATTTGATAACGAATTGTTCAATGTTGTACTTGCATCACCGTCAGTAGACAGATCATTTTGCATGCTTGGGGAAAGGGAGTTTAATTTCTGCTCAACGACATCAGATCCAGTTTCACTTTCAACACTCATTTTTTCCTTAAGTAGAAGTTATCTTTAAATTGAAATTTTATCATGGCATTCATTCCAATAACTTTACCTACAAAATAATATCCAATTTTATATTACAAATAAATAAAAGCATACAGCAAATAACTACAGTAAACTCCTGATTATCCGCAGGCAACTTACTTGTGGCGTTTCAAACTTTCCAAAAAAAATTTTTTTTGACTAGATATATTCGCATATTTTACCTTAACAAGTAAAAAATACTTTTTTTAGACATTCTTATTGTTTTTTTCCCTCTCCCTTTCAATGAACATAAGCCTTTTAAAATTACCAAAACTTGACTAGTAGAAACCAGTCTTGCATAATATAGATGAACGCAGGAACGGCGTTTACAGAAAATTTTTGGCTCAGCAGGAATTTTTTTCAAACGTTATTTAAAAAATAATAATAATAAAAAATTAAAAAAAAATTTTTTTTTAAGGGAATTTTTTTTAAAAAATCCCAGTTTATTTCTGTTAAAGCCTTTTTCCAAAAGTCTTTTAAAACACATGCGTGAAAAATGTCATGGTTTTGGCAGTTTTCTTTAGTTGATGGAAAATAAGCACAAACAATATGTTATTGTCAGGGTTGGCAAGTTTCTGCCGAGGTGGTTAAAACCGCTGGTAGAAACCGGTTAAAACCGGCATGGCAAAAACTACTTTCTGCCACATTTGCGGCAGAAACTGGCAAAAACTCACAAAATTAATTCTTGATATACAACGGAAAATACATGGAAAAAAATAATTAATTGTTAACCAAAGCACTAATTTTATTACAAAATTATCACAATTAAAAATCAAATGTTACATTGTTGGGACCCTGCAATTGCCTCTTCGGAACGGTGGTTCCAAAAATCAACAGGTTCTCAATTTAATATGCACAAATGAGAAACTTTAGAATATTCTTGAAACAGAAGAGCTAGCAGACAATGCATCAAGGAGCAAGCAATGTTCGTGAAACTTTCATCTATTGAATAACTGGTCCACCATGTAGTAACTAGGGTTGTGGTAAAAATTTGACTAAAAAAATTAGTTTTGAGAAATGGGGCCAATTTATTTTGCAAAGCTGTGACATTAGGTACAAAATTCAAGGCAAGTAAAATTCTGGCACTTTCTTCTTGAAGCATGGGACATGATAATTTCAATCACAAACAATTTAGAGGAAGCATAGTGAGCAAATTACAATCAGTAATGCCCGTTCAATTCGGTATGTCACTCCTCTTTCCTAAGTACCCCAGTATGATTTTTTATCCTTTGTTAAATTAATCCAAATACTACGAGCCTCTGCACAAACAATTGAGAGGAAGCATGTAAGTGAGCAAATTAAAATCAGAAATGCCTTTTAATTTTGTATGTCGCTCCTCTTTCCAAAGCACCTATAAGATTTTTTGTCCTTTGTTAGATTAATCCAAACATTATGAGCATCTGCAATTGAAAAGTTCCCTTTCTGAACTAAATCAAGGGCACTATAGCATTAGATTTTATTTTTTTAAATGATGAAATGATGTTTACTCAAACAAATATCATTAACTAATTACTTGAGTTATTAAAGACACTTTTAAGTTTTTGCCAGTTTCTGCCGGTTTTTACCGGTTATAACCAGTTTCTGCCACTGGCACGGCAAAAACTAGTTTCTGCCGGCAGAAAGCCAACTCTGGTTATTGTAAAAAGAAATTAAATGACTGCTTTAAACACTTTTTTTTGACCTGTTTCAAATTTGAATATAAATTTAATTGTTTATTCAAGGGTGAGTTAGGCAAAATAATTATTTGCAGAAAATTTTCCAGTCAGGATTTATGTTCGCAGAAAGCTTTTCATTTTATCTAAGTCTGGTGGAAACCTGATTTTTTAATTGACACTACTGATTGCTTTACATCTTCACTACTAGTGTTTGTAAAGAAGGGACTGGACTAGTCTTGAAAAAATACCTCCCCCCCCCCCTTTTGCATATTTGGTGTACCCTAGATTGACCTGTTGCAGTTAATCTGTGTGCACGATTTGTTTGCGTATGTGCATAATCCGTTTTGAAATAATAAGTGATCATTTTCTAGCTCATACGTAAACTGATAGTTTTACTGTAGTTTAAATGTATGTGACTGTTATTGACCATTTTTAAGCTCTGTTTGCATGAACTTGCCTAATTTATGGATTGACTGCGAAAATTTGCTTATCCGCGGCTACTTTGCCACCCATTCTGCGGATATAATCTGGAGTTTACTGTACATCACGAAGCAAATCTCAGTAAATAATAATAGTGTGGGGGTAAAATCAATACAACAAATTTTGTGTAAAATAATGATTATAAAATAAATTTGTTTAAGAATTACCCCCCCCCCCTCTAAAAGAGAAAACTAGGAAAATAACATAGACACTATTTACATTTATACCACAAATCACTTTTTTGCTTTTTACATCTGAAAACAAATAATTATTTACCTAAAGTGATGCTGATGGGGTACAAAGAGCATATAAGTTATTTTTATTAAATAGAATGATCTAAAACCTACGCATCAGATGCAGAATTTCTTATAACTGGTCTTACCGACCAGTAACAGTGAAGATATACTAGTTCGCAGGTTTGACTAGCGCACTTAATATTGTTCATGACAATTTTAGTAAATAGTTGTTGTTGTTTTTACAAGCTTAATTTGTTGTAATCATGTTAAATATGCGTTTATCAAGAGATGGGAATGGTTGGAAGAAAATTGGAATTATGGGGGAGAACAGGGTTTTTTTAAAGGGGTTATTTCCACCTGGAAAAATTGGAAATTTCCTCGCATAAAAAAAAATCGACTCAGAAGTTAATAATATTTTCATGCACTTAATTTATAAAATGACCATTTACTCAAGATCCATATGTGTAGCTGCTAACATTGAAAGATGAAAATTAGGGAAATAATATAAAAATTTGAATGCAAACCGGATGTTAAAAATATAAGTTAGGGATTTCTTAAATTGGACCGAGATTTCAGAAAACTGGCAGAGTAAAAAAATTCAGATACAGTAGAGTCTCGAAAATCCGAGGTAATCGGGGCTCATGTCACCTTGGATTGTCCGGCAAAATTATTCTAGATTAAAAATTGACACAATTTTGACAACATAAGGAGGAGAATTACTCCCTTGTGTCTAGAAATGGAAGTATGGTCTTCATGAAAAATTTATCACTCAGATTTCAATACAAATTTCCATTTTAATTTCGTCTTAACGAATTTTGGCTTTAGATTTTCATGATGTCCGTACGTTTTTATGTGTGAAAATTTGTAAGCTTATAAAACATGTATTTTGACTGTGCCCGAATCCATTTCGATGAGATCGGAAAACCTTTTTCATTTAAAAAATACATGTACAATAAGAGTAAATCTTAATTTTTGAAAACTTGATTAATTTCAACAGAAAATCCCACAAATATCTCAAAAAAGCGTTTCGAGGTATAATTTTTTTTAATGAATAAGGTTTCTCAATTTTTTTTCCATTTGCTTGTCGAAATAAATGCTATAATAATAAAAAGCAATGATAATAATTATGTCTAAGCAGTGAGTAAATACATGAATAAAATTTTTATAATCAATACAGCTTGAAGTTAATAAATAGAACATCAGCATTTATTTTTATCTGTTAAAGGTCGTGAAAGCAAAAAATTATTTCGCTTTAATTAGTTCTCGAAACATGTCACGAAATTTACAACTAATTAAAAAAAATGTATTTACGTAAATAATTGTACTACATTCTCATTTTGTCAATTATTTACCGGAATAGAAAAATTCCAGCTCGTAATAAATAAAACATCGCACAGCGCAATATTAATAGCAGACGAATTCGGCAAGTTGGTGATGAAAAATAAAATTAATTTTTCCATCAAAACACTGTGCAAACTTCCTGTGGACGAAAGCCGTACATCGTCCACTATATTAGCCCCTTATTACAACCAATTTCCAGTAGTATTTTTCTGTTTTTACTTTAATAGCTGCCTCTAAAAAAATGAGAAACTTAGCATCATTTACATTGATCTGCTGCGATTGACGGGAGAGGTTCGCCGACAGCGCCCTCTAAAAAAGTGAACAATCGTTGGCACTTCTAAATAGGAAAGATTTATCTCCTCCCTTCTACCTCCCTGCATCAGACTTAGATAAAATGGAAAGCTTTCTGCGAACACAAATCCCAACTGGAAAATTTTCTGCAAATAATAATTTTGCCTAACTCACCCTTGAATAAAGAATTAAAATTATATTCACATATGAAAGAGGCCCAAAAAAAATGCTTTAAATCATTTAATTTTTTTTACAATAACAGTTTGTGCTTATTTTTCACCAACTGAAGAAAACTGCCAAAACCATTATTTTTTTCATACATGTCCTTTAAGAGGCTTTAACAAAAATAAACTGGAATTTTTTTAAAAATTCCCTTTAAAAAAGATTTTTTTAAAAACTAACATTAGCATGAGATAGTTATATAACGATGAGTGCTAATAAGCACGAAACTGCAGTCCTCAGTCCTCGGCTGGAATTGACTGAGCTGGCGGTGTATTTTTGAAAAAAATTTCTGCAGAGCCAAAAATTTTCTCCGAACGCCGTTCGACGCGCTTGTCTACATTATGCAAGAATGACTATCATTTTAAAAAAGAATGTATAGCTGAAGAGCAAAACTTTCTTGATACTAATTAAAAATAAAAGCAGCAAGTGACCAAATCGTAGCCATGAAAACAAACTCTTTACAAAAGTTGAGATTGCAGAAATGAACCCTCTTTGCACACAAACACAAAGTAGGGTCTGGTGGGGTAAAGTGGTCATAAAATCGTAGGTTTTCAACTTAGGTGGATAATAAATACAATAAATTCTTTAAATACTTCAACTTTTTTTGTTATTATTTTACATTGCATTATTAAAGAACACGTACGTTGAATTTCAGGAAAAAAAATATTGATTTAAGTATTTTTATAACATTTTCATTTCCCTTTGTATTTATGACCACTTTACCCCATGGGGTGGGGGAAAGTGGTCATAGCATGGGGTAAAGTGGTCATAGTTAAAAACAGCTGCAAAACTGTTACAAATAACCCTATTATTTGTATATTTCTGTTATTTTTATAGTTATAAGTGTATGTACGAGTATATGCAAGTATGCACGAGTATATACGTGTTGTGTAAACATGAGTAAACATGTTCATATATGAATAAATACATGTATACATCAGATACATGCATGCATGTGCCTACTCAAGTATATTCGTGTATACACGAGCATATAAGCATGTATACGTGATTGCCTACAGAAGTGTATACGTGTCTATACGAGTATATACGAGTCACGTGTATATGCGAGTATATACGCGCAAAACGAACATCATTTGCGTGTTTGCACATGTATCTCGAGTATATACGTGCATACCTGAGTTTCTGAGTATATACGTGTATAGTCGACGTATATACGCATATATAAGTGCATATAGATACAATACTGGCCATTAAAATTGCTACACCAAGAAGAAATTGCCAGAATGAAGCTAAATTTTACACACGTGATAATAAAATTGACATTAGAAAATGATTACAAAATTAAAGCAAATTGATCATTTATGGTTGGAAAAATCTCGAATAAATGGAGGTTTAAGTACCCTATTAAGCCACCTCTAGCGTGAATGTACGATGTACTTGAAGCGAAACAATCGGGTATTGAGACATAAGAGCCTCCTAAGATATCCTGTGTCATCTCGTACCACACTTGCTGTAAACGTGCCACTCATTCGATCAAACTCATACGTGTTAGCACTCACGAAGGGGCTCCTAGGAACCATTTTTTAACATGACAATGCTCGGTCAAACACAGCAAGGGTGTAAAGGGATTTCCTCTTCCGCATTATCACTTTCTCTGGTCTGCGTGATGATCTGGTCTGCGATTTGTGACTTGTCACGAATTGAGCATATCTGGGATGACTTGAGACGGTAAATTGGACAGCCTGTAAGTTTTATCAAATTAGTGGCGCGTTTACAGCAACTGTGGTACGAGAAGACACCGTACATAGTAAGACATCGTACGAAACTGCTGTACCTCAATGCTCGACCGTATCGGTTCTTAAATTCCAAATAGAGATGGCGCAACAGGGTACTTAAACCTCCATTCATGTGAGATTTTTCCAGTAATAAATGATCATTTTGCTTTCATTTTGTAACCGTTTTCTAGTGTCAATGTTGCCATCACGTGTGCAAAATTTTGTTTCATTCAGACTATTCCTTCCTGGTGTAGCAATTTTAACGGCCAGTAGTGTACTTACATACATACATGGGTATACGGGTATACACGAGTTAATTCGTGGATATATCCAGTGCGTGTTTGGCACGTGTCTACTCACGTATATATATGTGGAAGCAAGAGTATATACGTATGCTTACGTGTAAACACGATTCTATACTTGTTAGACGTATTTACGTACATTTACGTGTAAACACCAGTACATGTATCCACGTATATCTACGAGTATATCCGCTAATATACATGTATGCTTACATAGTGAATGCAAAATCTTGGGCAAAATCTAAGTGGTGTGAAAGGCGAAGATAAGAAGCAAAGAATCATAAGGAACTTATGGTCGTTGACGCGCTACATGCACACAAAGCCAGAAATCGATAGAATGAAAACAGGTCACAAATTTGTTACACAAAAATAATTTTACCCGACATTTTAGTTCTTAAGTAATATTTAGACAGTTCTTAGCCTGTAGTAGCTCTAATACACGCATCGCAACAAATAGCGCAGCGACTGATGAAAGCTTTTCAAGAGTCTCGTAATTGCAACAGAGTGATTGCGACGCACGTATTACAGATGGCGGGCGCAAGTTTCATCAATCACTTTAAAACTTTCTTAAGTCGTTGTGTAAAATTGTCTTTTTTGTAATAAATTTGTGATCTGTTTTGCATTCATTAGTTTCTGGCTTTGCGTGCATGTAGCGCGTCAGCGTTGAGTTTGTGGCCATATGTTTCTTATGATTCTTACTTCTTATCCTCCTCTCTAACACCTTTTAAAAATTTGCCCAAGAGTTTAAACTCACCCTGCATACATGTATATCATATGCTAGTATGTAAGTGTTAGCTCGAGTACGTACGTGTATATACGTCGTGTCTGCCTGAGTATATAAGTGTTCGTATATGTACGAGTATAAGCGGGTATGTACATGTATAGTCGAATGTATATCTGTATAGATAAAAAATACTACGAGATACCCAAATACGTGTTTATTGGTGCATTTATGTGAATACGTATATATACGTGCTTACACGAGTATATGTGTATGCATGCGTATATACTCATATATTTAACCTTGTTTACTGTAAAAACAATAAATATTAAATACCTGCCTTATACTTAAAGATTAAGTGATTTTAAAAGAACAATATTCGTTAAGCCTAATATTATGACCACTTTACCCCATCTTACTTAAATTGTTCTAAAAAAATATCTAAAATAGATTCAGCTAACTGCTAATGAGTATGAGTTCTTGAGACATGTAGGAAGCTTCCTGCGCAGTCAATCTGTTCATAATTCTAACAAACAAAATTTCCCAAGGAAGTTAAAAAAGGTGTTTATATTTTTAAAAAAATTATAATCACTCAAAATATTTTTTTTTACCGAATAAAATATTGCCAGTTGTAAAATTTTGTATTCAAAATGTAGTTTCTAACTGCAATACTCTAAAATAAAATTTTCACATTCATTCAAATATTTATTTCTAAGGTATAGCCATTTATTTGAATTATGACCACTTTACCCCATTGACCACTTTCCCCCACCAGACCCTATAAATTTGGCATTTTTGATTGCAAATTTTATTTTCTTTCTTTCCGAAACGTTTGTTGCCAAAAATCAGGGCAAAAGGTTCCTGATTTTTTTGTGGTCTCAACTTTATATGCTGATTTTCGATTTTTTCCAAATTTTTTACCAAAAAGTAAGGGGGGTCGACTTATACCTGAGTATACTTTCTCTACTTCTTTCTTATTTGGATGAGGTACGAACTAATTTGTTGATTCATTATTTACATATCTAGCCTGGAATATGAGGGGAAAAAATGCATGTCAGATTTGAATTCTTATATGCTTGGAGTAAGTCGGGTAGGGATATGTTTAATTTTCTATCCTTGACGAATATTATTAAAAAGTAGCTTAGTGCCAAATGCGAATATCTTTTTAAATTATTTTGTGAAAAACAAGGTGAGACTTATCCTTCACACTTAAATTTGGTTTCTGTCGAAAAGGAAAAGATTTTTACCAGGAGACCCCAATTTTGACTGAAACTTTTCAACTTAAAATTTAAAAAAAATCTTAAAAACAATTCTTTTTTTCTCAAAATTTTAAAAACTTTTTTGAGTCTTAAATGTTTAAAATTGTTCACATCTGAGGTAGTGAGAAGTAAAGGGATGCAAGTGGCAAAATTAAAAATTTGGAGTTAACCAGTACACAAATAGTAGGTGGACCCCTCCTCTGTCTTGGGGCAACAGATAGTACTAGTAGCCCTGGTAGGCACTGCTGTATAGCATGATTTGGAAAAAAAATTCAATGAAAGCCTACCTAGGATCTGATCTTTATATGCATTTTACTCAAAACTTGAAAATGCCCATACTTACATCCCTTTGCTTCTCACTGACTCATTTGTTTATTACTTCCTGAATATGCACTAGCAGCTAATTTTAATGTTTCTTTGATGCCACATGCTATGCGTAATATTAGCATTTTGCTACAATCCAGCAATCTTTTAGCATCCAATTTCGGTTTACAACACTCCTTCCAATTTTCTCATTAATGTACAACACAAAGTATATTGAGCAAAAATAGTTATATTCTTCAATATTAAATATGATCTATTTATTGTGATGATTGGCATACATATAAATAAAATGCAGTGTGACAAAGCTGATAAAGCTGCCACTGTTAAAAAGTAATAAAAATTTTCACAGGAATTTGTTAAATTATATTTCCTACAGAAAAAGGAGGGGAGGGAGGCTTTTTTAGTCAAAATATTTTAATGGACTTTTCCTAAAGTCAATATTTTATTTACAGTAGAAAAAATTCATTCAGTTGCAGCATTAGTTCCTGGGTAGGACAATGCATATTTCAATAATAAGTGTGCATAGAACACAGACTATTTTAAATATGAAATATCTCTAACACCTCAACTGATCCAAAAACCAAGCAGGATAAAAACATCAGTTCAATTCTTTGAAAGACTTCTTATGTCTTGAGCTACGGAATTTTTTTTCAAAGGGTTCTGGAGTGGAAGGAATAGGTTGAGAAAGAACAATTTCGGTCCAATCCAAAATAAAGTGTCATGTTTGGCAACCAGGTTTGCAAATCTGGGCGTCAAATATTTTGTCATCGAAAACTTATTTCTTACACTGCTTTTCCTGACTCAACGCTTATTTCTCATACACAGCCTCCTTCTCGACTTAACGCTACTACAAAGTGCCAGCCACAATTGATGTAAAGCAGCATAATAAAGCGTTTTCAAATATACTTCAACACCTTGAAAACGTACCCGAGGCATCATTGTCATACCTAAATTTATAATACTAATTTCTAACATTGAAGTATTCATTTTGAAATAATATTTTCGATAAACATTTCAAAGTAAATTATACAAACAGAGAACATTTTATCACAAACAAAACAAGGTGATTTACAATATCCTGTAATTAAACCATGGCAGAAGTTGAACTATTTATTACATCTTGAATTGAGAATCTAAACAAACAAGTTGTCGAAAACTTTCTCTCATGTACTGCAAATGCACTCAATATACTGCAATTACGATCAAGCACAAAGGGGACAAAGTTTAAAAAAGGCTGAGGATTTGAACTGATTTCGAAGTAAAGGACTCCAAGTAAGTCATTTTACCTCGAAGACCACAACTCTGCTAGTATTTGCAGAATCGGAATCAGAGGCTATAAAATTCCTGCAGTTGGTCGTTTCCCTTCGAGTTTGTAGCCCCGGTTTAAATGAAAGTCGGCTATTATTTGAATCTTCTCATATTCACCCAACTGAAGTATAGTTACTTTAGATAAAAACTACTATCCTTAAACAAAAGCTTCATGACTACCAGCAATATACCAACAGCCTGGTTATGACTGTTATGGATTCATCAGTCTGGAATAGTCAATAAACAAGCTGGATGCAGATGTATTATCACTGACGCTGAGTTTATCTTAAAACAGTGGCGGATTTGTCATGACGCAACTGTCAAGACTGTGAGAGGCTGTAACAGCCAAAGCGGAGTATTTCGGTATCTATATGGCTAAAATGCCGCAATTTTTGTTTTATACTGCCAAATATAGAGGTTGCAATAAAAATGACGACATGAACAGTGGCGGAATTACCAAATTACAACTGTTGCAACTGCAAGGGCCATGACCAAAAATGCACATGGTAAATACTTTATGCAACTGTGCTACAGGCAAAGGGGCCCCAAAATTGCCTTGCGACCAACCACCAAACCTGTAATTTGCTCTCACTAATGGGCATAACTTACTGCGTAAGTTTTACGTTTCATATTTTAATTTAGAAGCATAATATCAATATTGTCCACCTCACAATTGATGGCATGAGCCTTTGGACGCGTGTACTTTAAAACAAATAGAAAACGAGAGAAACCGAGAATGTGGAAATCAAGTATTCTCGAAACAGGTTTTCTTCTTTTGGCATTATTGATTGTTTACATTTTTGCAAGCAGTGTGCATATAAAAAGTTATTCTTGTAATTAGCCAAGTGACAACTATAGCAAGGTGAACTATACCATTAACTGACTTTAAGAAACAAATTGCAAACAAGTTTAAAACTACAAAATTTCAATATTGTTCACCTCACAATTATTGGCATTCCCCTTTGGACGAGTGTACTTTAAAACAAATAGAAAACAAGAGAAACCAGGAATGCTGAAATTAAGCATTGTCGAAACAGGTTTTCTTTACGAGGCACTGTTTCGTTTACAATTTAACAAGCGGGGAGAAGATAAAATAATTGATTTTTGTAATAAGCCCAGTGAAAACAGAAACAAGGAAGGTTATACTATTAAATGTCTTCAAGACGAAACGAATTACAAACACTTCAATAAGTTTAAAACAAATTCATTGATTACAAAAGTATGAAACTTCAGAAATAACATTCTAACTAGATTAATAGGAACTGAAATATTAGTAGCGATACCATTGCATTCTTCAACAGCTATAACTGGTTAGATGCAAATATATCCTAAATTACAAACATGCAATATGAATTTTCATTACTTATTCGAGCCTAATATTACTCGATTTGTCAATGTTTTTGGCTGTTACACATCAAAAGAAAAATGTATTTCAAAGAAATATACAAACTGTAAAATGTATATTTTTTATTTACTTATTTTTTGATATATATTTTTTTTATGATGCATCAGTAATCATAGAAATGTATCAAAAAGCACATATATCAATTAAAAAATCAAAGTTTATAAACATCTTTTGATTTATGAATTTATTATTTGAATTACATTAAAGTAGGGGATAGGGGAATCATATAATGCAACATTGAAATACAAATATGATTAATAACTTTTTATAGTGAAATTTCTTTTTAACAGTAATGTTTGAAAATATCCTTAAAAATAAATCTCATTATTTACCCTATAAAAGAATGAAGTGCAAAAAAAAAAACTTTAATTGTACTCAAATGCTCAATATTTACTCACATAATTTACACATGCTGTAATATTTCTGAAAAACTTGAAAATCATCGAATAATTGGGAAATTTTAAGAATTAAATGCCCTAAAAATCTTATTTTTACAGTAATTTGATACAAAAATATAAATAGCTTGGCCGGTCATGTCACTTCAGACCGTACAATGACTGTATCAATATTTAAAAAACATAAGCATAAATTAAATTTTACAAAGTTTGCATAAATTTTCACTTTTGTGATAAACAAATCACAATAAACGCAGAAAAAAGAATTTATCTTTGGTTCATCGAAAAAAAAATACTTGGTCTACGATCAGGACAACAACGCTACAAACGCCAACAAAAAAATTTCAAAACTTAAAAAATATTTAAAATATTTATTAAATGCCCATCGATTTATTATTTATCATTTTAAAAACGCGTAAATGCCAGAAACATCACAAATGCTGAACTTTTTAAAATAAAAAAAACGCAAAGTCAACACTCTACACAAAATGCTTGAACAACAAAAAATACCCAATTAGCATAAATTATTCAACAGTTAGTTTATCTTCAAGTTTATTTTTTTTCAAGTGCAAAGATTGTTTCAAACAAATCTGAAAACAATGTATTTTGTTATGTGTAACATTTATGTACATACATTTCACACCAAGTGTTCAATTTAACAATAAAAAAAAAGATGGCCATTGCTATTCAACATCAATCGGAATTTCTTTTATTACTAGCTAGGCGTAACACAACGATTTTAAATTATATTTTAAAAATGGATCATTTCATATTTTTTCATAACAACAGAAACTTACTGAACCAACAGTTAAAAGACCATGAAGCTGTTATAAATTAAAATTAGTAATAGAAATAAATGTAAAATTTTTCAAAAGTGTAAACACTTGCCTTTAAATTTTGATAGCCGAACACAAACATTTCCATCTCTTCTCCAGGAGAGCACGCCATCTTTCCGCTAGGATCATAGTTGTTATTGCCATATTTTCGAAGAAATATGAATCTTAAAATAACAAAAATTAATAAAATTTAATGCTTTTTTTTCATTAATGCAAAAAATAAAGATGATTATTTTTTTCTTTCAGGCACAAAACGTGTTATGGACGAGGAAAAAAACACTAATAAGCGGGTTGAAACGTACTGGAAGAAAAAAAAAAGGGACATCAAAAATTTCTGGTAAGAGGTTTTAATTTTTTTAAATATCAAGATGTTTTCATTAAATTAGAGGATTTCCTTCAAATGCCCTGAAAATGAAACATATTGATATTTTCTCTGAAATTCATTGCTAAGTTCATATTAAAATAACCATGGATTAATATAGCATGTATTCAAAACTCTTGTGGGGGAATTAGTCCCCAATTTTAATTCATTAATGATTTAATAAAAAAAATTATATTTAAGTTCACTTCCTTTTGCTTATTAAAAGCAGTAAATACTTCATTAATCAAAATAGTGAACGAATCCGGTTCGGAAGAAGAGTTTTTTGCTACTCTTACTCTTGTTTAAGAACTTGAATTTCTTTACTTTTAACTGGGGCCTCCGTGGCTGAATAGTGGAAAGCTGTCTGATCGGAAGAAAGGAGGTTGTGTATTTAATTTCCACTGGTGCTCTGAATGTTTATTTCTTTCTCTTCGTGATGTTAATTATTATGGTAATTAATTAATCTCTTCTACATATTTTTACAGAGGCACAGTTCACTGTTAGCAGTCCTCTAATGCAGCGTTTCTTAATTTCTTTAATAAGTGGAACCCTTTTTGATGTAAGACTCTTTTCACGGAACCCCTAGTTAAGCTTCAATTGAATGTATAGCATCTTGGAAATGATTTAGTCGCAATAAAAATAAAAATTCTCTAAAACACCATTTGTTGACTTGAGAAAATAATTTCAAAAATTAACGTAAAATTTCGTGAAGTTAACTTCAGACAATTCAAGCAAAATGTTTAGTTCAAACTTTACTGAGGGGAGGGCTACTTGGTTTTACTGAGGTCAGGCCTTCCGAAGGAAATGTTCTCGACCCCACTCCACCTTTTTTTGCGATATGAAGTTATGGGAGGGGGAAGCACCAGCGTTGGTTCCTTCATTTTTCTGGGGTGGGGTTGAGACTTGAAACTGCCACCTATCTCACTTTTCTTCAAGTTTTCTATATCACGAATTAATTTCACAAACTGCAGAAATAGGAGTTTTGGGTATTTATATAATGTATAAGATAAATTTATAATACTGTAGAATCCCAAAAACCTGACTTGTGAACCGAAAAGTAGTCGATTTTGTGAAGATTCGAGTTGGGATTTTCTCATCCTGCCAGAATGTGACCGAGTTTTCTCGATTCTGTTGGGTTACCGAGTACTGAGTTCTCCAGACTCCACTGCGTTGAGAGATTCTTTATGTAGAATTTATTATTCTGAAGGAAAGGTAGATACCAAAAGTTACAAAGTTCTTTAAAAAAAAAAAAAACAGCTATTCTAAGCTGTTTTTGGTGACGTCTGAGGAAGCATGGATGGAGGAGGGAGCAAGGCCGTCGTAGCCAGGATATTGTTTCGGGGGGGGGGGGGGGGGGGGGGGGGGGGGGGGGGGGGCAAAAAATTTCGTCAAAAAGACGAAAAAGTCACCTGTTGTTATGATTTTTGAAGCATATTGCGCATTGGTAGACATAGGGCAATATGGTAGTAGGGGGGGGGGACAGCAAAATGAAAAAAAAAATTATAAGAAGACCTGGGAGATTGTAGGCGGTATTATTGTTTTTTTTTTTTTTTTTGGAACAGTAATTTCACTGAGTTACCAAGAGTTAAAGTTGCTATATCAAAAATGTTAGCAAATGTTCTCTCAAATAATTTAATTTTTATATTATAATATCATTTAATCAAAATTCAATTATGTACAAGTTTTGCTGGTTCAGAAAAAGATGCGTGGTGTCGTAAATGTCACAATTGCGGAAGATACCAATGACATAAGGATCTTTAATTGGCACTCAAGTTGGATATGAAATAGTAATATCCTACCACCAATCACTCTTTATGAGCTCTGAGGGTCAGGAGCGCCCAAATAATTGTTTGTAAAGGAGGAACAGAGCTAGGAATATTTTTAATATTTTGAATTACATGGGAGACTAACACTGGGTTCGGTATCTCATTTTAGGCGCAATTTCAAAAGACATTTTTTTAAACGTAATTCAGGCTACGTTTGGTAGTAACAGAAGGGAAAGAATTTGGTTTGCGGACTCTCCCCTTGAAATTTGTGGAGTCTTTAAAACGCATTTGAGACTGCCCCGGGAAAATTTTATTATTGAAGTTGTAAGAAACGCAATTTTGGGGCACATGTTGACATGTTAGAAGAGGAGGTGGTTACTCTAACTTGGAAATTTTTCGAAGAGAGAAGAGGTTCGAAAGCTCTCAAATTTTGACAATAAGACTTTAAAAACGCCATTACAAATTTTCTTTGGCTGAGTTTACGGGAAGGAGATGGAAATTTGGGAGCTTTCCCTTCTTAAAACACATTCTAAAGTTCTCTTTGGCACCGTTAGACAAGGAAAAGAGGTTCCCCTGGGAAACTGTTTGCAATCGAATTCCAAGAAATGTGATTTTCTATTTTATTTGGTACGACGGCATAAGGAGCAAGTAAGTGGCTGTTGTCCTCCTGTTAATTTTCGAAATCAAGATTCTAAAAAGGCAATTTTAAGTTACCTTTAGTGATATTAGGAAGAATAGCAAGGATCGGGAACTCTGCCCCGGAAATTTTGCAAAATAAAGGGCCTAAAAACGCAATTTTAAACTCTTTTTGGTTTTGTCAAAGGGGTTAAAACCCTCTTTTGGATCACAAGTAAGTATTTTTATCGCAACACTTAAACTTGCTTGCTGAAGTTCTTGTCGCGGCATGATCCAACTCTCAGGGTCATTTCGAAGCCGAAAAATGAATGGGAGGTATATGAAATTGAAGACCTCTTTTTGAAGTATATCAGATGGTGTCTTAAATACAGGGGCTTCTCCTCCAGAAAGTTTAAGGATTTGTAGTCATAAAAAAGCATTTTTGTCGACCTTTGGTAATGTTAGAGGAAGAAGAGGTTTAAGGTTACTACCCCCGTCCATTTTTCGAAACTGCGATTGTTATATACCTAATTATGTCAATAAAATTAATTCGGGAGCTCGCCAGCGAATTTTTTTGATGTTAAAGGGAGGAGAGAGTCAAGGGCCCAACCCTGGAAATTTTCTTGTTTTTTAATTTTAAAAATGTATTTTAGACAACTTTTGGTAATGTAAAGGGGGGTGGGGAGGTTCAAACGTGCTCCACAAATCCTTTTTTTGAAATTAAAAATTTTAAAATGCAATTGTGTGTATTATGACCTATTATGCTGGGGAGGGGGGATTTGGGGGCTGTCACCCAAAATTTTTTGAAATTATAGTTGCAAAAACGCAGTTTTAGACGATCTTTGGTAATGTTTCAGGGAAAAGAGATTCTGGGCCAATCCCCGGGAATAGAAATTGAAATCTTCAAAACACGATTGCACTATACCATTTTTGGTAGCGTTAAATGAACCGGCAATCTTTCCCAATTGAAGCTTCAAAAACGTAATTTTGGTTGACTCTCAATGATGTTAGGGGGAAGAGTTTTTAGAAGCTCCTCTTCAGAAAATTTTCAAAATTCAAGCCCTGAAAACTAAATTTCAAACCATCTTTAACGATGTTGGGTAGAGAAGGGGGTGGGGGGGGGGGAGGGTCCGGAGAAACATTCCCCCGAAAAATTTTTGAAGTTAGGTTTTAAAAAGGCAGGTTTAGAAGATTAATTAGTGGGAGGAGAGGTTTGCTGACCACATTTCGGTAATTTTCGGGGGCACTCAACCGGAATTTTTTTTTTTGTAATTGAAGTCTTAAAACGACAGTTTAGATGATCTTTGGTAATATGGTGAGGGGGGGGGGGGACAACTTGAATTTTTCCGGGTTGAAGTCCGAAAAACGAAATTTTTAGCTATTTTTTCGTAGCATGTGAAACTTTAAAAAATTCGGAAGGGGGGGGGGTCTGACCCCTGACTCCCCCCCGCTGGCTACGGCCTTGAGAGGGGGAGCATGGAAGCTCCCTTGGAAAGTTTTCGAAAGTGAAGTATAAACACATTTATCGGCAAATTTTAAGTGGTGTTATTAGAAAAGGAGCCTGCGGCGTGGTTTAGGTTCCTGTCCGAAGAAATATTTAGAATGGAAGTAAAAATCGCCGTTAAAGTTAGGGGGAAAGGATATTTAGGCTTCTCTCCCAAATTTTGTTCGTAATTGAAGTCAATATCAGCTATCTTTGGCAGTCCCTACTGATTTTGGAGAACAGATGTCGGAGTCGGCGATCCTAAAATTCTGGATTAGAAGTCGGAAGTTGGTCATTTTCCCTCTGACTCCGCAGTCCTGGTTAAAAATTTTACGCTTTGAATATATTTCATTTTGATTCAGTCATATTTATCTCTGACTTGCATCAATGCTAAGTGTACGAAATATAATATTTCGATTTTTATTAATAACGTTTTTTTTTTCTATTTCTTGAACCCAAAAATTGAGAATGTATTCACAATGTGCACAATGGCTTAATTTTTTTTGCCAAAAAATAACTTTTCGTGTTGCCCTTAATGGTAAAAAATTTTGAACTGCTCAAAAAAAAAAAAAAAAAAAAAGTTTTATGTACATGTTTTTCATCGAGAGCTTTTGCCAACAAAGTTTGTTTGAAGCAAATTCCCTTTCACACACACACACAAGTTCGAGATTTATATTTGTCTTGAATTTCCCCATAGACACTGATGTTAAATTTTTTTGAACTGCTAAAAATTTAACGAAAAATTGTCAAATTAAAAAGTAAAATATGGGAACGAGGTGTCCTCGCTGAGGTTCTTCAAACAACAAAAGTTTGCTTAAATCGGACTATTCGTTCAAAAGATTTTGAGGGGGGGGGGAGGCAGACAGACAGAAAGACCGACAGACACACAATTGCCCCATCTCAAAACCAAACTTTCCAATTTTCAATTTTTCGATGTTTTAAAAATTATATTATTTACTTGTAACTTTTCTTTTTGTTTAACAGCCATATTTTTAAGATGCATTAAGCCTTCTTTCCTTATCATTTCTTTTTCTTCTTCTTTTTTTCCCCCCCTACTTTTACGGAAAAGTTGGCTAAAAAACGGGAATAAGTGAAAACAAATTGAAGAAATATCCATCATGGTTACCGTATCTTTGCTTTTCAAACTAATAAAATAAAATAATAAAGGGCAATAAATTAAAGAAAGAAAAAAAAAAGGAATCAATAAGATGAGAAAACTTTTCCTTGTAAAAATAAACATCATATAATTAATAGCCAATAATCGAATAACTTCAGTGTTTCAACAATGAAACTCGCGCCATGGCATGATAATTTGATAATATGTTTTGGTGATATTTAACATGCAGGGAAAGGCTTTATTGTGACAAGGCTGAACTCTATCCGGTAACTTAACTGTTTTACAGGTAAGACTTTCATTTTAGGAAAACGAAGAAACTTAAACAATTCGCAACTCCAGAGCTCGAATACACTACCTTGTGGCGATTAATAATACTAAAGAAAAAGGTAAAACATTCCATTCCACGTGTTTTCTTTGGGGTATATTACAGGCTTCAGAGAGTTTGTGGTGCAATGTAATTTCAGAAGAATAGAAAAGAAAGCTTCCCACAAATACGATGAAAAATTACTGTCATTCACTAAACGTCAATGCAAGTTATAAATTACGGCATGCGTTTGTTTTACCTTTTTCATCCGCCATTAGATAGTGGCTGCAACGCCCCCTATAGTTTATTGGAGTTGCGAATTAACGCTATCTACTGGAGTTTAGGGTTAATCCACTGGCTTTTGGGTTAAAATTTCTACTATCAAAATATCATCAAACAGGCAATTGCTTTGTTCAAATGTAGAAACAATTTTCACCCGTCATACCATGACGGGCGACTTTCTAGTATAATAATAATAATTAAAAAATAAAAAATAAAAAGAATAGTTAAAATTCAGCACTCTATTTTTACATGCGAAAAAAGCAGATATAAAATTTCAAAGTCTGATACTCGCTAAGAAAATAGAACGAGAAACATAAGGCAGGGCAGAATAAGCGATCTTGATTATTCAATACAGTAACAACTTTCTCTGTACAGATATTAGCTTTTTCACAATTTTTAGTTGTTTACAAAAAAATAAATTAATTAATCAATAAAAATAAATAAGCCCATCAATAAACATAAAATTTGAAATTAGAAATACAGTTAATATTAAATGTGCCTCAAAATCTGTATTTCTTTTTAATATAAAATCATTTGCAGCGAAGAAAAAAAAAAAAAAAAAACTCAACTTGAACATCTAAAATTTTGATGAAACTTTCAGTTATCTTACTGTTTGACATCTTCAATCTATAGATTATTTTTTTTTAATCTATCAATGATAACTGAATAATGATTAAATATTTTTGAAATTTGCTTAAAAAAAATTAACTTGCCGACAGTATATTTTAAAATGTTATAATTTAAGTTCTATGGGACCTATAGATTTGTGTAATTACTCTTTGTAAAGAGAATTGTATGCTCTTTAATTTGGTCCGTAACTTAGATACTTTTCAACATTTTTTTTTCCACAAAATTTTGAAATTTAAAAATTTTTGAGATAGGGTCTTTAAGATCTTAATGCAAGAAATCAATGTTTTTTAATTAATGCGTCCAAAAATTTTCTCTGAAAATGGCTACCACGAAATCAAATCCTGGTCGCCAAAAGTAGCGACCACGTGTTTCTTTATGCAGCGAAGAAAAAAAAAAAAAAAAAACTCAACTTGAACATCTAAAATTTTTATGAAACTTTCAGTTATCTTACTGTTTGACATCTTCAATCTATAGATTATTTTTTTTTAATCTATCAATGATAACTGAATAATGATTAAATATTTTTGAAATTTGCTTAAAAAAAATTAACTTGCCGACAGTATATTTTAAAATGTTATAATTTAAGTTCTATGGGACCTATAGATTTGTGTAATTACTCTTTGTAAAGAGAATTGTATGCTCTTTAATTTGGTCCGTAACTTAGATACTTTTCAACATTTTTTTTTCCACAAAATTTTGAAATTTAAAAATTTTTGAGATAGGGTCTTTAAGATCTTAATGCAAGAAATCAATGTTTTTTAATTAATGCGTCCAAAAATTTTCTCTGAAAATGGCTACCACGAAATCAAATCCTGGTCGCCAAAAGTAGCGACCACGTGTTTCTTTATGTGCTAAAAAAATATCAAGCTACGGCAACGCCCCCGTAGCGCTTCCCGCTCTACTTCATCAAATATTAGAAGGCCTCAATTAATACTGAAAATGTTAATAACAAGAGTTGAATCATTTTATAATAAAAAAATAATTTTTGACTTGCAACAAAATTTTACAATTTGATTATTATTTTTTGAAAATTGCTTATGTGTGTGTAACCTTTTTTCTTTAATCTTCAGCTTCAGAGGTAATGTTTTCTTAACTGGAGTAGACTACATGGGCTACTACAATGCTAATTTCTTACCAAATAGGTGGCGCTAAAAGCAGAATAAATATTTCACTTTTACCCCCACATTCCCCTACTTACAATCAGGGTTGCCAGATTTAAGAACAGTAAATACGGGACAGGCTTCGAGAAATGAAAAGGGGGGGGGGGGTATTTTTGAGGTTGAGTGCAATTACTGGTTATGTATTTTTAAAGGGTGATAAACAACTATGTTTTAATAACTTTCGGAAGATTTCTCCCAGAAACATGTTTATGGGTGAGCACATTTTTGGAGAAACTCTAACTCAAAGAATAAAGTAAGCAATAGAACGAAGTTCAGTAAACAGATCGACGTTGATAGGAACAGGTACTAATTAGTTTTTTTACTTGCGTTCGCTATAAGTTAAACGGTGCAATCGGTCTTAAAACAAAAAGGGGATTTTTATCTGTGAAATCAAACTACTTTCTCGTGCAAATTCACAGTTGCTTCAAAAAATGTCTGGTATCCCTCAGTCAGACATTGTATATTTCTACCGCCTATAGATGTTTTAAGGTTTTAGTGACGAACGATTCATAAAACTTATCTTCAAATCTGCTCTCTAGCTGTTTTACCAAATGTGTCATAATATCATAAAGTTATCAGGTGCAGTTGTAGATTCATTTCGAAGTTTTTTACGGACAACTTCAAAAACGGGGGACACATTAAGGTAACGGCACCAGTAACAAACAAGGGTCCAGTCACAGACAGTTATAAGTTTGGATTTAAATAATAAAAATTTTATGCGGGTAAAACGGATGTTGCTGCGGCCCATGAATACGGTGCAACCATCTAGTGTTAATTATCAGAGTGAATTTTATGAGCCAGTTGGTATTTACAAGGCAGTGGTGCAAGGTTAGGAACAGCCACCAAGAGGTCAGCTGGTGTTTCATGTTCATTTAAAATTTAATAAGGCTTCAGTTCTAAAAATAAAGAACTTTTGCACATTTTGAAGAGAAAAAAGGAAGGTTGACCATTACTCATCTTTTCCTCCACCCACATGTGTTACCGGGTATCATCAGATTTTTTGGAGTCCGTAAGTGGGGGTCGGATTTTTTTTCGAAATTCAGCAAATAAAAATAGAATTAACTAATTCAGAGGAATTAGTTAATTCCCAACTAATTTCCAGAAGCAGTCAAGCGATGAGATGTTGTTGCATGAGAGAAAAGCAGTTTAAAATGCCTAAATAAATAAATGGCTCAAAAATTTGTGTTAACCCGAGAGCGATGTCTTAAGCATGTCTGTTACTGGTGCCGTTACCAGAAAATGGAAAACTAATGCAACCTCATTGGTTTCACATCATGTTTTAGCTGTACTTTCTTTACTTAAAAGCAATAATTTTCTGCAGCAAAGGCTTAGGGATGGATTATAAAATAATTCATGAGAGCAGGCCAAGATTTAATGAGTCGATCTACAGCAGGAGCTCAACTTAGCCATTGTGTCAGGACAAGCTTTAGTTGCTCTTTAAACTCTAGGTTAGGAAACTCAAAAAACTCATTCCGCTTAACTACTGATCTAGAAAAATGTGAATAAATTTTTAAAACAATAGTTTTGACATCAATTTCTAAATCATTAGCAGCATGGCGAAATGCAGTGTGAACTATATGAGCTAAACACCCTGACTTCAGTAAATTTTTGTTTTGCTCTCTAAGTAGGGTACATGCTGACCGCTTTGTTTCAAAATTAGCGTTGGTATTGTCGGTTGAAAGTGCTGAAACTGACAATAAATCCAAGTCTGACTCAATCAATGAGTTAGTCAAGCAGCCGTCTCGGAACTTTTTGCTCTTTGATTTTCTTATTGTTCTTCATTTCACATTTTTTGTTTTACTTTATTTTTCCCCCTTAAAATTATGTCTCGTTTTGTAAAATATTGTTATTAGCCAGAATACGGGATTTTAGCCGTCCCGTATGGAAATTCCCCGGGACGCGGGACAATTTTTCAAAATACGGGACTGTCCCTTGAAATCCGGGCCATCTGGCAACCCTGCTTACAGTACAAAACAGAAAGAATTTATTCCAATTTTGCTTTGTATGTTATTCTCACAATAAATGAATCAGAAGGGATATTTCGGTAATTGCCGTGCTTGTTAAATTCCTGGCATACATAAAATTTTATTTTCGTAACCCAGATGCTTTGTAGTTACCCTGGGTAGACACTATACCCTGGGCAAGTAGAAACAGTTTGACCACCGATGAGAGGGAAAGGCAAATATCCGGGCTACAGGCGAAAATAGACGCATCTAGTATTAGTTTTCAAGGATGCCAGCTTTTGTAGAGGTGTGTTAGTCTCTAAATCAGTGATCGGCATCCTAAATTAAGAGCCGATCTACTTTCCAAGTTTGGCAAACACAAGGATCGACTTCACTGGGTGGTGGTGGCGGGGGAGGGCGGAGGGACTGATCTCTCCTCGCTACGCCACTGATAAAATTCTGTTCGAAACAATGTTTTCCTTGCTAAAAAAATTATAAAACATTCATACCAAGTTTTATCTGTCAATCCATACTAACTTTTGCGGACATTATTTTTCAGGAACAATAGGCAAAAATGATTTTTTTTTTTCTAAAATATTGAAAACGGTGGCCCTTTTAACGATTTTAAAAAGTACTAAAAATCTTCGAAACCCATTTGATTCAGAAGTTAAGCCTGATTTTCCCCCAGAAAATAATGTTTATTAATGGTACTCTAACAGAAAAGTAAACAAGGTCCAGAATGTCTTTGGGATCGACTCAAAACTGGCTCGCGATCGACGGGTCGCCTACCGCTGCTCTAAATTAAGCAGAGTCACCCCAAATCCCCCCCCCCCTACAGGCCGCCGCTACCAGCAATGGGGCCCGGTACAAATTTTAATTCCGAGCCTCCCCATTTGACTCCCCCCCACACCATTGCATATTTTTATACCGTCGCTTCATTTCCTCGCACACACCCACACACACTTCAAAATAAATAGTTTTAAATTGCATTTAGGCATCTTTTCCACTTCATCATCTAAAGAAATATATTTGAGTACTATTGGCTTGTGAACAGGGAATAAATTCCTTTCATTTCTTCAAAACTTGAGTTTACATCATTTATAATAAAGCCCAAAACTAAAATTATTTCTGTTTGAAATTCATATTCAGGGGTATGAGTTTAGTACTTTGATGTACAGTAGATCCTCGTTTTACGCGGGGGTTACGTTCCACGGAATTGCAGCGTAAATCGATACCGTGTAAATTGAGACCAAATACTAGTGTTAAAATAGGGGCTTGGTTCCATAGATAACAAAATACTTCATTCTAGTGATGAATAATTGTATAATAAGTTTAATATGTTCTTTATCGATTTTTATGCACAACATGCATAAAGAAAACATAAATTAATTTCGTGTTCTGTTTTCAAGAGGAGCTGGCTATGATAGTCTTTTGGCAGTCATTAAGAATTTTCTCTGTAATTCTTTGCAGAGCGTTAACGCATGCATGACCACTTGCGTCATTTCCATGATAGAATCTTCCTTCACTAACAAATCTGAAAGATCATTTCCATTGCCTAGGAATGACTCAAAATTTTCAATGTGACCGTTTTTGTTGTGAGTTACCGACGTCGGTGTCCTCGTTGGTTTTGGCCTCCTGTGTCACTCCTAAAAGCTCTTCTTCCAGTGAGTTTAATAACTTTACATCTGGAAAGAGCTCTGGAACCATTCGCGTAAGATGTCTCCAGTGGCCCAAGCTCGAATATTAGCACGCCAAAATGCAGTTGATTACGCTTAATCTGCAATCTTTATTAGTTTGGATTTTGAAAGAGGGGAAAATTTAATCTGTTTGCATTGCCGCATCCGCGTAAAACCGAAACTCATCCGCGTAAAATAAAATAAAGATGTCAAATCTTAAACCGCGTATAATTATTGCATCGAATTAAAAATCATTTTTAAAGACAATTAATTATCGGCAGGGCTCTAGCCAAGGGCAAATGTAGAGAGATGGCATGCCCCCTCCGTTTTTCAGAGAAGGGGCTACCAATCTACCTTAGCACGTGTAAAATAATAGAAAAATATCTTTGATTTTAAAAAAAAGCAAAAAAAAAAAAAAAAAAAAAAAACAAATAATTAAAATGCCAAAAAGCAGTTTTTTTTTTTTTGTGAAACTTAAAAAGAAAATGCCTATAAAGGATCATCCGAAAAAGTGATACGTTTCCTACAATTTTTAAGCAAATTATGGCAGAAGCATATAGCACAAGCCCCCAATTTGAAGAAAAAAAAAAAAACGAGTTGATGTGTGCATCACATGACTTCCTTTTACTCCAATTTAATGTCATTTCCCCGTTACTGGCAATTTTAATGTGATTCAATAGTTTACTCTCTAAATATCACCAACAGTGGCCAAATTTGAAACCAGATAAAAAAATAAAAAATAAAAAGAATCCCCAAATTTGTCGCCAAGTTGGCAACAAAACTTGGCGACCAAAAGACTGGCGATATATTGCCAAGTGACCGACAAATTATAACACCACTTGAGCTTACATCGAACTTAACAATGATTTCCCCCAAAAAAGGGGCAAAAGACCCCTTTAGAAACACCCGAATGCAACCAAAAGTGGGAGGTGCACAACTAGACCCCACTGGGAGTCTACGTACCAAATTTCAACTTTCTAGGACATGCCGTTCTTGAGTTATGCGACATACATAGGCACATACGCACGTACGCATATACGCACATACATGCGTACATACAGACGTCACGAAAAAATTCGTTGTAATTAACTCGGGAATAGTCATTACGGATATTTTGCGTGTCTATACGTTCTTGGGCACTCATTCACGTCTGGTGGAGTCTGAAAAAAAAAAAACTTAATATTCAATTCGGGGGTGAGTAAAATGGAAATTAAGGTCGATTTTTGAGTAAAATTTTTTTTACGAATACAATGCTTCCTTTTTTGTAAAAGGAAGCAAAAAAGAATAATAAATAAACATAACTTCATAGGGCTCGCCGATAGTTTTGTTATTAGGAGAGGGGGGGGGGGAGATAACACTAGTAGTTTTTAAATATTTGAAGGTAAAAAACGAAAGTAAAACAAAACTTCATTAAAAGATTTAGGAGGCATGATATTCAAAACAAAATAAAACGGAAATAAAAATTAATTTGAACTTTGACATCTTGAATTCAAATTATGTTTTTCGCAATCACGAGTGTGTGTATGTAGGCGTGTGTGTTTGTGTGTGGGGGGTATGTGTGTTTGTGTGTAGAGGGTATGTGTATGTGTGTGTAGGCATGTGTGTTTGTGTCTGTGTGCTGGCATAAGTGTGTGGGTAGTTGTGTGTATGAATGTGTGTGGGGGGGGGGTATGTGTGCGTAGGGCATATATGTTTCTGTCTGTGTGCAGGCATGAATGTGTGGGTAGTTGTGTGTATGAATGTGTGTGGGGGGGGGGGGGTATGTGTGCGTAGGGCATATATGTTTCTGTCTGTGTGCAGGCATGAATGTGTGGGTAGTTGTGTGTATGTGTGTGTATGTTTTTTTTTGTGTGTGTGTGTGTGTGTACGTGTAGGTGTCTGTATGTATGCATGATTGTGTGAGTAGCTGTGTGTATATTTTTGTGTGTGTGTATGTGTAGGTGTCTGTATGTATGCGCGTGTGTGTGTAGTTGTGTATGTGTTTGTGTGGGTGTGTGTATGTGTGCGTGTGTGTGTGTGTAGTTGAGTATGTATGCGCGTGTGTATAGGACATGGATTCAACCTGGAGACGGCTTTCGCTATGGAGCAGCATCGTGAGGACCCGGTCGACGGTGATGCTGCGGAGGGTGGCGGTGGGAAAATAAAATCAAAGGACATCAAAACACTCAAATGAGAACAATAAGCAATCGTGATTGCTCAAAAAAAAATTACTTATGGTATCACTTCAAAATATCATATAGTCCCCAAAATGATAAAAGTTTCTGTTGTCGCAGATATAACGGTGAGAATTATAAATTTCAGCAAGGAAAACTAGGAAATAATTTTTCACAGCATTTTTTTTTTTTAAGATAAAAGAAAAAAGAAGGTCGTAGGACAAAGTGTTGGAAGCGGAAGGAAGGGATCCCTGAACACCCTCCACAAAACATAGAACGTGTAAAATTGAGTTTTTGAAACTAGTATGTAGTCTCAAAAAATCTCCGTCGGACCAACCCATCCCAAAATACCCCCCGTGGGCCATTCCCGTCCGCGCCGCGCAGCCCTATCTGCAACCCATAATTTTCAAAGTTACTAATTTCATCCCTCAATAACTTTCATGTCTTATTTTGTCTTGCACAACGAGTTCTAGGGAATCGGAAGTCGAGTAAAAAATATCCAATAAAATGTTTGACGTAATGTTATATTCAAGGGGAAAAAAAAGTTGTCGAATGAAAAAATTTCAGACTTTTTTTTCGGCTAAAATTGGGCAAAAGAGCCGACGCCTAGGTTATTCCAATCATTAATTCAGGTGCAACGGAACGGGTCGATACAAAGGGGAAACTCACGGAGAAACGGATTCTGCATGCACCAATAACCGCGCCAAGTGGCTCGATCGATACCGCCAATGGAATGGCAAGCGTGCGCCAAACTCGCCTCCCCCCTCTCTTTTCAACGGGGGATACAGAGGGAAATATATGGGGAATTTAACGACTTATAGGAAAGGGGAGGGGGTGGGGATTCATATCACAATCAGAACAAGGCTTAGTCACACTGCCAAGAAAAAGTGGTTTCTATGGGTTGTTTTAATATATGTGTGAGTGCGCTATAGAATTGTGATGCTGCAGACGATCGGAAAAGGGATAAATTTCTTTATTAAAAATGTAGGAAAAATTCATTTCTGTATTAAAAATGATGGGATAAATTTATTTCTCTATTAAAACGGAGGTGGAAAATATGCTTCGTTATTGAAAAAGCCGGAATATTTTTTTCCTCATTAAAAATTAGAGATTTTTTTTTTTTTTACTGAAAGAAAAAGCCGTAAAGTCAACGTTTTCTTTTGAAAGTGTAATGCTGGACTTTTTTTTCTTTCACTAATAAGCACATTAGTACGGAGCAGACTGTTTTGTCTTCATAGATGTCTATTTTCATTTTCAAGTTTTCTGTGTTTAAGTCTTATTATCATTGTTTTTTTGAACAGAATTTTCAACTAAACAATCATATTTAACATTCAACTTTGAAAGAGTAGTAACATTTATGATCTTCTGAACTTTAAAAGCTCTTTAACGTAAAATAATCCAGGAAACAACAGGAAAGCGACATTCTAAATATCTTATTAAAATTTTACAAAAAAAAATGTATATCCAAGTGAAATTCGGTGTGGAACGATTTTCATATTTGCTCCGAAGTTTATAATGGGATATAAGAAGTTTCTAGTTTATTTATTATTCGCAATACGATATTTTTTCATTTTCAAATAAGGTCTATAAGAATCTAATTAGATGATTGAAAACAGTGATTTTCACAGCATGATTTTAATCATTAAATTAAAAGACAAAAAAAGAGTACAAAAAGACTAAAGAAAAAAAAAAGAAAAAAAAAAGGACTAAAATCAAAAGAAATTAGAAGACGCATGTGGAACAAATTTCTTTCCATTAGAAGTTCTAAATTCATGCTTGAATGATTTCAACCCCTTCTTCCACCCTCCTTCGAATAATGTCCAGTCTAGAAGACCTTTATTCGAATTGAAACAATACTTAAAGCATGCAAAACAAGCAATATAGTAGATGGATGACTTTTTTTCATGGTAGCCAATCAGTCGTCTCCAAATTTTTACATAATCTCTAGCAAAGTAACGATTACTTATATGCGTCCTAGTCAAACCAGGATGTCTGGCTAGCGTAATTATAGTCAAACAATAAACATCTGTTATAGTAAATCAAAAACTAGCTACAAAAATATTGATCATCAGGTAAGTCTTTGCCTGAGTTGAGAGAGCACAAACAGTAGAGTGTCCAAAAATCCGAACTAATTAAGACCATTGAAAATTCAGATTTTCATAAATAACTAAGAAAATAGTATGCCATTTAATCAAATAAAGTGGCTATACAATGTACATGAACATAACATACAACATAGTGCATAAGGCTGTTTTATGTAACTACATTTTTCAACAAAATTGAACAAACATTAACTCACATTGTCCAAAACGTAAAGGAAAACTGAAACCCACTCTGAGAGGCACTCTTACACAGCAAAAAGACCGTAAATAGAGTTTTATTTCGGGGAAGGTTTTACCAAACACATTTGTCGTGAAATCTATATGAACATTTAATTTGATTTAATTAGTATATTCTATTGATTTTCGTTACAAAATGTTATTTAAATGAAGGGGTGCTGCTTTAATTAGCAAATGTAAAAACTGATGTATATTAAATGAAGGAAAGACATCTGATGTGTGAACAACATAACTTGAGTTCTGTTAAATATTTGATGTCTTTTTAACATTTGAAAAGAATAGATGCATGTACTCATATTTTCACACTCGAAGTAATACTTTTAAAATTCATATTTTTTGACAGTTATAAGATATGTTAAATATAGAGTTTCACTTTCAAACTTGAAGAATTATAATGTTTTTGTTTGAATTTTAATGTTTGTATTCCAAATTTGAAGGGAAATACTGTATTGTTTTGTAAGAAAGGATATTCGCAATAAAATGCAATAAAAATAAACATATACTGCGGAAAAATCCTGAAGTTCTTCAACAATAATAATTCCATTTTTCAAGTGAAACTGAAAAAAAAAAAAAAAAAAAAAAAAACTGAAATACTCATTATAATTTTTTTCAGCCTAAACAGTATTAAAAAAAAGCAGTTTTTCAAACAGTTTTCAAAAATTTCGGAAAGGATTTTAACAATAAAAACTCACACAGCCCTCCACAGTAATTAGTTAGCCCTGAACAGTTAATGAAGGAAAATTAAATTAACTTCCGCCGATTCACGCAAAGAAATCGGAATTAATTTCTGTAAGGAAAAACTGACTTGAATTCATTAAAAAAAATCCCCGATTTTCGGCAGAGTGGGAGCTTCGAAATATGAGTTCTGATTTTTGACATTAGGTAGGGGTCCTCCCCACATGAGCAAAAACGCACCCACCCTAAATATCAACCCCCACCCAAGAAAGAGAAAACCTCTTCAACACCCCCCTAAAAATTTCAAAGGTCCAGTCTGCGCCATGCCCCCCCCCCCCCCTCAGGTGGGCACCCCTGCATTAGAGATGTGCCACGCTGTCGAATTTGAAGTATTAGAGATTTTGTATAAGCTCGACACAATTTTTTTCGTGCGAAAATCTCGAGTTTTGAGTTGGATAAACGTAGGCTTGCCATGCGACCCGGTTTGACCGGCGGGACAGTCCCGGTTTTCAGTTAAAATCCTGGTTTACTTCAAGTTCCGGTAAAAGATAAATTTGATTACAGATGTCCAAAGAAGACCTAAAAATAATTAACTGTGAAGGATTATTTAGAAAAATTATTTTGTCGTTTGTAACATTGACTTGTAAACTTAAATATCGGATTATTAGCTTGTGATGATTTTTGCATGATTAAAACTAAAAAAGACTTTCTATAAAACAAAATACTAACAATTGAAAAATACATGTAAATATTGTTCACATTTTATTCCTAATTCAAACTGTTTCTCTATTACTAAAGTAAACTATAAATATTAACGTTTCGGAAATAAAATATTTAAATTTATCTGCTTATGCTATTTACTATTACTAGGCTTGCCAGATTTTTGAAATGTTCAACCGGGACAGCGGAATCTTTTTTTTTTTTTTTTTTTTTCGGTTTTAACCTCGTTGTAAAAATCTTCACAAACTAATCCGATGTCAATTGTACGCGTCATGGTTACAAATGAAAAAGTAACTACACTAAATATCCCTTCACATTTAACTATTTTTAGACTTTGTGGTCACCAAAAATTAAATTTATCATTTTCCGGGAAGTGAAGTAAACCGGCCGGGGCACCTGGATTCTGTCTGAAAACCGGGACGTCTGGCAAGCCTAGCTATTACGGTTTAGGTTCATAACGGGGTTGTTTCCTTTAGTCAAAAGTACTACTTTTAGTCACTAAAGTTGATAGAATGAGTGAAAAAAATAACATGGACCCAGAAAGTACTTTCATTTTCCCAACAGTTATTTTTTAATTAATTTTTTTAAAATGTCCGATTTTGAAAACAAGGCGTGGTCTTTATGACGTTACAAATGACGCAATTTGGCGCATCTTTCTAACCCGTTTCCACGTTATGATAATCAAGAAGCGAATTAGGTATTGCGCTCTACGCTTGCTATCAACCATATCGTTGCCAATACACGTGAGTAAAGATGCGAATTAAATATTTTGCTCTGTGAATGGCAACACTGAATGGCATTTCATCATTTGTGATGTCTCAACGACAGAAGCGTAAACAATGAAAGCGGGCCGATTTAAGTAATTTTTTAAAAATATTATACCTAAACAAATTATTTAAAAAATGATCAGATCCTATGTTTTTAAACATGCTCTTTCAGAAAAAAAAAAAATACTTTTAAAATTTTGGAAATGACCCCATTAGTAACCATGTATTCATAGCACTTGAGAATAAACTAAATTCTAAATCACTCTAAAAACCAGCCTATAGTTCGTACCCTTTTGACTATTTGCAACGGGAGGGGGGGGGCATAGAAGCCCCCCCCCCCCGTATTTCATAAGCAGGGCTTCAGAAATGGGGGTACCATTGTACCAGGAGGTTGAAATTGCGCTCGGAAAGGCACCCAAACTTGCTCGCTTAAGGAAAATTTTCAAACATTGTGAGTAAAAAAGCATTTCTAAAGCATATATGAGGCAAGAAATTAATGAACCTAAAAATGTAAAATTTTAGCCTCTTTCATTTCTATGTGCTAATGGGGGTACCTTGGAATCTCTCGTGACCCCTGTGTGCACTCCTATGGGGGGGGGGGGCGCATTCTGGTATTCCGGTTAAGCATTTTAGAGATCTGGCAAGCCTAGATAAGCGTCATTTACTTGAATTTAAAAATTACTTCAATTTGAAGAAATCTGCAGAAATTGTACTTAACGTCTGAAAAGATTGGTCTTTTAAACTGCCGGTATTCGCAGGAAATCTGCATGATCCTGGTAGACCCATGGCACAATGATCGGCTATGCAATATGTAAGTCATCTTTTTTTCAGGTAAAATTTTTCTTTTTACCTTATAATCAACATTTTTGAGCAACAGGGCCGCCGAGAGCAAATGTCAGTTTGACCCACCGAGCCCTCCTCCCCCCATTGAACTTAAAGCATTTATACTACTCTGAATCTTTACCGAGCCGGAATCCCCAAAAGGCTGGACCCCTAATTTCTCATTAGGCTGACATGACCTCTCGTCGTCCTTGTTGAGCATTCAACTCTTGGTCTATTGATGATAGTGTTTTTAAGTTCAAAAATTTAATAAATCAAACATAATTAAAAGTTCGTTAACTTTTAATTATGCTTTGTTTATGTGTTTCGTAAAATGCTTGGAGTGCAATGTTCGTTCTATAACTTTTTGAAATATCATCGGAAAGTTTCAAAGTTAGATTATTAAAAGTAATTCTGACTTTATGAAGAAATCGGCACGTACCTTGTATTTATTTTCAACCACTTTTTAATAATAATAGCTTCTATAAAGATTGGAGATATACAAAATCAAAACTTTTTCGCTTGTTTCGCATCTGCCGTTCCAATTTGAATTTCATTAGTATCACATGATTTGTTTTTATTGTTCTAAAATACGATGATTTTGGTATTAAAGAATATTTATGCAGCTGCCATCATTGCACTATTATTATTCTTTGGGTTTTCAATCCTTTTTCTTCCCCTTTCAAAACCATATGCTAGGGAGAGGCAGGACTGACGTAATGATTGGTTTGTTTTTTTATGGCTCAAGAATCTTAACGGGCGTTACTAGAGCCGCTATATATACAGGACGACGCATCAGCTTAAGTGTAGCCATTTTGGATCGGATTTTTCATTGTTGAGGAGCTGGAGTTACCAGAGCAAAGTTTCGAGTTTTACTAAGCTGGCCAAAATTCGCAACTCCAATAAACTATAGGGGGCGTTGCAGCCGCTGTCTAATGTTGTTGTTGTAGTTGTTGTCGTGTGCAAGTCAGGCTAGCAATTTGGGGTGCGCTGCTTCACTTTTCCAACTGTACCGTAAATTGGTGTGAAGTCCGACTTCTACAGTACACACATGCCATAAGGACCCGTTTATAGGGTAGGCAACCATTCACATCACAACAACACATTCACACAAAGAAAGGACAAGGACAGGAGAGAGAAAGTACGTCCATGTCCGAGCCGGAATTCGAACCCGGACCGTCCTGTCACAGTCAGACTTCTCCTTCTCTGACCACTAGACAAGGCAGGCGGCAGCCACCGTCTAATGGCGGACGAAAAAGGTAAAACAAACAAATGCCGTTACTTATAACTTGCTTTGAAGCTTAGTGAATAACAGTAATTTTTTATCGTGTTTGTAGGAACCTTTCTTTTCTTTTCTTCTAAAATCACATTATACCACAAACTGTCTAAAGCCTGTTTACCCCAAAGGAAACACGTGGAATGGAATGTTTTACCTTTTTCGACAGTATTGTTAATCACCGCAAGGTAGCATATTCGAGCTCTGGAGTTGCGAATAACTTGGCAAAAAAGACAACCACTCAAACACGCGCTCCGATCCAAAATGGCTAATCTTAAGCTGATGCGTCGGCTCGTATATATAGGGGCCTTAGGCGATACTGTGTCATGCAAGTTCATTTTGGGGCAAGGTACACCTGCACTGCATTTGCGGGAAAAATAGATGAATTAAGTTAATTTCATTTGTGTGAAGAACAGACGAAAACTAGGAAAGATTTCACGAAAATCGAAAATTATTGTACAAGCAAACTTATTCTTGGAATTTAAATCTAATTCTCAGTTATTTACGATGAAGTATAGTCAAAAAAATTTTTAGTTTCTTCAATTTGTTACTGGTCCCCTAAATGCATGGGCGTTTCAATTTTTATTGAAACATATCAGCTGAAGCGTACCTTTTATGTGAAAAAGGTTACAGAACATTTATTCTCTTATTTCAAGAGAAATTCTTCAAAATGTGAATTTCTGCCAGTAATACAGTCTTTTTGGTCCGCCACTGTACGTATGTACATAGTTTTAAAAAGTTTCGTACTGATAAAGAAAATAAGAAAATTCATTAAAAAAAATAAAAATGCAATAATAAAAATAAATAAATAAATAAAAATCAGATGTAAACATAATTCTGTTTTTATTTTAAAACTTATCGCAAAAAGTTTTCTCACAAAGTTAATACACTTCTACGAGTTACGATTTAATTATATATATTTATTTATTTATTTATTTTTTTTTTTTCAATTTCATTTGAAAAATAAAATGACTATTATTGAAAAATGAACAAACTCAGTGCTTTATCTGCAATGTTTATTTTTATTGTAGGTATTGGAAACATCACCTCGTATGAAACAATACAGCTTAAAAATTTAAAAAAAAATTTAAAAGATTTTAAATACGTGGCGCTAACGAAAACATCAAAATTCTTCAAATTTGAAAGTGCCAAACTTTAAATTCACGCATCCATTTGTTTTTGTTTTTGAATTACTAAAAATACATCAAATATTTAACAGGGGTGAAGTTATGCAGTAAACACATGAGAGCTGTAAATTTTCAACACAAAATATATGTTAAGCAAACGATCTTTTACCTTGGAATATCGTATTTTTTAAACTGAATTTAATGGTATAGTTGAATTTCCGAAATACATTTTGGATGATTTTTAAATATTTATTCAAAACCTAGTAACTAACTGACATTTTAAAAAGAAGTATGTCAGTCAGTTACCATGCTTTTAACAATTTCTTTTAAATCGTCCAAAGTGTATTTAGAGAATTTAATGATAGCATTGAATTCAGCCTAAAAAATACAATGTTTCAAGAGAAAATATTGTTTTTACAATGTATATTTTGCGTTGATTATTACAAAATGCGCGTTGTTTTGCTTAATGTCAGTCAGTTACACGTGGAAATGCCGTAAATCATTTTTTAAAAAAACAGTAATTCAGTTTTTTCTTCTTTTTACTTTCTTCTATATCTAATATATAGAAGAAAGTATTGGATTCGTGCAAATTTCGAATTTTGACGGATTCGAACGTTTTGAGGTGTGCTGAGTCCATTTCGACCATTTTTTGAAAATGTCTGTCTGTGTGTGTGTGTATGTCCGTGTGTGTGTCACGTATGTGTGTGACCAGTTTTTTGTGGCCGCTCTATAGCAAAAACTACCGCATGAAATTGAACGAAATTTGGTATACATATGTGCCTCTTATGTGAATTTGTGCCCATTGCTTTTTGGCGTGAATCCTTCCAAGGGGGTGGAGCAATGGGACGTTTCCTGAGTTATGCATGCCTGCTATTCCCCAAGAAGTAACTGGAGGAATCAAACAAAATTTGGTCCATATATTGCCCCCCCCCCCCTTTTTTTTAAATTGATCGACTTTAAACATTGATTTTTTTTTGTTTGTTGCATCCAGTTATCAATATGTATGTGATGTACACATACATTAAATGTCCAAACATTAAACTTTAACCAATAAGCAAATTGGCCGAATACCGATCAATCAGCAAAAGATAATTGGCCGATGCTGATCATTCGACTGCCGATTAATTACAATGATAATGATTTTAAATGCTACAATTTTAACATCAACTTTTTCCTTTTTTTTAAATTACAACTTTGACTCCTCAGAATCAGTTAATAGTTTTTATTTCTGTAAGTGATGATTTATTTTTCTCCATTTTGAAAATTTTTCTTTGAAATGATGTTTCAAAAGTTTATTCAAGTTCTGTAAATCAGTTTTCTATTGTTGCTAATGAAATTAAGTTCTGTTGTTAACTAGGCATGAAAATTCAGTTAGTAGACTGCTATTTACAGCCACTTTTCGCTAAACATGGACTTTTTTACTATTAATAGCCATGTAAGGCAGGCCTTTTATGTTTACAAAATTAGAAGGCAATCTTAAGACACGATGCTAATAATAATAAACTTTAAGTAATAATATTAATAATAATGATAACAAGAAAAATAACAATAATAATAGTAGCAAGAAGAAAATTATTGAGAAGTGGAGAAAAGTATTGACACATGAGATTTTGTGCGATATTGTACGTATGGTAAATGTGCAGAACAATATAAAAAAAAATTTAAATAATTAACATTGCTTCAAGGGTTTATAAGATTAAAAAAAAGTGAAAACATATTTAATAATGCTAAATTTTTTATTGAATGAAAAAGGTGTTTTCTCTTTCTCTTTTCTTTGCTAATAATAAAGCTGAAAGTCTCTTTGTCTGGACCTCTCTCTGTCGTGACGCGCATAGCGCCTAGACCGTTCGGCCGATTTTCATGAAATTTGGCACAGAATTAGTTTGTAGCATGGGGTGTGCACATCGAAGCGATTTTTTGAAAATTTGATTTTGTTCTTTTTCTATTCCAATTTTAAGAACATTTTCCCGAGCAAAATTATCGTAAGATGGACGAGTAAATTACCAAGTTATCATAACGTGGAACCATAACATGGGCAAGCCAATTGGCAAGAAATTCATCATACATTATTTGTAAATAAATAGGCGAACCAAAAGACCTTTTAATTTTCTACTACGGGCAAAGCCGTGCGGATGTCACTAGTAGTAAATAAAAGTAAGATTTTAAAGAAATTCTGGAAGGAAGTCTGTGGCAGACGTGCGTTCAGGAGACCCCCACAGCAATTACAGTCTTGAAATTTTGTACAAAATTACTTCGAGCCCCGGGGGTGTGCACCTGGGGTTTTATTTTTTAAAATTCGAATTAGTTTTTTGCAATTAATTTTTTAAGCTCAAATTTCGCGTAAATTGCCTATTATTGCCTATTAAAGGGGTGAAAAATTACTTCCACATATTAATATTTTATTTTATATCATTGGAAAGGATAAAATTTTCCGCGTTCTACGCAATTTGCTTCAATGCTCTAACTTAAATACGGCGGGAGTTATTTGTGTTTTTAGCTCGACCTTTTTTTAGGCTTAACTAAACTTTAGGCACTACTTTCTTCATTAAATCTATCAATAAAGAGCGAAGGAATTGTCATACAGTTTTTTTTTTTTTTTTGACACCACTGAAAAGAGCAACTTTTTTTACTCCAGATCTAACTCGACCTATGGTCGAAAAACTAAACTTCTATCTCCATAGGAAAAGAAGTTACAAGCCGTTAAAAATCAATTTAGAATAATCTCATCTTCATCAAAATTATTGATGTTTTATTTCGCGTTGCCATAGTTACGTCTTTTCGATTCGCATGTTTCTTCTTTCTTATTCACAAACTTTAAGGGTTTCGATTTTAAAGAAAAATCTTATGCTCAACTCAATTCAAGCCCCGAGCTAAAGAGCAAAATATATTACTAGAGACCACGAATATGAAAGCGATTTTTCAAACGTACAAAACTGCAGTTTTTCAATGCTCGAGCCCCTTAGCCCTTACTTCTCTGCAAGTTGGTACAAGTTATTTTGAAACTCGGAGAAGGGGTGCTTTTTGATCCAAAAAGGAGCTCATAATGCGTTTTTAATCTGTTTCTTTCTAATTGACGACTTAAATTTTTGCGAATCAATTAAGATTGCGAAGAAATCGTCAGGGGTTGGTGAGCGTTAACGAGCAGGGGGCAGAGCCCCCTAGTGATTTTAAAAGAAAAGCACAAAATATACGTTGCAATTGTGTGCATAAACTGTGAATGTAGTAACTTAATAACAAAAGAAAAAAACTTTGAATCAGAGTATGGTCCTCTATGGTGAGGTAATAGGACCTCACACGGTTTTGGGGGAGAGGTGGAAGTGACAGACACGCATATAAGTAGCTATCACATAATTTCCTAATGTACGCATTATTCAATAACTACTTTTCAAAAACGATTTTCTGAAACCTTTTTGAATTCTACTTTATTATTATCATTATTATATTATTGTTACTACAATTATTGTTATTATTATTATTATTATTATTATTATTATTATTATTATCATTATTATTATTATTATTATTATTATTATCAATGTTATTATTATTATTATTATTGAAATTTTTTGTATTAATTATTATTATTACTATAATTACCTTTATTATTATTTTTATTTTTATTATCATTATTGTTTTTTGTTTTGTTCTTTTGATTTTTTTGTCATTACTACTGTTATTGTTGTTATTTTTATTACTATTGTTATTATTATTTTTACTTTCTTCTATATCTAATATATAGAAGAAAGTATTGGATTCGTGCAAATTTTCGAATTTCGAATTTTGACGGATTCGAACGTTTTGAGGTGTGCTGAGTCCATTTCGACTATTTTTGGAAAATGTCTGTCTGTCTGTGTGTGTGTGTGTGTATGTATGTATGTGTGTGTGTGTGTGTGTGTGTATGTATGTGTGTGTGTGTGTGTGTGTGTGTGTGTGTGTGTGTGTGTATGTGTGTATGTGTGTGTGTGTATGTATGTGTGTCACGTCTGTGTGTGACCAGATTTTTGTGGCCGCTCTACAGCAAAAACTACCGCATGAAATCGAACGAAATTTAGTACACGTATGTGCCCCTATGTGAACTTGTGCCCATTAGTTTTTGGCGCGAATTCCTCCAAGGGGGGTGGAGCAATGGGACGTTTTTCGAGTTACGCGTGCTTGCTATTCCTCAGGAAGTAACTGGCGGAATCAAACAAAATTTGGTCCATATGTTGCCATTAACAGGAACAGGTGCTGATTCAATTTTGGTGTCAATAACTCAAACGGGGGTTGAGCTATAGAACGTTTTTTGTCGTCAATTGTGACTGCTGTATCTCAAGAAATAATGAACGGAATGAAAGAAAAATTTATCGGCAAGTAGCCCTTAGTGGGTATAAGAACTGATTTTATTTTGGTGTCAACAGCTAAAAAGGGGGTAGCGCAATCGCCCGTTCTTTTTTTCCATTGTGAGTGCCCTATCTCAAGAAGTAATGCTACGTTCTGGTTGAAATTTGGAATATATGTGAATCCATATGTAAACAGGCTTTGGTTCAATTTTGGCGCCAATCGCGCCAAGAGGTGCTGATTTATTTTTATTATCATTATTTTTTAGCGAATAAAAGTAGCTTTATTAGTGCAACAATAAGAAAGATAAATCGTAATAGATTATCGTCTGCTTATTTCTCGTGATTTTAATTGTATGGAAATGATCGGAAATATTATTTCAATGATTTAAAATTTTTAACTGTTGCCATCTTATGTTCGTTAACAAATAAAATATTTGTAATTAATTCAAGCAAGGCTTTTAAAATAACTTTCAATTTTCGCTCTTTGCTTTGCTTTTGCAATAATGCAGACATTGGGATGGTCGTCAAGTTTTTTCATGTGTAATTTTGTTTTTGTTGGGAATATTGCTTCCTCGTCAAGCATGGGGAGGGATCAGAAAAAAAAAGAAAAATATAGAAGAAAGTTTCGTGATGGCCACAACATACTAGTTATTATTATTACTGTTGTTGTACTTTAGAGTTAATTAACACGACTTAACTTAGACTTACAAGACGTAATAAACACCCTGTATTTCTAAATTTGAGCCTTACACTTGCGATATGGTAAATACACTACTGCACGAAATAGTCTAGAATCAGTGACGCAGCCAGGAAATATTTTTGGAGGGGGTCCAATATATTAATACATTGATAATATTTAATATTTCTTTGGAATATATAACTGTACATATAAAGTGTAAAAAGAGAGAGAAACTTAGTTCTTAACAGTTGTCCTCAAATCTCATTTTGTTTAAAATTAAAAAAAAAAAAAAAAAAATCTGATTTTAATACATTTTTACCTAAATCTACATTTTACAAAAGGATTCAGAGCATGCTTTGGCTTAGAAGATCTTTTTACCGGGAACTACTCTGTAATAAATATACTTTGCTGTAACAGCATTTTTTTGTGAAGTAATAATATATGGTTTTTTTTTCTCTCTCTCTCTTTCTTTCTTATTTTTAAACTTTAATACCTGGACGATCGAGCTTCACTCGGCTTTAAAAGAATTATTTTTTGACAGCTTGTGTTTTTCTAAGGTTCGATACTTTTTCAAATATACTTGAAAAGCATCACGTTAACGAAATATTAAGGATCTCGCTAGTCGTTGGATATGCTTCCCAGAAACGAGAGATATACAATGTTAACACTTCATCAGCATTATAATAATTTCAGCTATAAGAAGCCTACTACTGAATATAGGCCTCCTCTCTCCCACAGACATCCACCAAGGGAATCTCTGAACTGGTTGCGTCTAAATATTTGACGCACGGTATTGCCAAAAAAGTAGTTTCTAAGATCAAACATGGCAACAATAAATATGAAAAATTGGATTGAAAATGCGTCGCGACCTTCTTATAACACTAAAGTATACCAAACAAAAAAGATTCTGAATGCAATTAAATCAACATTTTGCTTTAAACTATCTGTTACATTTTTGTTTCCACTATACAATTTTCCTGTCATTTATCAAAAGAGTTGCGATTCACGATTTTATCCCAATCGAGATTTTCATTTGGAATAAGTACTTTTAGTGTAGTTGGTCACTTTACGCCAGAAAATGCTACATACAGCATGCTATCCATAAAAACCGATGATCCACAAACCACTCCAACAAATTATAACAACAAGATATAAACAGTCAAGTCTCTGCTCCCGCTCTCCGTGGACGAAGCAGTGCCCACCCAGTTAATTTTTAATGTAGTTGTGTTCAATTTGTCGGTTTTGCATGTCTTGTTCAAATTTTTTCAATTTGTTGTTATTTCATTATTTTTTTTATCTTGCACTTACTGTGCACGCCTGGAGGCGGACTACAAGCATAACACCATGTGTATATATATATATATATATATATATATATATATATATATATATATATATATATATATATATATATATATATATATATATATATATGGGGGGGAGAAACAATTAAATAAATCAATAAAAACATCCCCGAATGCCATCATTTTAAACATTTTGAAGTTATATGAAAATAAAACAAAAAATTTACCTTGAATGTGTCAGAGGAAAGTGATGTCAAAAGACATAAAAAAAAGTTTTAGTTAAGTAATTAAATGAAACTGGGAGAACTACATAAAATAAATAACATCGTTCAAAAGAATGGCCGTTCATTTTAAGGATATTTTTAAGTTCATTTTTAAGTCGGTCTTTTAGACCTGTTAGTTCATTAACGACATCTCCAGTCGCTAAACTCAAGAGACAAAATGTCAAAATACTTTTTAATTAAAAAAAATAGTTATTAATTATCTCCGAGTATTCTCCGGGCTATACATATTGAAACCATCAGTGCGTAATTCCTTGCTGAAATTTTTTCAAATGGTTCATCAAACAGCGCCGGCAGCCCCCCCCCCCCCCCAAGCGCATACCGATTGCCTTACTATATTGCAGGATGGGCGTACTTCATCAAAGAGCATCCCCCAGCAAAATTACTTCTCGAAGCCCCTTCAGTCGATGAGGGGGAAAATATTTGCATCGCACCGCAGTATACTGCTCTCTCTCTCTCTCGCAATGCATTTATTTGCCAGGCCAATACAAACGCAGACGTGACTAAGTGCTTTGCACCACCCCATGAAACATCTCCTCCAGAATAATAAAACGCGTACCCAATGTCCTCTCGTTGCCGAAAAATCCCCATCTGGAAGAGGAGGGAGGGAAAATCCTTCCCTACGATCGACAAAAGAGGAGCCCAAGAGCAGAAGGGGGGGAGCATCGAAAGGGGGTATGGAGGGGGAAGAGCACGTAGTCTGCTCCAGAGAAATCGTCGCCGGCCCAATCCGTCAGAACGTTTCGTATTCTCTGCCTACTTTGGTTAGCCTTTACTCAGCACTTGCGTTCGTTAAGTTACCAAGTTTTTCGTTTCCAAACTTTCGATTAGTTCCGTAGAGTCAAGCCGATTTGTTGTCAATTCACTGCACCGTATATTTTTTAAAAGCTTTCCTATACATTCGATTTTGGTTCTGACAGCTGTAACTGTTGGACAAAGTGATTTAACCATCCAGCACTCTCCCCCACATATTACTGCAGAAGTCTTCCACAGTACTGTTTCTCATCTGCACAGGCATTGTCATCCGCATCAGCATCGTCACCTCATCTTGACAATTTAGGACCTCCTCAGCAGCAAAGACGGAGTTGGACGATCAGTTGGAAGAAGGTAAGCAAAGGGATGCCTGGGAGCAACGGGATCGGGGGAAAAGGATGCTGAATTCAATATGGCGGCTAGATCGCGTTTGGCGTCTGTGACGAAGAGTAGAGCGGTTTGGGAGGATGCCATTTAATATATACTTTGCTTTTATTCTTCTTTGATTTCCCTTTTCCCTCCACGAGTTTGCGTAATAATTACATTGTTGTTTTATTTGTCAAATTGGGGCAGCACGTTTTCTCTTGTTGTCATTCCGTTTCCGTCAAAATTGCTTTTTCTGAAATCGGGATGTAGAAGGTTGTATCGATAGTTATGTGCTATATGATTGATAATATAATGACAATATAATGGTTTTGTTGATTCAGGTCATGGAGATTTAAAAATGTTTCTGCCATATTGAATGTCATGTTGAATTTTCGCAACTCAACCATTAAATCATAGCTTTTCATTTTTCTTTCCTGATTTCATTTCGACGCATAATACTTTAAGTGTAGCAATTATAATTATTAGCAAAAACATTAAGAGAGATTTTTGGAGGTGCTTAAAAAATGCTTTAATTCAATGTTGCTAATTTCCTGGCTCATATTTTAAATTTAACTGTCAACTTAATTATTTAAAATTTTCATGAAATCATGATAGTTGCAATGTCTATGATGTAAATATAATCTATAAAAAACAAGCCGGAAAAATTACGCTTGTCCAACTGAATGTCACCAAGTGAATTTCTTCAACCGAACAATGAACAATAAAATGAAACAAATTTTCTAACCTCTAACTTCATTTTGGGGTATGAAACTAAGTAAGTATTTGTGATGACATTTCTAAAAATATACTGACAAGTTTCAGGATTTACTTTTGAATCATATACAAATTAACTGCTATAGAATTTAACTAGTAATTTTAAAGTTTCCATAGTCATTAGATCAAATGCAGTTTTATATGTGACATTGTTTCGGCATATCATTAAAACGTAATTTCTTTCAACAAAAATTTGAAGTTGTTCTATCCTGAAGGTTGTAATTAATTTTTGCAACTGAATAGTGAAGTGACGATGATTTTACAAGCATGATTTTATAATTGTACCAGATGCGACTAGGTAACTGGTGCAACATTAGCAAAACTTTTTAAAGTTTTTTCGGACGTTTTGTTCAAAAATATATTACAGTTCGGCGCCAAAGGCTTTTCACATTTAAAGTATTTATTCAATTAATTTATAAAATAAGAAATGCTGTAGTATTTCTAGCAAATGAAGTTACATAATGCTTCGGTACGTCATAAAACAAAAATTTTGAAAGAAAATGTTAACTTTTTTCTACCCTTTTGACTGTCACACTAAATTTTTCAAATTGAACGATCAAATGACAATGATCACAATAAATTGGTTTCATTTTGACGCATAAAGTTTGGGACTGTCGCATTAAAAATATTCTATGAGAATCAGAGACATTCTTTTTAAGTCTTGAAATTCATGATGAATTACTATTACTACATGATGAATTAATATTATTTTCATCATATTCATATGATGAATTCATTTTAATAACTACGACAACCATGGCTTAGCTCCGTCATTCTTTACCTTAGGGGGGGGGGCTATAAACATCCTTATCTGTACGTAAACTACTATTTTAGAGGGTTGGTATATTTGTAGAAACCAAGGGTATAGATATTTGTTTTGAGATTGCAGAACAACCATAATTTTCAGATTAGCGTGGATGAAAGATTTAATTACGGGTTTTTTTTTTTTTTTTTTTTTTTTTAATCTTCTTCTAAATTTCCTTCATCGTCTCCATCCCCCTTCCCCCGAAAAAAAAAAAAAAAAAAAAAAAAAAACATGAGGAAGAAACTTCTTTCCCAAGAAAATAACAAACCATAGCAGGAAATCTCAACCCCTTTGTCATCAAGTCGATTTAATTGCTTTATTCATTTAGTGTTCTTTTTCATCATTTTAAGACGTCAAATAAGTTGTATCACTTGTGAATTTAATATTAAAATCCAAGTGTTAAAGGTTACCTTAAGAACCAGCGAAAAGATAGTTTAAGGACAAATTATAAACTAAAAAATAAAAAAGTAATAATTGATTATACAAGATAAATTAATAAATAAAAAAGCACGCCATTATAAAAAAAAAAGAAAAACGCATTTTTCAATCCTGTCATGTACAGTGTAATGATGTAACACTACATATTTACATGCATGTAGAGACATTTTAACGCAACTGCAAGCGTATTTTATGCATTGAAAATCGAAAACCCGACTTAAAATTTCAGTCAAGCGTAGGCCCCGTCATTTCAAAATTTTCTGGTGGAGGGGAGTGAAAGGGGATGCACGAAACACAAATCATATCGAAAAATAGATAATGACATGCCTGTTTCATGTTTTGATTCTTGAAAAAAAAAAAAAATTAGCATCATGGAGAATGAGAAAAAAATCAGTTCAGTGTTTTTGAAATCTTACAATGGAATATTTTAAATTTTGTATAAAACTCAAAATTTTAAACATTCTAAAAAAATAAAAAATAAAAATATAGAGCATATTATTTTCTTTTCCTCCCATTTTCTTTTCCATTCTTCGAAAATTAGTTGTTTTAAGGAACTGATCACTGTCCTGCCGTAGGATGGTAAAGCGCAGTATCTAGAAATTTTTCATTTTTCTTTCTTGTATTTTTGTCACCTATTGTACTTTAGCTTTGCTGTACAAGTTTGTTTATTTGGTTTCCGCTAAAAATAAAGCAAGAAAAACAACTTCAAATTTCGGGATTGCCCGATTATTAGTATGGAATCGAATACGTGTTTCATCAAATATCTCGAAAACCTCTTTTTTGCATATACTGCGCTTTACCTTCTCACGGCAGTATTATGGTCTACATTGTTTTTTTATAATTCACTTCTCCAAAATGAGTTTAACTCCTCTAAACAATGCCAAGGAGTGTTTTTACACCTTTCAAAAAATCCGATCAATGTTTGCTTGTATACAACACCTGGTTTTATGCAAGCATTGAAGATTATCTTCTATTCCAATTTTAAGAACAAAAATATCATAAGATGGACGAGTAAATTACAAAATTATCATAACGTGGAACCGTAACATGGGTACAAGCCAATTGGTGAGAAATTCACCATACATTATTTGTAAATATACAGGCGAACCAAAAGACCTTTTAATTTTTCTATTGCGGGCAAAGCCGTGCGGGTACCACTAGTTACTAATAATACAGCCGAATGTTCGGATGTCTGGATGTCTGTGACGTGCATAGCGCTTAGACCATTCGGCCGATTTTCAGGAAATTCGGCACCATGGGGATGTGCACCTCGAAGCGATTTTTCAAAAATTTCATTTCGTTCTTTTTCTATTCCAAATTTAAAAACATTTTACCAAGCTAATTATCATAACGTGGGCAAGCAAATTACCACAACGTGGATGAGTAAATTACCATAACGTGGACGAGCAAATTACCATAACGTGGACAAGCAAATTACCATAATAAAGGCGAGCATATTGGAGAGAAAATCATCATCGACTATTTGTAAATATACAGGCGGATCAAATGACCTTTAAATTTTCTACTACGGGCAAAGCCGTGCAGGTACCACTAGTGTTAATTAAAACTGCAGCAATAGTTATTTTTCACAACATAATGATTCCACTCATTCAGCGATTGGTGCGTCAAAAAAGACACAAAACCCCAGGACTTGAATACTTACGCTTGGAAAAAAGATGCCCCTGTTGGAGTAATAACAGAACACCCTCTCAGCCTTGTCGTCCAAAAATAATCTCAATCATCCATTTTCGAGATGCTTGTCTGTAGTAAGATGAAGTACTTCTGGATATTGAAAGGCAGGCACAGAACGCGTGGTCCCGAAAGTGCAACATGAAGAGGCAAAATTGAACTCACGAAGAGTTATATAAAACTAGTGATCCCCGCACGGCTTTGCCCATAGTAGAAAATTAAAAGGACATTTGGTTCGCCTGCATATTTACAAATAATGGATGGTGAATTTCTCGCCAATTTGCTATGTTCATTTGCTCGCCCACGTTATATGGTAGTTTGCTCGTCCACGTTATGGTAATTTTTCTCGGTAAAATGTTCTTAAAATTGGAATAGGGGGGAAAAAAATCAAATTTTTGAAAAATCGCTTCGAGGTGCACACCCCAAAACTATAAACTAATTTTGTGCCAATTTTCATTAAAATCGGCTGAACGATCTTTTCGCTATGCGCGTCCTAGAGATCCAGACAGAGAGAGATGATCCAGACAAAAAGAGATCTAGACAGAGACTTTCAACTTTATTATTAGTAAAGATAAAGATACACATACTAACTGTTATTATTTAAATGTTAGGATCAAACTCTTATGGAGTTTTAAAACAAATTAACAGTAATAAAACGTTTTTCGAAAATTTTATTTTGAAAATAAGGTGTATTAGTTCGTTTCCAATACGTATTAAGCAAAAAGTTTTTGATACTAAAGTTTTTGAACTATGATATTATATTCTGTAGTTATTAAAGATTAAATTGCAAAGGGAATCGATTTAAAAAAAAAAAAACTGTACGAAAAACGAATCTAGTTTCGAAATAATATATGTGAAGTGATTGCTAAAAAAAATAATAACTTCTTAAAAACTCATGTATTTTGGGAGGAAATTACAAAAACCCTTCTTTATCTTTAGAAGCAAAGATTTAAATTTAACTAGGAACCTAAAACACTTAATTCAAAATATTTTGTGTAGTTAAAACTAAATTTTTATGGTATGCATGTCCAATGAATAAATTGTAACCATTTTCCGAAAAACGGGGGAAATATGATTACACAAGGATTGTCAGTTGATCAAAAAGAAAATATCTAGTATCCTACCTCCAAAGACTGACAATTTGGAGGCGCAAATATTTCCGAATTAATCTTGCATAAAGCATCGGCAGCTGTCATTAATTTCATTCCAGTAATGCTAAATCAATGAAAGTCTGCGTGGATGTTTGCTCAAACAGTTTCCCGGAATTCTTCCAAAAAATAGAACACATTCTCTGTCATTTTCATTAAGACATGTCGAAGACTTTTCCCTTTATTTCATTAAGAACTATATGAAAGGAGATCCGTTGATGATGATTTTTTTCGCCGTGTTATTACATCCATCATATTGGATTCTTGGAATTCCGAAAGCAATGTTGAAACATATCTGTTGCCAGGTTTCGCATTCTATTGACAATCGTGAGTGCAATATCAGACCAAAAATACAATTCAGGTATTTGGTATTTTTTTTTGTACGTGATACTGGGATTTTGGTATAAGAAGCTTCCAGACGAGAAACAAAAATATCCCCATTTCATTTCCATATTTCAGAATTCAATACAGAAAGGAAAAAACAATAAAAATTTGAAAAAAAAAAAATATATATATATATATATATATATATATATATATATATTAATTTGAATTTTTGGCATCTTTAATTCAAATTATGTTTTTCGCAATCACGAGCGTGTGTGTATGAATGAGCGTGTGTGTATAGGCGTTCGTGTGTGTGTGTATGTAGGCATATGTGTTTGTGTCTGAGTGCAGGCATGAGTGTGTGTATGTGTGTGTAGGAGTGAGGGTGTCTGTGCGCATGCATGTGTGTATGCGTGTGTAGGAGTGAGGGTGTTTGTGCGCATGCATGTGTGTATGTGTGTGTAGGCGTGTGTGTATGCGTGTGTGTATAGGATATGGACGCAACCTGGAGATTATTTTCACAAGAGGAGCAGCATCGTGAGGCCGGTCGACACGGCGGTGGTGCTGGAAAGGGTGCTGGTGGGAAAATAAAATGATAGGAATTCAAAACAGTCAAATGAGAACAATAAGCAATCGTGATTGCTCAAAAAAAAAAAAAAAAAAAAAAAATCAGCATAAACAAATATAAAAGGAAAAATTAAATACAGGGCTGAAAAAAGAAAAAAAAAGCTTATTTTCACTTTAATAATTGCTTTATCACTATTCAACTTTGCAATGTCTACTATTGTTAATCCATGCTTTCAACTATTATTTTTTACATAGCTCCATCTCTGACAATAAATACTGGAGTACTACAGCTACCCTCGAAACTGACTATGTTTTTAAAATAATTATTTTTTTACAATATAATAAAATTTAAAGTATTTTGACATACCAGTTCGAGAGACATTCAAATTAAAAAATGGCTAACTGACACATTGCTTTTGATAGGTTAGTCTGAACAACAGCAACAAAAATAAATAAAACTATCATACTGCTGCTGCAGTTATTATTTAGCGTTTGTCAAATTTAGATTTTATTTTATCATCAATTATAAATAATAATTTTGAGTAAGAGAGACAAATAATAATAATAATAATAATAATGTGTGCACATAACTTAAATACAGGACCGGATCTACGATTTTTTCGAGATAAAAAAGATAGAAAACAGTGGGAATTTTCCGCCCCCAAGCAGTCGCCGACCGGGGCAAGAACCCGGGCTTGCTTCCCCCTAGATCCGGCACTGCTTAAATACTTGTTTTAAATTGGCTAGTTATGGGCACAGTAGCTTTAAAAGAGCTTAAATATCTTAGTTAATGGCAAAAATATGCCAAAATGATAGAAAAAAGGCTAAGGAATGAATTTATACCTTTCATGAACGGATTATCAAGAAAAAAGTGATTGCTCATCCCCACTGAAAGACAATGAAATTGAAAATGGTTTTTCAAAGGAATAAAACTGCCCTTTTGCTATTCGCAATTCCAATAAACTATAGGGGGCGCTGCAGCCACTGTCTAATGGCGGAAGAAAAAGGTAAAACAAACATATGCCGTAACTTATAACTTGCTTTGACGCTTTGTGAATGACAGTAATTTTTCATAGTGTTTGTGGGAAGCTTTCTTTTCTATTCTTCTGAAATTACATTACACCATAAACTGTCTGAAGCCTGTAATTTACCCCAAAGAAAACATGTGGAATGGAATGTTTTACCTTTTTCGGTAGTATTGTTAAACACCGCAAGGTAGCGTATTCGAGCTCTGGAGTTTCGAATACTGAAGGAACTAACTCTTTAGCACCAATAAAGCTGTGAAATTTGGAACACGTTAGTTTGGACCCCGGGAAGGGGTTTTACTCTGAAGCGTGCTTTTTTAATTTATTTTATTTAAATACTTTTGTTATGAGTATTGTAATTAAGTTATTTTTTCTTCAGGTGGGAGTGGAATTTTCATTTTCTAAATTAGCATTTTGTTCCAATCATAAAGCATTTTTTTTTAAAATCTGATTCTTCCCAGAAGATGATTTAATAACTAAATAAAATATCGACAGTGGCGGAAAGAAATTACAAAAACTAAAATGCTTTTTGTACACTTTAAGGTCATTGCTTTATTTTTTGTGTTCGGAAGGTGATTAACAATGATTTTTTAATCGCTATTTTTATCCGTTAGCCACCCTTGACCGGTGACAACAGCTAATTTTCTCCTTTACACTGCAGGGCTATAAGATAATTTGTTTGACATGTTAGATAACTACTAATTTATTAATTTGCAAGTATATTCATTTTACGCACAACACATTATTTCACATCGGTCTTTTTTTAGCAGAAAAAAAATCTGCAATCACTTGTAATGAACCAATCGTCAGAAAGAAGATTTATTTAGAATCGTTTGTTGAAAACGTGAAAGCGTAAGCACGTTGTTGAAGTGAAGTAAATATTTCGTGTGCGCCATATGTTTTCTTTTGCATCCTTTATGAGTACAAAAATAGTTTTTGCTGAGCATTTAACATCTGTTCGAAATTTATTTGTTTTTAACGCCTGCAATTCTGTTTGTGTTACCGCGCACCGTTTTGAAATAAAAAGTTATTGCTTGACAAAGACCATGTCGAATCCGGTCACATGGTTTCTTTCAAACAATTGACCTGTTTGCACTTTCAAAAATTCTTTACAATTTAAATTTACTTCATTTAAACCAATTAAATAAAAACAAAAAAGAAAGAAAAACCTCGCTTTTTAGGGAATTGAATTCTACTAGGGGTGGTCCAGAAGTGATGTCACAGTTTTTAAAAAAAATATTTGACCCATCTCCTCTCTTTGTCGAAAAATGACGCTTCACCACACTCCCTCCTCTCATCTTGTCACATGTGATTTAATTACAACCAGGGCCGGCTCTAGTAGTTCTGCCGCCCTAGGCGATATTGACAAGTGCTGCCCCCCCCCCCCCCAATAGAATAATAATAATGCTAATATAAAATAATGATATTTTAATAAAATAAAAATAATAGTAAAGTGTATACAATGAAAGGGAGATTCTAGTTACTGGGTTTTACATAGTCAAGCAGCCAGTGGCGCTTACAGGAATTTTGCAGGGGGAAGGTCCAAGATCGAAAGCCCCATTCCTATATCATACCTCAATACGCCGTCAAACATATTGACTTGATTTTATCCGTTACCGAGAACGAAAAACAGAAAAAAAATAAACTGTTGAATAAATAATTCGCATTATTTAATGAAATACACTTAAATAAATAACCAGAGAACAAAATAATTTACGTTTTTACATTTCTCATAATTAAAAAATGGATTCATTTTCATAGAATCTCCTTTCAATCTATAATTACAAAACTAAAAACATGGTGTAGTCATTTATAATCACCATTCTGCTTCTAAAAGGCAATTCATTATGATAAAAGTGCACAATATAAAAAAAAAAATCCCTTTAAACATGAGCATTTTATTTTTTCATTTATTAGAACTGAATTTGTTGTTGCCTTTGTTTGAAATTATTCCACGTACTAAATACATAGGATCAAAATCAATCGGGAAAAAGCAAGAGCTATGGTAGAGGTCCGGCCCCCTGGACCCCTCCCTTGTGTGCGCCACTGCCAAGCACTGGTACACACTTTGAAAAATATTTTTATTAACATTAAAGTAGTGCGTCTTATGGCACTGAAACATATATTAATATTTTTAAATGATTTTTAAATCGCGCAATTTTCCGCCTCTAAAAGTAAATTGAATTTCTTGTTCAATTCAAAACTATGTTTTGCATATCCAAGCACTGGTACACACTCTAAATTATTATTATTATTATTATTATTATTATTATTATTATTATTAGTATTATTATTATTTAGCATTGAAGCAGTAAATCTTAGGACGCTGAAACAGATATTCATACTTAAAAAAAAATCAATTTAAAAATTTGCTGCCCCTAAAATCTGCGCCCTAGGCGGCCGCCTAGGTTGCCTACCCCAAGAGCCGGGCCTGAGTTTGACCGAGACAGTCTTGGTTTTCAGACGAAATCTCGGTGTCACGGCCGGTTTACTTCACGTCCTGTTAAAAGATAAATTTGATTTCAGGTGACCGAAAAAGTCTAAAAATAATTAGCTGTAAAGGATTATTTTGGATAATTACTTTGACACTCGAACATTGACTTGTAAAATTAATATCAGATTAGCTTGCAAAATTTTTTACAACAAGATTAAAACCAAAAAAGACTTTCTGGAAAAAAGTCGTAGCTATTGAAAAATACATGTAAATATTGTTTAAATATTATTATTCAAGTAAAGTGTTTCTTCTTACTAAAGTAACTTAAAAATATTTACATATAAGAAATAAAATGTTTAAATTTATCCTCTTGTGTCATTCAAAAATACTCCTGGTTTATGTTCGCAATTAGTAACCCTTTATTCATAGCATTGAGAATGAACTGCCCTCTAAAACACTCTAATACCCTTTTGATTACTAGAAACGCTGGGAGGGGAGGGGGGGGGGGCATTCCGGTGTCCCGGTTGAGCATTTTATAAATCTGGCAAGCCTAATTATAACTACAAAAATGATATCGATTAATTTTCACTCGCTGCTCGCGGACTACATGAAAATTGCTCGATCCGCGGACCACAGGTTGAGGATCCCTATTTCAAGGAATGGGTGGGGGCATGTTTTAGGGCAGCCTATTAGCACCAGTGATCTAAATTCGATGCTGATGTTCCACATTGTGATCTTTCATAAAAACATATAAATAAATGTAATGTTTTTTTTTTTTTTTTTTTGAGCAATCACGATTGCTTATTGTTCTCATTTGACGGTCTTTGGCGTTCCGGTTTCTTTTTCAGCTTGGACCAGGGGCCTCTGCAGCACCACCGCCCACCGGTCTCTACAGGCGCGACTGTTCCCCGGTAGCAGCTTTTCCTGGTCGGTGGCGTCCATGTCCTACATACACGCACGCTCACACACACTCCCACACACAAGCCGTTACACACATACACACACGCCTAAGTGCATACACACAGGTCTACGCACACACACAAGCCTACACATGCACGCACGTGCGCCTGCACCAGGGTTGCACGTGCACCTGCCAGACGTCCCGGATTTCAAACGACAGTCCCGTTTTTTGAAAAATTGTCCCACGTCCCGGGAAACTTCCATACGGGACGGCTGAAATCCCGTATTCTAGCTAATAACAATATTTTACAAAACGAGACATTATTTTAAGGGGGAAAAATAAAGTAAAACAAAAAAAATGTGAAATGAAGAACGATAAGAAAATCAATAGAACAAAAACAAGAACAAGAAAATAAAAAGAACAAAAAGTTCCGAGACGGCTGACTCTATAGAAAAGTGCTTGACTAACTCATTGATTGAGTCAGACTTGGATTTATTGTCAGTTTCAACACTTTCAACCGACAATACCAACGCTAATTTTGAAACAAAGCGGTCAGCATGTACCCTGCTTAGAGAGCAAAACAAAAATTTACTGAAGTCAGGGTGTTCAGCTCATATAGTTCACACTGCATTTAGCCATGCTGCTGATGATTTAGAAACTGATGTCAAAACTATAGTTTTAAAAATTTATTTACATTTTTCTAGATCAGCAATTAAGCGGAATGAGCTGAAGGAGTTTTTTGAGTTTGCTAACGTAGAGTTAAAAGAGCAACTAAAGTTTATCCTGACACGATTGCTAAGTTGAGCTCCTGCTATAGATCGACTCATTAAATCTTGGCCTGCTCTCATGAATTATTTTATAATCCATCCCTAAGCCTCTGCTGCAGAAAATTATTGTAAGTAAAGAAAGTACAGCTGAAACATGATGTGAAACCAATGAGGTTGCATTAGTTTTCCATTTTCTTTAGTAGGGTAATGGCACCAGTAACAGATATGTGCTTAAGACATCGCTCTCGGGTTAACACAAATTTTTGAGCCTTTTATTTATTTAGGCCTTTTAAACTGCTTTTCTCTCATGCAACAACATCTCATCGTTTGGCTGCTTCTGGAAATTAGTTGGGAATTAATTAATTCCTCTGAATTAGTTAATTCTATTTTTATTTGCTGAATTTCGAAAAAAAATCCGACCATCAGTAACGGACTCCAAAAAATCTGATGATACCCAGTAACACATGTGGGTGGAGGAAAAGATGAGTAATGGTCAACATTCCTTTTTTATCTTCAAAATGTGCGAAAGTTCTTTATTTTTAGAACTGAAACCCTATTAAATTTTAAATGAACACGAAACACCAGCTGTCCTCGTGGTAGCTGTTCATAACCTTCCACCACTGTCTTGTAAATACCAACTGGCTCATAAAATTCACTCTGATAAACACTAGATGGTTGCACCGTATTCATGGGCAGCAGCAACATCAGTTTTACCCGCCTAAAATTCTTATTATTTACATCCAAACTTATAACTGTCTGTTACTTGTGCCGTTACCCTAATGTGTCCCCCGTTTTTAAAGTTGTCCGTAAAAAACTTCAAAATGAATCTACAACTGCAGCTGATAACTTTATGATAATATGACACATTTGGTAAAACAGCTGGAGAGCAGATTTGAAAATAAGTTTTATGAATCGTTCGTCACTAAAACCTTAAAACATTTAGACGGTACAAAAATACAATGTCTGACTGAGGGATACCAGACATTTTTTGAAACAGCTGTGAATTTGCATGAGAAAGTGGTTTGATTTCACAGATAAAAATCCCCTTTTTGTTTTAAGACTGATTGCACCGTTTAACTCATAGCGAACGCAAGTAAAAAACTATTTAGCACCTGTTCCTAGTAACGTCGAACTGTTTACCGAAACTTCGTTCTATTGCTTACTTTATTCTTTGAGTTAGAGTTCCTCCAAAAATGTGCTCACCCATAAACATGTTACTGAGAGAAATCTTCCGAAAGTTATTAAAACATAGTTGTTTATCACCCTTTAAAAGTACATAACCAGTAATTGCACTCAACCTCAAAAATACCCCCCCCCCCTCCCTTACACCCCTCGAAGTCTGTCCCGTATTTACTGTTCTTAAATCTGGCAACCCTGGCCTGCACACACATACCCAAATATACACACGTAACCCCCAGAAGGAAGGGCAGGCTTGAGGGGACAGGAGTTTCTTTTCTGGTAGCAATAAGTCCAATGAGTAGGGTCCTGTCGTGATTGCGAAAAACATAATTTGAATTCAAAATTTCAGAATTCAAATTAATTTCATTTTTTTTAAAACCAAGCAATAAGTTTATTTCTTTTTTTTTCATTAAAAAAAATAATAAATATTTAGCTAACGAAAAAAGAAAAAATATCACCAGCCAACGGCAAATTTGTTTGCAGGGGGGGGGGGGGGGGAGGAGAAAAAACGTCAACTTTTGACAGATATCCCTGTGGATATCCTCACAAATATTGTTAATGTGAAAGTGAGTTTGTTTGTAATGTTTTCACACCTTAATTACTCAACCGATCTCATTATGAAATTCTGTATACACGTTGTCAGGGGTGCCGGGGTGAACATAGAGTACTTTTCGTTCAGAAAAAATGAGTGCTATGTTTTTGTTCCAAATTTGAAGAAAATCATAAATTTGCTAGTATCTCATTGGAAAAAAGTCATATTTGTTTGATTTTTGCTGCATATTAAAGGCCTTAAAAAGCCACACAATATGAACTTTACCCGAAGTTTGAGAGGTTATTGGAATACCTCTAATTCTTCATTTTGAGTTGATTTCATGTTCTAAAACGAGGCTTATCTTCATTTTTAAAGTATCGTCTGCTGTTTCTGGTCACGGAATTGAACGGAATATTTTGTATATTATAAAAGAATAATGGGTTTAAAAAAAAATTTTTTTTAATATCGTCTGCGCTTTCTACTAGTTTTAATAGCTTTTGTGCAGCACAATAAATTGGCAAGATTCTGATAGTTGATGTACGTTAGTTTTAGAATTGCTTTTATTTAAAGTCTTTCAATATTTTTCTAAAATTTTCAGAACTTAATTCATTAATACATGCTGCTGTCAATGTGGAACGTACCTGATGCTTGTTAATATATAAAAGATGACTGAAGTTTTGGAATTAAAAAAAAAAAATCCAATTAGGTCTACATTTTAATTTTGAATCATGAAATTGCTCTTTTCTACCCATTGATGGGAAATTTTGCATTTGTTTTTTGCCTAATTGCTGAACATGCGTCACTTGACACAAATTTTATTTTTGATGTTGACCGTGCAACGTCGGGCAATACAACTAGTATAAATATATATCGATTACCAATACTTAAAAAAATTGAAATTTTATTCTTCCTTTCACTAGCAGACGAAAAATTTTACAGTAGACCACGACACATTAACGTATAAAACAGATCCTATTAATAACAGACAATAGCCACCCGTCTGAGAAAAAGTAAACTCGAACTGATACGTAATTGTGAGTGAAAAAATACAAGTAGTGTTAAAAGACAGATGACAGTTAGAAACGTCAAACACGTTTCTTGAAATCCCCGAGAATGGGTCACTAGAAAACGGTCAAAGTCCAATCTTCGAGTGAAGCGAAAATGTAAGATTACTTACTCATAAAATAAATTTTTGGTAAAATAGTGTTTAATTACAAACATTCGATTACATAAAATTAATATTTACGAGTAAAATGAATGAATAAAACATAAAACTAAAATTTTGTCAAAAAATGGACACAGGTCGTTTTTCCACTAGACCCTTCAGTAATATAGTCTCTAAAATTATTTTTACCTTTATTTGATGCAAAAAAAAGTGGAGGGAGGGGTTTCCAAACCTTTTATGTTCAAAATTATGTCTATTGACAGTAACTAATAATAAAATCATTAACAAAATAATAGACTATAAGAAAAATTACGGAGTAAGTCAACTGCGGTTGATTTTCATTAAACATCAATGAACAAAGGGTCGCAAATAAATGATGTCTCACTTTGAGCGGGGGGGGGGGATCCCTGAAAGTGGAACAGTTTGTGATAATAAGGGAGGGAGGGGGTAAGAAGATATGTGACATCACACATTTTTTAAAGAAAATATGAAAAATAGTGTGATCGTTAGAGAAATGGAAGGAGGTAATGTGAAGCAAGGCAAATTCAGGCCTGTCATTTCAAAAATTTTCAAGATGGTGGGAAGAGGGGGGGGGGGGGGAGGGTGGCAAGGGTATGCATTCAATGTATTTTATTGAAAAAAAAAGCATCAAAATGCATGCAAAATGCAGAATTACATTATGTTTTTAAAATACAGGGGTGAATTGACTCCCCCCCCCCACCTTATTAGCCCAAATGACGAGTCTGAACACATTGTGAGAAAAGGTGGGAGAGGTGCAAAAACATTGAAAAAAAGTTTGATATTTATGGACAACCGTTAACCTGGTAATGTGGGAACGATTTTCCGATTTCAATACTTAAAAATCATGTCCACTGGGAAGCAGTAAATGAAGTTTTTCTTTTTTTTGAGCAATCACGATTGCTTTTTGCTTTCATTTGAATGTTTTTTGGCGTGCTATCATTTTATTTTCTCGCTGCCACCCTTCGTACCATCACCGTCGACCGGCTCCTCACGATGCTGCTCCTATAGCAAAAGCCGTCTCCAAGTTGCATCCATGTCCTACACACCCGCGCATACATACACAACTATACGCACACATACACACACACACAAACACATACACACACATACACCTACACACATACTCCTACACACATACACCTACACACATACACTTACACACATACACATACACACACGCAACTGACACCTACACATACACACAACTACTCACACATTCATGCCTGCACACAGACACAAACACATATGCCTACACACACATACACATACCCCCCACACACACATTCATACACACAACTACCCACACACTTATTCCAGCACACATGCCTACACACACATACACATACCCCTACACACAAACACACATACCTCACACACACGCCTACATACACACACTTGTGATTGCGAAAAACATAATTTGAATTCAAGATGTCAAAATTCAAATTAATTTTTTTTTAAAGGGGTCTTCCGAACTTGATATCACGCTTTGAGAGAGGAGGAGACTTAATAATAATCTTTATTTACTAATAATAAAGCAGTAAGTCTCTCTGTCCGGAGGATGTCTGGAGGATGTCTGTAGGATGTCCGTAGGATGTCTGTGACGCGCATAGCGCTTAAACCGTTCGGCCGATTTTCATGAAATTTGGCACAAAGTTAGTATGTAGCATGGGGGTGTGCACCTCGAAGCGATTTTTCGAAAATTCGATGTGGTTCTTTTTTTATTCCAATTTTAAGAAAAAAAGTATCATAAATTACGAAATTATCGTAACGTGGAACCGTAACATGGGCACAAGCCAGTTGGCGAGATACGAAATTATCATAACGTGGAACCGTAACGTCGGTACAAGCCAACTGGCGAGAAAACTCACTATACATTATCTTCTTTCTTCTTCTTTATCTTTACTAATAATAAAGCAGTAAGTCTCTCTGTCCGGAGGATGTCTGGAGGATGTCTGTAGGATGTCCGTAGGATGTCTGTGACGCGCATAGCGCTTAAACCGTTCGGCCGATTTTCATGAAATTTGGCACAAAGTTAGTATGTAGCATGGGGGTGTGCACCTCGAAGCGATTTTTCGAAAATTCGATGTGGTTCTTTTTCTATTCCAATTTTAAGAAAAAAAATTATCATAAATGACGAAATGATCATAACGTGGAACCGTAACATGGGCACAAGCCAATTGGCGAGATACGAAATCATCATAACGTGGAACTGTAACGTCGGTACAAGCCAATGGACGAGAAAATTCACCATACATTATTTGTAAATATACAGGCGAACCAAAAGACCTTTAATTTTTCTATTACGGGCGAAGCCGTGCGGGTGCCACTAGTAATAATTATAAATGTGACAATTTGTGACAAGGGGGAGGGAGGGGGTAACAATAAGTGCGACATCATGAATTTTTTTATAGGAATATGTTCATGAGAAATAGCGTGACAAGGGGGAGGTAGGGATTAAAGTGAAGTGTGACACTTTATGACAAAGGAGGAGAGGGTGACAAATCTTCTTTACTAATAATAAAGCTGAAAGTCTCTCTGTCTGGATGTCTGGATGTCTGTGACGCGCATAGCGCCTAGACCGTTCGGCCGATTTTCATGAAATTTGGCACAAAGTTAGTTTGTAGCATGGGGGTGTGCACCTCGAAGCGATTTTTCGAAAATTCGAAGTGTTTCTTTTTTTATTCCAATTTTAAGAAAAAAACTATCATAAATTACGAAATTATCATAACGTGGAACCGTAACATGGGCACAAGCCAATTGGCGAGATACGAAATTATCATAACGTGGAACTGTAACGTCGGTACAAGCCGAATGGCGAGAAAATTCACCATACATTATTTGTAAATATACAGGCAAACCAAAAGACCTTTAATTTTTCTATTACGGGCGAAGCCGTGCGGGTGCCACTAGTGTTAAAAAAAATTGACATTATTTATGGAGAGTAACTAAGCTTATGTCTTCCTCTCTTTTTCGTAAAAGATTGCATTTACTGGTGTTTGTATGTTAGCATTCTAGTGAACAGTACCAGTCTGCAATACAAAACTTTGCACTCTAAAATATTACATAACTAGTGGTACCCGCACGGCTTTGCCCTTAGTTGAAAATTCAAAGGTCATTTGGTTCGCAATATTTACAAATAATGAATGACGAATTTTCGCCAATTTGCTTTGTTCATTTGCTCGCCAATGTTACGGTTCCACCTTATGTTAATTTCGTAATTTACTCTTTCACGTTGTGATATAAAATTGTGATACGTTGTGATATAAATGTGTGCTCGGTAAAATTTTCTTAAAATTGGAATAGAAAAAGAACAAAATCGAATTTTCGAAAAATCGCTTCGAGGTGCACACCCCCATGCTACAAACTAACTTCGTGCCAAAATTTCATGAAAATCGACCGAACGGTCTAGGCGCTGTGCGCGTCACAGAGATCCAGACATCTAGACAGACTTTCAGCTTTATTATTAGTAAAGATATCCTGTACAGTTTTATTTTACGTTATTTATTGCATATGTGTACTTCAGTCTTTTATGCTCCAGTAGAATGCCAAAAATCTTAAAAGCTAAAAATCCGACTGTCGAAAATCCGGACGCATTCCCATGAAGTATTAATAAATTTTCCTTTATGTTAAGTAAGCAATAAGAGTTAATTTTGGTTAAATTTTGTAAAAAAAATGTAATTACGTATTGTGTTGTTGTTGTTGTTGTTTACAATCCTTCATTGATCCAGCGGCAGCTAGATCAGATTCATGATGCCATGAACCCTAGCGAAGTCAAGCACCAGTAGTGGGCTAGCACAGACATCTGCCAGAGTGAACCCCAAACAATCAAGGATGTGGTCGGGGGATGCCGGTTTCAGATTGCATTTGCTCAGGGCTGTGGAGTCGGAGTCGAAGTCGGATAGATTTTGGGGTAAAGGAGTCAGAGTCGGAGTTGTTCAAAAACATGCCGACTCCGAGCTTCTTTTTTTCTATCCTTTTCACTGATTCTCCTTGCATTTTTTAAAAACTGATTACCAATTGGTTCGATTACATGTATAAAAAGATAATAATGAGAAAATAACAGCCATTATGGCAATCAGCTAGCTTGAGTGCTTACCGAACTTTCTGTAGCCGTCCCCTAGTTTGCTTGCTTTTGAACTTAACTAATAGCAACTGTCAGCAAACGATTTTGTTGCCTAACATTTTCAAGTAATCACTTTCAAATAAAAATAGAAATATAGTGTTTTGTTCGATCTCGGTTATAAAATAGTAAAAGAAATGTAACTAGTATGTTGTGGCCATTACGAAACTTTCTTCTATATTTTTCCTTTTTCTGATCCCTCCCCATGCTTAACGAGGAAGCAATATTCCCAACAAAAACAAAATTACACATGCAAAAACTTTAAGACCATCCCAATGTCTGAATTTTTGCAAAAGCAAAGCAAAGAGCGAAAATTGAAAGTTACTTTAAAAGCCTTGGCTGAATTAATTACAAATATTTTATTTATTAACAAACATAAGATGGCAACAGTTAAAATTTTTAAATCATTGAGATAATATTTCCGATCATTTTCATACAATTAAAATCACGAGAAATACGCAGACGACAATCTATTACGATTTATCTTTCTTATTGTTGCGTTAATAAAGCTATTTTTATTCGCAAAAAAAAAAAAAAAAAAAAAAAAAAAAAAAATCAACGCCTCTTGGAGCGATTGGAGTCAAAATTGAACCAAAGCCTGTTTACGTATGGATTCACATATATTCCAAATTTCAACCAGAATGTAGCATTACTTCTTGAGATAGGGCACTCACAATGGAAAAAAAGAACGGGCGATTGCGCTACCCCCTTTTTAGCTGTTAACACCAAAATAAAATCAGCTCTTATACCCACTAAGGGCTACTTGTCAAAAAATTTTTGCTTGATTCCGTTCGTTATTTCTTGAGAAACAGCAGTCACAATTGACGACAAAAAAAACGTTCTATAACTCAACCCCCGTTTGAGCTATTGACACCAAAACTGAATCAGCACCTGCTCCTGTTAGGGGCAACATATGGACCAAATTTTGTTTGATTCCGCCAGTAACTTCCTGAGGAATAGCAAGCACGCGTAACTCAAAAAACGTCCCATTGCTCCACCCCCCTTGGAGGAATTCGCGCCAAAAACCAATGGGCACAAGTTCACATAGGGGCACATATGTGTGCCAAATTTCGTTCAATTTCATGCGGTAGTTTTTGCTGTAGAGCGGCCACAAAAAACTGGTCACACACAGACGTGACACACATACATACACACACATACATACATACATACACACACACACACACACACACACAGACAGACAGACATTTTCCAAAAATAGTCCAAATGGACTCAGCACACCTCAAAACGTTCGAATCCGTCAAAATTCGAAATTCGAAAATTTGCACGAATCCAATACTTTCTTCTATATATTAGATATAGAAGAAAGTAAAAAAATTAGTAAGTCGAGGCCCGTAGCTAAGGTTGAAACGTTTAAGGGTGATCGGCAAATTCAAAAAAGTTATGGCGCGAAAGTACGAATCCAAAAGATCCGATGAAATAATCTAATGTTTTTTTTTTCTTTATTAAGACTATTTCTATAAGCTTGGTTCTCACTAAAAAGTATGGAACAAAATAAGTATAAATGATTTCTTGATTACAACACTCAATAATTGCAGTTAATCTTAAAATCTTCATAGTAAGGTTAATTTTAAAGCAGTCAATAAAATTTAAATTAAAAATTTAGCGAAGAAGAAATATAGGTATAGTAAAAGCTATTCGTACAAATTTATATAACCCCGCATTTTGTGTAAAATTAGCTCCTGACGTATATGTGCCCTATTTTCGCTGAAATTTTATTGATGAAATATAATTTAAAATATATTCGCGAAAATTTTCAGAATTAAAATATTTCTATTTTTTTATAAACTCTGAAATTAACTTTTGGTGTCATCTACCAGATGGGTGTCACCCGGGGCAACCACCCCCTCTCAAGAACTTGGATTTAGAAAAAAAGCATTTTTTTCTCTCAAGTTACAGCTTTCAAAAATTGAAAGCACACGATTTGATCAATATCAATTTGTTAAATATTAAAGGGGGGCAAATTACAGATAATCCTTTTCAAATTTTTTAAAAGGGATTTTTAAGTTATCTCACTTTTTAACTCGTAACTATTGGAAAATTTGATTTTTAAATTGAATTTCTAACGTTGTATACGTCTTGGGTTTACAATAAAAAACAAAATGCGAAATTTTCATAAAAAGGAATTAATATTTAAATCTCTGTTTAGAGGTTTCCCCCCTTCCCCCGAAGGGAGAGAGGGAGTTGAAAAAATACAATTAAAAAAATAATAAAAGAAATCCGGAGTCGGAGTCGGGCATTTCAAAATCCAGGAGTCGGGGTCGGAGTCGGCCATTTTCCTTCCGACTCCGCAGCCCTGCATTTGCTGCACAAAGAGAAGATCTTACACCCAGAGTCGAAAATCATGTTCTTCAGATAACCACTTATGAGTCTCGAGACGGCCGTTTGATCATGACTGTCCCCCTCGAAATCTAACGAGCCTCCCGGGGTCTTCCTGCAGTACCAGGGATGACCTGGAGGGGTGATCCAGACTTGCCTGTCTCCTTGTTTCTTCATAGAGAAAATTTCCTTATAAGTTAATGTGATGTCCTTGTTGGGCAACTCTGAACAACCTCTTTTGGCCAAGATGTCTGCGGCTTCATTGCCATGGATGTTTACATGAGAGGGAATCCACTGAAAGTGGACTTCCCTTCCCTTGGTTAGATTTTTGAGATGGGTGATAATCTGAATACCCACAAGATCGCACACACTGCTCCAGTTCTGTAGGTATTGAATCGAGCTCCGACTATCAGTAAGGATCCAAATGTCACCATATTTAGTGTCGTGAAGGATGGTACTTAATCCTTCATTTATGGCGATTAATTCACTTCTGAATACCGAACAGTTATTCGGGTTGCGTCTGGAAAGCTGAACAGAAAGACTTTCGATAAAGACACCACTCCCAGTGTTATTCAATTCATCTTTACTGCCACCTGTGTAAATCAAAATGGCATCACTCGGGATGCCATCTATAACTTCTAGAGCCAACTGTCTTAAATAATCTGGAGCATCTGTGTTTTTGTTAGTGATGGACATAAGTTCAGTATGGAAGTGAACTCCGGGTAGGCCCACAATCGGGCTCACACAAGGTCTTAGAGAGGACTGCTCTACTGATTTAGAAATTATCTTCATATTATCAGCCAAACTAAATGGGCTATATTTCTTTAATCTTTGATTATTTATCGAATTACACAAATATTCTGATGTTCTATTATGGTTTCCATAGCTGCGTAATTTGTTAAAATATTTAACCAAGTTTGAGTTTCTTTCAAGACCAAGTGGTGGAAGATTTGCCTCATAGAGTACAATGTCGTTCGGGCAGCTGCTTTTCAAACCTGTTATGATACGAGCTGCACATAACTGAACCCTCTCTAATTTGGAGAGATTCGTTAAAGAGGCGCTGAAGTATACTGGGGACCCATACTCTAGGATAGGTCTAATAAGAGCAATATACGTTGCCCTGAGTGTTTTTGCATCAGCACCCCAATTTCTTTCACAGATGTACTTAAGGATGTTCAGTCTCTTGCGACTCTTGTTGACCAAATGTAGTAAGTGCCCATTGCACGTGATCTCTGGATCCAAAACGAAACCCAGGTACTTAGGGTGTTTGACATATGAGAGAAGCTGGTTATTAAAGAGAATCTGGGGGCGATACGAGTAAAGATGTTTATTAGTAGTAAAGAATCCCGTATATGACTTTGAAACATTAAAAACCAATTTGAAGTCATCTGCAAAGTTTACGTATTGTAGCGTTATGCACTAAATGGTATGTTATGTTCATACATAATTGTGTTCATACAACTTTATATATAATATGTTCATACAACTTTATTTGATCAAATGACATACTATTTTCTTTAATTTTTTTTTTTTTTTTTTTTTGTTATTTTTAAAAATCCGAACAATTTGACAATCCGAACTACCTATGATCCCAACCCAACTAGTTTGGACTAATGACGTTTTTATTTACCAGTCGATTGGTTGAAATGTGTATACATTTGCAATCAGTTTCCGTTGGTGGCAGCTGTGACATCTTTTGAAAAGAAAATATTTTTAAAATCGAAGCATGCAACCGCTTCCCTGCTTTTCTAACACATTTTCAAAGGAAAACATAATTAGTTGTCTTTTGCCTGTCTCATTCGAAACATCTGCGTTCAAACTAGGTATGTTTGGCACACAAATAAAATAATAAAAAGTTAAATAAATAATAAAACAAGACGGTTCATAAATCGGCGAAAACAACTTTTTCTTCAACATAATACAGTCCAACCTCGTTTGTCCGGACCAAGGGTGCCCCCCTAAGGGCAAGGGCGCACCCCCTAAAATCGTGGAGACCCTCCAATAGCAAGACCCCTTCCCCAAAATGAGAAAAATACCCCTCAAAACACCACTAAAAATTTTAATGGCGTAGTCTGCGCCATGCCCCCCCCCCCCCCCCTTAGGTGGGCACCCCTGGTTCGGACTAACTGGGACCAAAGGCAATCCGAATAAACTAAAATCCTAAATATTGCATTAGTTTGATCAATGTGTACAAAATTGTGAAATTCTGAAAGAAAAAACAATCTTTTTAGCATATTCTCCCCCCCCCCCCCGATTACAATTTTCGAAAATAAAAATCTTTCGAATCAACCGGATTTTCGGAAGAAAAAGGGTTCTACTGTATACGTAAAGATCAACTTTTTAATTAATGTAAAAGATTCTTTTTAACAACTATGGTTGGGGGGGGGGGGGCAAGCCAAACCTGGCGACATTGTGAAGACGACGCAAATCCTAATCACAGCGTTTCGACGTTGCCAGGTTAGGTTTGCCTCAACTGTAGTTACCAGATTTAATTGTAATGAGATGAACTTGTTAAACAGAGCACCTGCAATAAGGTTAGCGAATGAAGAAAATGCAGCCAGCAGGGGATTAAAGGAATGGGTTTTTAGGGTTCAAACCCCCTCCGAAAATTATTCAAAACAATTCCAAAATATGTTTCTCCTTATACTCTTTTTTCTAAAAAAAATATTGTAACTTTTTTTTAAATTTAATTTTCAATTGCATTTGAACAATGAAGTTATTATTATAGAAGAGCTGTACAAAATCAGTGTGCTTGTCTGCAATACTTATTTTTATTGTAGTCACTGCGAACATCATTTCTTACAAAGCAAACACAGTTTCCCTTCAGGTTTTGAAAACCTGGCTCTAGCAATAACATTAAAATTATTTAGATTTAAATTATTAAAATTATTTAAAACATTGGACATAGCCTGTCAATGTGGATGAAATTTATTATTCACATGAGAAAGGAATAAAATATTTAGCGCACTAGATATAGTAAAGGCAACAAGACTTTTTATTTTATGAAATACATCAAAAATATAACTTTTAAAACTTTATAAATGAACTTTTCTAGTATTTTAAATACAGTTTTACAATTTTAAATGCTAATTTTATTTTCAAAGAGAAATAATTTATAATTACAGCAATTTATTGTGAATGTAACATCAGTCACATCATCAGTCACGGATGTTAAATAATTTTTATACTATTAGTTTTTAAGTTATTTCAATAAAACAAAGTGTTTTCATCAAGTCAAAAATCTTTATTTTAAGGGGAAGAAATTTGTTTAGATTTTATGTTATTAGTTTGCACCAAACTCTAATTTAACATATTTTAGAGGAAAAATAAAAGATATATGGTATCTATGGATGTTTAAAAGAAAATAAACATTAAAAAATTGAAATTGCATTGGTGAAAGAAAGGGCTTACGGAGTCAGAGAGAAAATCCCGACGTCGGCTCCGACTTGTGGAATTTTAGGGTCTTTGACTCCGACTTTTTTGCCCCAAAATTAGTCCGACTCCGACTCTGACTCTAGAGCCTTGTCAGAGCAGCGGACCTGGAGGGAAAATGACAGATTGCAACTACTAATTTTTTTTTTTTTTTTTTGATATCCTTCAACTCCCGCCCAATTTACCCCAAAATGTAACTCCGCAGTTCCGGGGGAATTACGTTAAAAAAGCAGAAAACGAACTGGTTTCAGTGATCAAAATGGTGATTGTATGATTTTTCTTTAAAAAAAATCAGTTTGGCTCAAAAATGCTGAGTAACAAGTATAATACTGTCATTAACTTTGCTAATTTCTCTAATGCCCAATTTTTCCAATTTTCTTTATTCAGGGCAGAGGAGAATTGATAACTGATTTTTTTTTTTTTTTTGAGCAGTAAATCGAAATATAGCAGAACCTTAATTATCCGAAACCCTTTTAACCGGAACCTCTTTTAACCAAATCAATTAAACCGCGATATATTTCGCAAAATTTCAACTTTATTTTACTTTTTGTGAATAATAACGCTTTAAGATCACCGGCGGTAGTCAATCCTATACTTCAGACACCGAGTTTTCAGTGAATTTCGCCCCTTTCAGCTCTAACTCATTAGTACATATGGTGTTTATTAATGAAATATATCCTTGTAAATTATTTTGCCATGATTTATTATATTAAATCCTTTATAAATGTTTCCTTTTGAAAAAAAAAAAAAAATACAAGCATTCAGTTACTGTTTGGCATTAGATATTCACAGTGAAAACCCGATTTACGATTCTCAAGGAACTGAGTTAAAAAAAAAACTTAAAAGTACGGGAAATGTATAGAAAGCAAAAATCACATTGTGTGTGAACCAGGGGTGCAAAGCTATGGGGGGGGGGGGGGTCATGCCGCAGACCGCGCCATTCAAACTTTTAGGGGGTGTTTTGAGAGGTATTTTTCTCATTTTTAGGGGAGGGGGTCTTGCTTGGAAAAGGGGGGTCTTCGTGATATTGGGGAGGGGGCACCCCTGCATAGAACAAACTAAAGGTAGTAAAGATGACTCTTTTAAAAGGTATAATATCTATATTTTACGAAAAGAACATTGTTATACGTACATTCCATTTTAGATTATTTTGACACATTTAGTTGCGAATATGGGTATTTAGAGTATCCTTAATAGCTCGTAATATAACTGGGTGGAGCAGTAGTAGCATTTCTGTTTTCGTAAATTTAACTTTCAACAGCATGGATGAGCTTAAAAAAAACCACAAAAGGAAACATGTTGCTTCTTTCAGATTTTTTTTTTTTTTCTTTTTTCTTCCTTCATAGGGAAAACGTAAAATGCAGAAAATTCATAAATTGCAAACTTTTTACCAGGGTAAAATTAGCAGTATTAATATACGGAAAAACTGGGACCTGATGAAAAAAAAGTGAAATGCGAAAAAAAAGTAGATTCGGGGGACGTGAAACCGGGGTTTCACGATATCTTTCAAAAATTGAGTTTCTTCACCTCTCTACTAAAAGATATAACTAAATGTGGTATCATTTAGCAAACAAATGTAAAACATCGAGATACCTGCATCACTTTTACAATGTACGGTACACACATTGTGAACACTGACAGTTTTTAAAGTGCTATTAAATTCGAAAGCGAATGGATTTGAAAAAAAAAGAAAAAATCTTGTTTTATTGAATATTCATTTTAGCTATTTATCTATATCCGTAAAAATGGATGCATGTGTGTGCGTATACCCACCGTGCTTTATACAAATGCACGGTTTACGTCAGATCATTGCCAAATTTGGCGCAAAGGTTCTTTGATGATCAGTAATTTACATAGCGGGTTTTCGCCAGAAAGTCCATGAATTGGAATGATAACCCTTATTGATAACAATGATTGAATTTTTGGAATAAAAAAAAAACTAAATAGGTGAAAATTTGAATGTTGAGTCATAAAATTACTCTTTTCTACACTTTGACAGGACATTTTACGCTATTCTCCCCCCCCCCGCCCATGTATTTAAGCCTGATTGTTGAACAAGCGTCATTTGACACAATTTTTATTTTCGACGTATACCGTGCAACGCCGGGAAACGCAATTAGTTCGTTTCTAAAGTTAAAGAACAAAAATTAAAGTCGAAAACTTTTTTTAATAACACTAAAAATTAAAGTTATGTTATTAAACATTATATTTTACTGTGGTTTATAAAATTTATACCGCACTTTCTGATTTCCGTAACATTTATTGAACAAATTTACTATTTCTGATTTAAAACGTCACAATTGTTATTTTTTTCAATAATAAAGTACATGTTTGAATCCAGGGTTAAATATTCCAGCAGTCTCTTGATAATCATTGCTAAGCACCTTGTTTTATTCGGAATTTCCGATTTACCGGAAGTTTTCATTCCGGATCACTTCGGTTAATCGAATCTCCACTGTCATTTGTTAATTGTATTTGTGAGTAGCTGCTTCAGTTGCCGTGAACATTTTTCATTGCTATTAAGACTAAATATATCTTTCAAAAAAGTTGCTTTAGTTGCAGTAAACATTCTGCACTGTAAAGAAGACTAAATGGATAGTTCAAAAAGCAGTGTATTTTTAAATGTTTAATTTTTCGTTTCATTGGTTGCTTGATTGTAAGCAAAAACCAAAAAATATGTCACTTTAATGACTTGAAGGAACAAACATTTTAAAAAGTGGTCTTCTTGGTATAGAGACAAATTTTTTCGATTCCGAAAAATGAAAAATATTTCATAGCATTTGTAGGAATATTTTCTCATTTGATTATTTTCGGACCTTGTACGTTGGCTTTCGAAAATGCTTTCCATATCCTGCTGTCGTAGATCTCTATGTGCTACGTTGAAAAAATTATAAAGCAGCGCACTTTTTTTTTCGGTAATTTCATTTTTCGTGAAGCAGGTGCAATAAACTTTTGGATTTTTGGAGAAAATGTTCAGGAATTTGGCATACTTTCAAATAACCTTTAAAACACCTAATACTTTATTCATGGTTTGCACAAAGAAAAAAAAAAGTTATGACGGTCGTGCGAACACAAGAACCAACATATCTATCTATACATGAATACACTGCTGGATCTTCAATTTTTCCCAGCTGGGACAAAAACCAGGGCTGCGGACTCGTATTTGAACTGGTTTTGAAGTAAAGGAGCCGGAGTCGGAGTTGCGAAGCGAAGACTTGAAATTCCAAAAGTCGAAGTCAGTCATTTTCCCACAAATTCCGCTACTCTTCCAGTGCTTGTGGAGTCGGAGTCTGATTGATTTTGGGGTAAAAGAGTCAGAGTCGGAGGCTCTGAAATTCCCGGGGTCGGAGTTGGAGCAGGCGTCCGTCATTTTCTCGCCGACTCTACAGCCTTATCAAAAACTTGAAACTCACATTTTAAACATTTACATTCCTCTATTTAAAACGAGTTTCAACGAAAAAAAAAAAAAAAAAATTATAAGGTGAATTTGCCGCTCGGGGCAACAGCCCCAGTTTGCTGCCCCTAGATCTGGCATTGCATGCATATTCCTTTTCAGCGAATAACAGCTTTTTTTTTCTGTTTGCTTTACACAATATAATATACGTAACTTAATCACCAGAAAGGGAATTACAAAATATTAATATCACTAGATCCTATGTCCAAGGTTTTTTTTTAAACAATCACAAATTGCTTACTGTCCTCCATTGACCGTAGTTTGTGTCCCCCCAGTTTCTACAACACGACATTTCCTTCCCCCCTGTTTCTCAGCTTTAATCTTTACTTTTGATATATTTATGGGGGAGGAAAATTAAAGTGTCGGCGAAGTTGGGGAGTAAACCATGCAGTTTTTATACTGTGTTGCCACTTAAGAAATTAAAGCTAAAATTAAAATAGATGTTAATTTCAAACAATCAATGCTGACGGTAAATATTAGTTGGTTCCTATAAAATAATGTTTATGAGCCATTCGACGGAAAACAACGGACAAATTGCCCTGCACGTGACAGCTCAAAATAATCATGTAGCCTCATAATAATCACAGCTTTTAAAATAATCATGTAAAGTTGAAATGAACAAAATTTTGTTGCTCAAGAAATCAAAAACATATGTGTGATTTCTTAAGAAAAAAAAGTGTTCGTAACATTTTAAATTTCCAACAAAATATATGCGCTGTCACGTGTGGGGTAAAATGGCGGCTTTTTCGTGGATGGCGCTTATAATAATATTTGAATCTAATAAAAAATATGAAAAGGAAAATTGAAATTCGCGTAACATTATAACTTTTTGAAACATGGAGTGGACATGTGGCTGCAATTCTTGAAACTTTTAAACTGTCAGAAACGCATTTAAGGTTTTCTTTTTTTACAAAATTGCTTCACAAAAGTGTTTGAGGTTTCGATGTTTTAAATAGTTCTGCTTCTGAAAAAAAAAAAAAAGTGCTTCAGTTACGATATTGGTATTAATGACAGCTGTAGAGTGAGCTATTCAAACACATAAATTAGTTGCGAAGAACTATAAAATCTTGGAGAGCGAAGCTTTTCTGATTAAAATGCAAATGAATGAACCCAATCAAAACTTCCACGCACTTTAGAAGACCCCAATTCGCCGCACGTGTCGGCCCCACCACGCTCTCGAAAAAACCTTTTTTCTCTCGCCATACACACACACACCGACCATCTTGCGTATCGTAGAGTCTCTGCCGGTGCTTTTCGAATAACTGGTCGATAATGTGACAGCTACATAGCCCCCCTCCTCCCTCCCTCCCCCTGCAACTCCGAGCCGCCCCTCGGAGTTCGAAATGGGAGCAGACGGCTCGTTATGGTGGCCGAAGATAAAGGGGGAGAAGGGTGTGGCGGCGGGGGGAGGGGGAGCGGTGTCTCTGGGAGAGGGGAGGTAGAAAACGCCCTATGGTTTCCTTTACCCTGTGTGTTCGGAGTCGTGCGGCAAAGGCGAATTCTAGGCGCAAGGGACAGAACTGCCTGATTATTTTCAGCGAGGTTTTTCTCTCTTTTGTTGGCTTCGCGTTTCAGCGATTTTTATTGTTTTATTTTTGGCTATTGGACTTCGGAAGTTTTTATTTCTTTTTACTCATATTCTTCGCTATTCGCTATCCTCTGAAATTCGGCAATGTCTATAACTGGTAAGCGCTCTCTTATTTTATTAGTTTTTCATTTCGTCTGTAAGTAGTTCGATTAGATTTGATGACATAAATGAATAAAATGTATTATCACTTTAAAACTTGAACTCTTAGCTGAAGACTTCGCGGAAGCAACTGTGTAGTAGGGTTTGGGTTGACTGCATTTCCCAAACGTGATCAATGGAAGTTGCCGACACGTGTTTCTGGATCGCACGAAACTGCTTTTTCAATGCGTAGATGTGGTGCTACATGAAAATCAACTTCCAAAACAAATATAAACTTTTTATAAATGCTGCCGGAAAGTTATTATTTTTTTCCATAATTCTTTTTCTGTGGTATGTCCGGCCGAAAATCGTGGTTATTAATTTCGTAAAGTCGGTTCGATTTTCAACACAAATTTGGAACTTAAGGCCTTGTGTACTTCACAAAATCTTCATTCAATGTGCTTTTTTTTCTTGCTTGATAAGAATTTTGAAAATTGAAGTTTAAGATTTTGCTTTAAATTCCTTGAAATTTTTAAAGAATAAGAGGTCAAAAAGATAACTTTAAAAAAAACAAAAGTCCTGGAATCTTAAAAAAAGTTTAATCGTTTGTACTTTTATCAAAACTTTACTTTTTGACAAATTATTTTTTATTATTTTTTAAATAAAGAAGTAGACACTTGAAAGTTTAACTATTTGACGTGTACTGTTTTACAAACTGTCATCTGATTTCAGTATCAAAAACGTTTCTTGTGTTTGAATCTTTGGAGATTATTATCTTAAAAGAAATTTAATTCAGTATCAGAGTATCACACTTTTTAATATTGACATAACAAATTTTAAAAGAGATCAGAAAATTCTAAATTCGAATCAATTTAGCAAGTTAGTCTAGGCAGGTAGGTTACAATGTGTAAGTAAAATGGACATAAATATTTAAAACCGAGTAATAGTTCTGTATATATACCATTTTTTTAAATATTTTTTAGAGAGAGAGAGACATGGACAACTTTTTGTTTAGGGTTAGATACAGAGCTTGTCATAAGAAAAATATTTGTAATAATTTTGAATGAATTGGTACGGTTGGGGAAATATTATCTCTTTTTCTTGAAACACCGGTCATTTCATAAAATTTGTGCATGCAGATAATAATTTTTTAAATTATTCTATTGTATCAAAACAAATTTTCTACTCTAACTTAATTTATCACAATTATAAAACTTTTGTTGCAACTAGTAAAAAATATCAACCAAAACTATTTTTTCCACTTTACACATTCGTTTAAATAATAATTTGTTTATCTACTCCGTCAAAAGATGAATTCGTCAAAATTTTCATATAAGTTTCTGTATTACATTCAATACAACTGATAGAGTGGAGTGAATGGTTTGTGGCAATTAAATTTTTTTTGTTGCAATTTATGTTGCTGTCAACAAAAGTAAAAACAAAAAGTAGAGGAAGCATGCCGCAAATATTTTTGCGGTCGCTTAAAGTTCAAGGTCATGAGTACATATTGCGGCGTTTTCGAAGGCTTTTCCTTCTGTTTCGAACTTGAATCTTTTGGAAATAAAGTAGACCCTCATCTTGCCTTAAGCATTTTACGCGGGGGTTACGTTCCTCAAAAATGCCGCGTAAATCAAAACCGCTTGAATCAAAGGTGCCCACAACAGGAGGGGGGGGGGGGGGGCATTATGGCGCAAGTTGCGCAATCAAAATTTTGGGGAGAGGGGGGATTTTTAATTTATTTATTTATTTAAATTTTTTTATTGATTAATTTTAATTTTAAATATTTATTTCATTTAATTTTATTTCGTTAATATTTTGTTTCAGTTATTTATTTATTTAGTTTGTGTGTATGTTATTGGCGTAGCACAGAACTTTTCTAATAAAATAATAATAATAATTATTATAAATAAATAAATAAAAATATTTTTACAAAATAAATAAAATAAAAAAGAGAACTAAAAAATAAAAAAGGGAAAAAGTTCAAAAATATTTGGGGGGGGGGGGACTTGCGCCATTGAACTTGGAGGGGGGGGAATGGGCACCCCTGGCTTGAATTAAGACTTAATATTAGTGTTAAAATAGGTGTTAGGCTCCGTAGATAAAAAAACAAATACTTCATTCTAGTGATGACTAATTATATAATTAGTTCAGTGGCCCAAGCTCAATTATTAGCACGCCAAAATATAGTTTATTACGTGTAATCTGCAATCTTTAGGAGTTTGGATTTTGAAAGAGGAGAAAATGTTATTTGTTTAGATTGCCGCATCCGCGTAAAACCAAAACTCATCCGCGTAAAATGAAATAAAAGTGTCAAATCTTAAATCGCGTAAAGCAAACCCACGTAAAACGAGGTTCTACTGTAATTCTCTGAAGATAATTTATTAAATTTAGACCCTTAAAATTAATTTATACGCTTTTTATTTTAAATATGAACGAATACAACAATCTTAGCTTCACATTAACAATCATTCCATTTCGAAAAGCATGACCGGCAATTCTTTCTCAATTTTGGATGACAACGCACATTTTCAGGAATTGTTTTTCCCTTTTTTTACAAACAAGTACAACAAAATCATTAAAATGTGAATGGGAGAAGTTTAAAATACAGGAATGATTACTGGAATTATACTCGATTTATGGGCGGCAGGTTGCTGAATTAGGAGTATAATTATTTGCGTAATTTGATACACACACACACTTAAGTTTAAATTTTATGATTTTAAAAACTAGCCTTTTAAAATTGCTTAATTCGCTATTTTATGCTCTTTTGACTAGGATGCTTATGTAAATTATTATATTTCACTTAAATTTCCATTTCATCACAGATCACATATTGAGCATGAATTAGAGTCCAGCGCTGCCACTGCAGACTAAAAAAGCGGCTATTGCGACTATTTTGAACAATTGGCGACTATGACGATTATTTAAGCCTAAATTGAGAGAAAAACGACTATTTTGTAAAAAAAAAAAAAGAAAGAAACTGCTTCTATTTCAGCCAAAAAACGACTAAAATGTAAAAAAATACGTGGGATGTAAAAAAAATAAAATAAAATGGAAATGTAAGGGAAAAAAAAACCGCTTCAGTTTCTAGTATCATCGGCCGAACTTTTCTAATTTTGAACTCGCTCTAGTCTGATAATTACGCGAAAAGTCATTAAATGAGCTAGCGCGGCCTTATTTATCGCCATGAATGAGTAAAACAGCCTTTTTTAATTTTTTTTTCTCTCCTGGCGCCATCAGGCACCCGATTTTTAACAAAAATAACCACAGAATAACAATAATGACCTCCTAAAGGGGAATATTTTTCTTGTTTGACGACTATTTTGCAGACTATTTTTCATTTAAGAGGCTACCAATACGACTATTTTTAAGACCATAACTCAGTGGCATCCCTGAGAGTGTACTAATATCTATTTCACTTTTTTTTCCTACTCAGTAAAATTGTGTAGCTGAAAAACAATGATTTGAGTCTAATTACAAGAGTCATGAAATATAGCATTCCGAATTTATTGATTGCTGGGAATTCCAAAGGTTTTTCTTTTTACTTCCTTTTACAAAAAAGGAAGTATTGTATTCGCAAAAAAATCTTCACTCAGAAATCGGTCTTAATTTCCATTTTGCTCACCCCCAAATGAATGTTGAGTATTTTTTTTCAACCCGACCACACGTGGATTTATGCCTAGGAACGTACAGACACCCGAAATATCCATTTTGACGATCCCAGAGTTAATTACAACGAGTTTTCTCGTGACGGCTGTATGTATGGGCGTATGTGTGTATGTGTGTATGTATGTCGCATAACTCAAGAACGGAATGTCCTAGAAAGTTGAAATTTGGTACGTAGACTTCTAGTGGGGTCTAGTTGTGCACCTCTCTTTTTGGTTGCATTCGGATGCTCCAAAGGGGGTCTTTTGTCCCTTTTGGGGGAGGGGGGAAATCATTGTTAATTTTTCGATGTAAACTCAAGTGGTGTTATAATTTGGTGGACACTTGGCGATATATCTCCAGTCTTTTAGTCACCAAGTTTTGTCGCCAGCTTGGCGACAAATTTGGCGATTTTTTAATTTTTTTTTTTTTAATCTGGTTTTAATTTGGCCATTGTTGGTGATATTTAGAGAGTAAACTATTGAATCACAATAAAACTGCCAATGATGAGAAAATGACATTAAATTGGAGTAAAAGGAAGTCACGTGAGGCACACATCAGCTCGTTTTAATTCTACGCAGCGCAAGTTAAGCATTAGATCAAGTTTTTCTCTTGTTCCGAAAACGAATGGTTGAGGTATCAAACACCATTACACACTCATACAGAGCTAGCATAAAAGAATATCCCGGTTTAAAAAATTTATATTTCATTAACTATTACTCTTAGCCCTTGATACATAAAAATAAAGATAAATTTCCCAAGACTCTTTTCACTTACAAATGTCTGATATGTGCGCCTTTCGTGCAACACACATCTAACATCAAGGGCGCCCATATGCAAAATTTTAAGGAGGGGAGGGGGCTCAAAAATTTTCCCCATGGTTTAGCAAAATATTTTCCGCATGGAAACCGATTTCAGTACAGATTAGAGACATTAAAATTTGACATTTTTAATAACTTATTCACTAATGGCTGGAAAAGAAATTTTTATACATTTTCGAAAAGAAAAAAAGTACTAAAAGCTAGGAAGTTCTCATTTCTAAGGGGGGGGGGGGGAGGCTTGAGCCCTCCTATATGGGCACCCTTGTCTAACATACATTTTGGAGTGATTTACTGTCAATGCTTCGTAATGCTACACATGTGCGATCTTTCAGTTCTCGCAATGTTGTAGGCCAGGGGTTCTCAAACTTTTCTGACTCGGGGCACCCTTAGAAGAGTTAGAATGTTCTCATAGCACGGCACCCTAGTTTTTGAGATTCGTGCCTAAGTGTGTCAAAGAAGGCTACCAAGGTTCAAAGCCTCTTAACATCTCATTCCTTTATGATTGAATTGCTCCGGCTTTTAAACTCATTAAAAAATAAATAAATAAATAAATAATAATAATAATAAATAAATAAAAAAATTAAAATAAAAAAATTAAAAAATAAATAAATAAATAAATTAATTAATTAATTAAAAAAATAAAAATAAAAATAAAAAATAATAAAAATAAAATAAATAAATAAAATAAAATAAACCTAATGTACATTTGAGTTTCAATTATGTTTTTCAGCAGTTTAAGCAAAGAAAAACGATTTGGTCTTATTAGAATAACGGATCCTAATAAGAAAAACTTTGGGCAAAGATTACTTTCCGCAGAATTGAAGACAAAAACGCCAAAAGTACTATCAAAGTAAAACGAATTGAAAAAGTCTTTAATATCGGTAGATACTAAACCACATTTCATAACTTCAAAGATATTGCCAAAAATTCCACATTTACTTCCATGGAAAGGATAAAGATCAATCGTCATACTCGGGGCAACTGATAATTTGTTATTTCCCGTTTTTGTGTTGTTTTTTTGTCCCTCATGCGTACAGTCCATGCATATATGTGCAGTATATGACCTTAAAAGCCAACAACCTACTTTTACAGATTATCAAATCACAGGGGAAAAATGCGGGGCATTGAATGTGACAGTGCACAACGACATTTATCTTTGTGAATTCGACAACTACATAAATTACGCTACAAGAACAATAAACAACTTTTTTACTTCCTTTTACAAAAAAGGAAGTATTGTATTCGCGAAAAAATTTTCACTCAAAAATCGCCCTTAATTTCCATTTTGCTCACCCCCAAATGAATGTTGAGTTTTTTTTTTCGATTCGACCACATGCGGAAAAGTGCCTAAGAATGTATAGACACGCGAAATATCCATTTTGACCGTCACCGAGGTAATTACAACGACTTTTCTCGTGACGTCTGTATGTATGTGCGTATGTGTGTATGTGCGTATGTGCGTATGTATCTCGCATAACTCAAAAATGGTATGTCCTAGAAAGTTGAAATTTGGTACATAGACTCGTAGTGGGGTCTAGTTGTGCACCTCCCCTTTTGGTTGCTTTCGGATGTTCCTAAGGGGATCTTTTGCACCTTTTTGGGGGGAAATCATTGTTAATATCAATGCAAACTTAAGTGGTGTTATAATTTGGTAAACACTTGGTGACGTATCGCCAAGCTTTTGGTCGCCAAGTTTTTTCGCCAACTTGGCGACGATTTTTTTTTTTTTTTTGTGCTTCTTATAAATTAATTGTTCTCCTGCCAAATATACCTAGCCATTCCTGATTTGTTATTTTATAAGAATGAGATTAAAAAAACATATATTCAGCTCAGTGGTGACTCTTTTTTACTTCCTTTTACAAAAAAGGAAGTATTGTATTCGCGAAAAAATGTTCACTCAAAAATCGGCCTTAATTTCCATTTTGCTCACCCCCAAATGAATGCTGAGTTTTTTTTTTCGACCCGACCACACGTACATATGTACCTAAGAACGTATAGACGCTCGAAATATCCATTTTGAAGTTTCCCGAGTTAATTACAACGAGTTTTCTCGTGACGTCTGTATGTACGTATGTGCGTATGTATGTCGCATAACTCAAGAACGTAATGTCCTAGAAAGTTGAAATTTGGTACGTAGACTCCTAGTGAGGTTTAGTTGTGCACCTCCTTTTTTGGTTGCATTCGGGTGTTTCTAACGGGGACTTTTGCCCCTTTTTGGGGGGGAATTCATTGTTAATTTCGATGCAAACTCAAGTGGTGTTACAATTTGGCGGACACTTGGCGATATATCGCCAGTCTTTTGGTAGCCGTTTTGTTGCCAAATTTTTTCGCCAACTTGGCGACAAATTTGGCTATTTTTTTTAAAATCTGGTTTTAATGTAGCCATTGTTGGTGATATTTAGAGAGTTAGAGAGAGAATCACATTAAAATTGCAATAATAGAGAAATAACATTAAATTGGTGTAAAAGGAAGTCATGTGATGCACACATCAGCTCGTTTTTTTCTAGTAACCCACTGACAGCCATATCAGGAGCGGATCCAGAGAAATTTTCGTAGGGGGGGGGAGTCAAATTCCAATGACCAGCGCCATATCTAAAAAAAAGCGCCTAAAAAAGCATCAGTTAAGCAGGGGTTTCCATCCCCCCTCCAAGGATGATGGTGCACCCCCTCATACGCTTAGAAGCAAACCCCCTCCCTGAAATGAGACCAAAACCTTCTCAAATTACCCCTCCTCCCTTAAAGTTTTCAACGAAGCAACCTGTGTTATGGATTTTCATCAAAAGTGATATTTCTTTAGGAATACAGGCTGGTAACGTTACATTAAGCTTTGAATATATGAGATTACAGCTGTAAAATAGCTGGGAAAAGCAGACTCAACACACACGCGCATGTGTTTAAAGGTGAAAGAGTGCTCTGAAAAAACGTTGAACTCATTATAGATGATTGTGCTTTTGAAAATGAACAAAAACTCAAAATAGCTATAGCACAGTAAACAAACCCAGTCAATCCTTTGAATTATGATGCGCTGAGCAGAAATACCTTTCAGAACCAAGCAAAAAACAGGTCAGCATCGATTCCATGCACTATTTTTTTGGATGTGAAAATTTGATGTTTGATAATAATCTTAATAGAATTCCTGTCACAGGGAGGTCAGCTGACCCTTTGACCCACCCCTGCGCCATATCAGCAGAACTTACACAGAAAAATATAATCAGGTAGTTTTTACATCGCTCTTTTAAAATAGCTCTTGCTACACCTTTGCCTAGCTATTAAAAACTGCTTGTTGATAATTTATCAACGGTTAGGATTTTTAATGACGATGAAGTCCTGATCTAGAAGAGGCATTTTTACTGTGCTACATCGAAAAAGGGGGGGGGGGGTGACTTAACTAGACTATTTGCCCTTATTTGGCAAACAAACCCACCTAACATATAGATTGATAACATGAACACTTCGCTGCACCCCTCGCCTCTTCTTACGGCACCCAGTTTGAAAACCCCTGGTATATAAGATAAAGAAAGCGCAGTAACAGATTTTTTTTAAAAAATACTAAGCACTTTTCATAATGCACTCAAAAAGACAAAATAACTTTTCTGGGTCAGAGGACCACTTATATTTAAGTATTCCTGTGGTTTTCGAAAATTACAAGAAAATGACACCACAAACGAAGAAAAGTGCGGCTCAAGTCATGAAGAGAATTTCTCTCTCTTATCATCATTTAGCTTTCAATCATAACTTCGAGTGTTGAAACATGCATGTTTTTCTTTTTGGGAAAGTTTGGTTTGAAATGACTAGAATCGCACTTTTCTTCGTTTGTGGTGTTATTTTCTTGGAATTTTAGAAAACTAGAGGAATGCTTAAACAGTTCTTTCTGACCCAGAAAAGTTATTTTGTCCTTTTGAGTGCATTATGAAAAGTGCTTGGTATTTTTAAAAAAAATTCTGTTATTTTATTCTTTTTAGTGTGAATGTATTTCAGAAATAGAATAACTTTACCATCATGAAACTTCACCTTATTTTCTCATATAAATGCTCGGTACTAAAAGGGAAAAAACCTATATACGTGTCTAAAACTTTAAGCAGTTGGCACTAATATTTAATCCTTGTTTCTCTCTAGGATTTATGCTTGCTAATTTCGTGCTTGCTTCACAAAAGCCTTGATTCAAAATTTTGAAATTTGCTAGTTTCCATCCTAACCTAAATAATAATTTTGTTTCAGAATTTTAATTTTTCAGCGTTAAGTTGTACCTTAAGATTAAGCAAATCATTTAGTGAAATCCAGAAGTCTCTAAGTTATTTAGTTGCTGAAATATAAGCAAAAGCAGGCCTCAGATTACTCCGTGACAATCAGGCCAAATATAATAAAGCGCTTAATAAATAAATAAATAAATAAATAAAACAAAACCAACTGAGTTTAACTTTGCAATTTTTTGGCGAAAAACAGCCATTGGTATTTGCTTTTTGTTACAAAAATACATGTTCCTAAGTTGCTGATTGACTGGCGGATAATCGGGAGTTTACTGTACCTTCGTACTTATTACATATAAATATATATTTGATGAATTTCGGGTTCTTTTTTGAGCAATCACGATTGCTTATTGTTCTCATTTGACGGTCCTTGGCGTTGTGGTTCCTTTTTCAACTTGAACCAGCGGCCTCTGGAGGCGCGACTGTCCCCTAGTAGCGGCTTCTCCTGGTTGGTGGCGTCCATGTCCTAGACACACGCACGCCCATACACACACACGCACGCTCATACACACACATGCCTTTACACACACACACACACACCTACGTGCAAACAGACAGGTCTACACACACACACAAGTCTACACATTCACGCACGCACACCTACACACACACATAACCGCCCAGGAGGTGGGACAGGCTTGGGGGACAGGAGCCGTTTCTAGAAACAATAACTCCAATGAGGTCCTGTCGTGATTGCGAAAAACATAATTTGAATTCAAAATTTCAGTATTCAAATTAATTTCATTCTTTTGTTTTTTTTTGTTTTTTTTTTTGGTAGAAATCTAGTCCTGCCCCGAATATAAATTTTCGCTGTGCGTTACGGTTGCTCAGTAATATGCAAAATCAATTCTAATAAAATGTTAAATCCAAGATCTCGAATTTTAATTTCAAAGTCTTTCATTTTGCAAAATTTTGTAAAAAGGAGTATTTTTTCCCTCAAACTCCAGAAGTGGGATACGTCATTAGAATAGAGAGGGAGGGATATTTTATTGGTGGAGAACTTTTCAGGAGTCATTCGGGAAACCCTTTGATCAGTGTGAGTGGTTGGTGGATGACTCATGGGCCATTACCAGTGTCCCATCAATACAGTGGCAGAACATCATTTGGGTTAATGGCTATAGTTTTGGGCAATTGTAGCAGATTGAGACGTTTTATTTTTCTTTCATGACATTTATGAACCAAAAAGTCGTATAAATTTGTCAATTTTGACTACTTTGGTTTATTACTAGGTTCAGAATAAGTTGAGAATACCTTTATGTCTACAGAAGCCCGGTCTTACAACAAATTTTAAGGCCTTGTACGCAAAAATCATTTTTGTTTTGTGTTTTGGATTTGAAAGGAACGCATTCTTCAGTGCGTTAAAAGGGATTTTTCTGGAAAGGAAAATATGAACAAATCAAATCTAATTTTCATATACAATTTATGAAATTCATTTCCTCCAATATTTAATTTGTATCCCGTGGACGTAGGCATTTCAAATTGAGTAGTTTTTTAATTATTATTATTATTATTATTGTTATTATTATTAATATCCACTTAAACCAGGACTGTAAATTATATGGCAATCTTAAGGCGCTATGCTAAAGGTAGAGTGTGGAAAAAAGTATTGACGCACGAGAGATGTGCAACATTGTATAAGTGTGCATATTAATGTAAAATAGAAAAATGAAACAAAATAACATCAATTGTTTGAAAAAAATTGAAATATGTACAAAGATATTTAATAAGTAAAATTATGTTGAATGAAAAAGTAGTAAATTCAAAAGAAAAAGAATAGTTTTACCTGATGCAATGCAATAACAGTGAAATTAAAAAAAAAAAAACCATGTTTGAATTAGAGTATTCTCCAAAAAGTGTGAGAAGGTGGGGGGGGGGGGGGGGGTCGAGGAACACACATAAATTATTAAACGCTCTAATTATTTTTCACATTTTCATTAACTGAATAAAATACTTAAAATATGAAAGGATTAACTTTTTTAAAATTCTGTTTTTATACTATTATTTATTATCATTTTTTATTCGCTTGTTATTTTTTGTTTGCTTATTTACTTATTATCTTACGTTTCAGGAAATTATATTTATTTATTGTAGAAAAACCCACCGAGCTCAGTTTCTTGTTCTCGGCATGCTTAAAGTAAAATAAATTTAAAAAAAATTCAGCTGATTAATTAAAAAAAAAAGAAAAAAAAAAAGGAACGATAAAATAATAGAAAAAGTGGTCGATTACCGCCGTTTAACCAGTGTATTCCAACTGGTGAATAAAAGTTGGAAATTCAAAAATGAAGTTCAGCGCAAAATTTTAAAATAAATGACCTTTAGAGATTATTGTTAAAAAGAACTTATAGCGGCAATTAAATAGAAAAATAATTTTTAAAAAATTTAGAGCACTGACATTTTAATTTTAGCTGGAAAATAAATACCAGTTTGCTATTATGATGTTGCTGCTTGACCAATGAAATGAACAGGTATTGATGCACGTAAATTTGAATTTGTTATATGATGAATTTTACACATGGTTTAGTCAGAACCGAGCTCTGTGCCTCCAGTAAAGTCAGAAAGCGAAACAAGGATCATGGGGAGTCTGGAAACCTTTTTCAGTTTTTTAATCGCCTTTCGTGTCACTAAAAATCTGCATCAATAGGTTGAAGTGCATAAATACATTCAATAAGTATAATTGGTTTACATTAGTATTGTTTTATCATTTTTTTGGGATGTAAAATAATACCTACATCAGCTTTTTCGGCATGTCTCTTCAAAGGTAGTACAATAAAACCTAATTCCATAAATCAAAAAGTCCGTATAAAGGAGAGAACTTAAAAATGGTTGTCCGGAGACCGCAAAAAGTTTAATTCTTGATTTAAACCTTCAAGCTTTTGCAATTGAACTACTAAAAGTGATGTGTTCAATTGTGTTACTATAATTATTAACAATAAATTTGTTGAATACATGTCGATCCAATACCAGTCCAAACTACTTTTCCTACTCTTTAGAAATATAAACTTGGAAAATCTTCAGCGGACACGAGTGTTTAATTATCTTCCTATATTTAACATCTCTCCACCGCATATTTTCTTCAAAATTTAAAATACCATTGAAGTTTTTAAGAAAATGAACAGAAGTAATCACCAGAAAGCCGGCTTGATGCAGGTATAATAAGAAAAAATCCCCATGCAGGGAAATTTTCTACATACTCCTTAGGGGCCATTCATTAATTACGTAAGGATCCCAAGGGGGAGGGAGGGGGTGGAAAAACTTCTACAGACCCTTACTTGGGGGGGGGGGGGGGTTCCGAGCCCATTCTTACGTAATATTTTTCAAGTCGATATTTTACATTAGAAATCGCGCGGTCAAGTGATTTGGCATTGATCATATTTCATTTGATTCTGGAAGAAAAAGAACTTATTAGGAGATGAGCTGTTTTTTATTTGTTTTACAAAGAATGAATGGTGCTGTAAAATAAAATAAAAGAATCGCACTATGTATGGCATGTTTTATTTTTAATTATTATCACATCGCATCATATATAAACAAAAAAATGTCGAAAAAATATTTAATCCAGATTCCTCCTTTTTAGTAAATATTTCTTGATACAATAAGGTTTAATTTAATGACGATTCCAGTGATACAAGATTCCTGGATTCGTTATTTTATTATTTTGGAAAACGAAATGGAATCTTACGTAAAAATAGGAGGGGGGGGGGGCGCTTGAAAAATCTTACGTACCCTTACATAGGGAAGGGGAGTGGTCAAAAATTGCAAAAATCATCCTTACGTAATTAATGAATGGCCCCTTAGCACAGTGGTGCCCAACCTACGGCTCACGTGACCACAATCAAGTCGGGAAGCTCATCCATGTGACCCGTTGTTTGATTCAATGTTACAAATCGAGAAGCTCGATTAGTGACACTATCACAAATTTGGAGCCAAATATACAGTAATCGGTTTTTGAAAAACATGCATTAAGTAAAATGGGTATCAAAGTAATGATAACAACAAGTATTGGGCTGTAAATTTCTTTCCCTTTTTAAAATTTTCCCATGCTATTTTGAAATTTTATAAGTGCTCTGACCCGTCATAGGCGGCTCGTAGCGCGGTAGGAGGGGGGGGGAGTAAGGGGGCAACTGCTCCCTCACTTTTCAGAGTTAAAAATTAATGATCGATTGAAAAATGAATTTTATAGGGTAGAATGATTTATTTCACGAAAGTAAAACCTAAAAATTCCAAATAAATGGACTTTTCTCATCTTATTTCATAAGAATTGACTTTCAAATGGTTTGGGGAAAATCTACGGTGGCAATCCGTGCCGATTTTTGATGCCATATTCCTCATTTTTGGGAGTTGTTTAACCAATAATAATATTAAAGCCAGTAAAAAAGCCCAATTTTACAAAAAAAAAAAAAAAATAGTTTGCTTCAGTTACCATGCCTCCTATCCCCAACATTTCTTTTGACCCCCCCCCCCCCCACCTTTCTGGTGCACCAGACGCCTATGTGGCCCGTAAGAATGATTTTAATATTATATGCAGTCATCGGGCAGAAAAAGGTTGGGACCACTGCTAGCAGACAAAAAGAGAAATGCGTGCTCCTCATAAATCTGATTTACATCCTTGAAATCCGCTTTTTGCCGAGAACCCCTCTTTACCATCGATTTTCCGACATAAGGAGGAAGCAGAGAGGGGTCTGGGTTTGGCTTTTGGGTAATCGAAAGCACTTAGGGAAAACAATTAAACATTAAAAATTAATTTATCTGTCTTGATAATGTTGTTTCATTGTATAACAGTATATAACAAAATCTGAATATTAAAAGACAACTTGAAATTGTTTTGAAGCTTTTTATTTTATGTATCTAAAAATCGAAACGATCATTTACGATAAAAAAAAAATGGGTATCAAAACTATAAAATATAATAGATAAACCATAAATAGTACATGAAAATGATATTTGGAACATGAAAATGATATGTGATATTTGGAATAACTGCATCTCAGAATGAAAATGATATTTGGAATAACTGCATCTCACACACACTAGAGAATCTACAGACTTTTTAAGTAAGCTGAATTAGCAGGTGCTAGGACAGCATAATATAGGGTATAAATTTTACTTTCATGCTTTTTTACTTTACCCCCCACCTTGAAAATTATTTTTCAAAACGATACCTTTCTCTTTAAAAAATATAAATGTTTATTTACATCTATTTCTTTAAAATGAGATACTTTTTGATATCAATTAATTAATTATCTACCCTAGATCAGTATTTACCCTAATTGTCAAATTTTACAATTTATATATAATAGCCAATGATCAAGTAACGCTCGTGATGTCATTAACAATGAAACTCGCGCCACGGAACGATAATTGAATATGTTTTGTTAATGTTTAAAATGCAGGGAAAGGGCATTAAGACTGAACTGTATTGGGTCATTTAACTGTTTTACTGGTAAGACTGTGTCATTTCAGGGGAATGTAGAAACGAAAAAGTGGTCAACAATGAACGCTATCTACTTTCAATTTTCACTTCGTCCCCCGTACCTACCACTATTTGTGGTTTAACCAGTTGGATGGGACCCTGAAGGCAGCTCTGATTTTTTTTGATCTAGATCAGAAACCGAGCAATCTTGGAGTTAAGGGTGCACTGTAAAAAAAATCCGGAAACGTTTCTGAGTATATCGTGCAGCTGCGGTTCATGAAAGTTTCAAAAGCGTTTCTGAGTATTTCGGAATCCTCTTTCTGTAATTTCTAGAAATGTTTCTGAGTATTTTGGAATCCTCTTTCTGTAATTTTCAGAAACATTTCTGAGTATTTCGGAATCCTTTTTCCGTAATTTCCAGAAATGTTTCTGAGTATTCTGTGCAGCTGTGGTTCATGAAAGTTTCGAAAACGTTTCCGAGTATTTCGGAATTCTCCAAACAATTTTCAAAAACGTTTCCGAGAATTTCGGAATTGTTTTTCCGTGATTTTTTCTAAAATATAATTCTTTACTATAGTATTGCATGTCATATCAGTTTCAATTCTTTCATATCTAAGAGCAATAATACAAGCAATTTTATAGAATCATTCGTGGATTTTTTTTTATTATTTTTTTTTTAAATTTCTAATGTGACAAATAGCATGGTTAACAACATAACATATGCACAGTTATAAATTTTTGAAAATTTATGAAATAATATAGTAGTTTCATTCCTAATCACAAAATCGTCGGGGGATTGGAGGGGGGTACTTTCTGAAAAGTGGGATTGTTTGTTAAACAATCTTAAACTTCAGTCTTTCTCTCAATATTTTCAAGACAAAACTATCAACATATTGTATTTTTAATGCAGAACTTAAAAACATATCTTGTATCAAACTTGATAGCTTTTATCTTCGGATAAAATTTGACAGGACTTACCTACCGACAAATCAAATTATTTACTTAGATAAGTAACTGTCTTCAACTATAAGAACAAAAACAATCGTTTAAGAAATAAGGAAAACAAAACCCAATAGAAAAATCCTGCAAAATCAAACAATGTACCTGAACATCAAAAAAAAAAAAAAAAAAAAAAAAAACCTTAACAAAAATCTGTTCGCTGATCACAACAGCGTATAAAAATAATAATAATAATAATAGATAAAAAAAATAAATAAATAATCTTCAATACATATATATATTAATTAACAAGTGAAGAATATTGAAAAGATCAAACCAAAAGCCCACAGATGTGCATCGCAGAAAAACTAAAAAGCCAAGTAAAAATATAAAATATACAAGCAAAATAACAATTTTTATGAAAAGCTATGAGAAAAAGGAAAATTAAAGCAGCAATTATTAGAATAAAGTTGAAAGGCTGGATCCAGAGCTCATCAGCCGTGGAGGATTCGATAAATATGGTCAAAAAAATATATTAAACTACTAACTAAATAGAGAGTGTTTAAGCTCTAATATATGCATTACATTGGGCCAAACGCACCAAATGCTAAACTATATGTGATAAAAACAAGAACTTAAACCTAAAATTAAAAGCAGGGGTTTTTGCCTCAACTAATTAGTAATGATCATTTAAGTGATATATGCATACAGCAGGTACTGTCCTGACGGAGTTAAAATTTCAACAATCAAAATATCAGCAAATAGGCAATGGCTTCGTTCAAATTTAGAAGCAATTTTCACCCGCCATATCTTGAAGGGCGATTTTCTAGTAAACTAATAAAAGAGTGAAATAATGAGAAAAGTCAACATTTCTCTATAAGCTTTTCTAAATTTGGGCACACTCCTTTTGATTGAGCCACATAAATTGTGTTTTCAAAGTTAATTAAGTTTTGCTTGTTCTTTTAAAAGGGTTGGGGGGGGGGGGGTATTCAAACACAGAAAGAGCGGAATGAGGGAAGGGGGGGAGGAACTAAAATTAGGCCCCGCGATTCGTGATGCTAGTTGGTAGAAAATACAGCCAGGGGTGCCCCGAGGGGAGGTCACGGCGACTTCCCAAAAATTTCCTTATTCGAAAAGTTTTGTCTGGCAATTCGGCAAATTCTCCTAATTTGGCGAAATTTGGAGTTCCATTCGGCAATATATCATCATTTAGCAAAATTTGGAATTCCTTCGGCAAATGGAAAATTTCCGAACTTCCAAAAGTTTAAGTTCTGGGCTCACTGAATACAGCAATACAGCGTCCTTTCTGAAAGCTTGTCTACTGAACTTCTTGAAAAATATATATTTTTTTAAACTAAATTTTATGCAATACATTACAACTTTTAATGGGGTCGTTTCCAATATTTTAAAAGTATTTTTTTCTGAAAGAACATGCTTTAAAACATAGGATCTAACCATTTTTTAAATAATTTGTTTAAATTTAATATTTAAAAAAAAATTACTTAAATCGGTGATCTTTCATTGTTTAGATCTCTTGCCGATGACATCACAAATGATGAAATGTCTTTCAGTGTTGCCATTCACAGAGCAAAATATTTAATTCGCATCTCTCCTCACGTGTATTGGCAACGATATGGTTGATAGCAAGCGTAGAGCACAATTTTAATTCGCTTCTTGGTTATCATAACGTGGAAACGCAGTACAAAGATGCGCCAAAAAGCATCATTTGCGACGTCATCTAGACCTCGCCTTGTTTAAAAAATCGGACATTTTAAAAAATTAATTAAAAAATAACTGTTGGGAAATTGAAAGAATTTTCTGGTTCCATGTTATTATTATTATTTTTCTTTTTTTACTTATTCTAACAATTTTAATGACTAAGTACTACTTTTGACTGAAGGAAACAGCCCCATTCTAAAAACTTTCGTTCATTTTTCACAGGAAGTAGAACTGTAGAATAATAACTGTTGGGGAAAAAAAAAAAATCTTGTTTGGAGAACTAGCTAGGGATGTTTCATTATCCTAAATCAGTAGCTGCGATTGGGGCTTATAAGTGGAAGGGGGGAGGGGCGAAACGCAAAAAAAAAAAAAAGAACAATTAAAACCCATGGGACTTTTAACGGCAGCTAAAATGAAAAAAAAAAAAAAAAAAAAAGAAAAAGAAAAAGAAAAAAAGAAAGTACAAACATTTGTTAGTGCTGGTTTCGAGAGTATTGAAGCAGATAAGCAGAGAAGTGGAAATTGATGTAACTTAACTCAGCACGTTTTTCTTAAGATTTTGATGAATTTCGTATAACAATAACTTTTGCCGAAGGAACACTTAGAAATGAATTAGACTTACATTATTCAGGGGCGCCCACCTGGGAGGGGGGGGGGGGGGGTCATGGCGCAGACTGCGCCATTGAAGTTTTTAGGGGGGGTGTTAAGGGTATTTTTTCGTTTTTTTTTTTGGGAGGGTGCTCATTAAGAGGGGGATGCGCCTTGCGCCCTTGCCCTAAGGGAGGAAGGCACCCCCGTATTTACCCTGAAGTATTTTGAGATGTCATTAATACTTGGTATTTCATTAAACTAGTATAGCTTGTTTAAGTAAAACAATGAATGCATAAACTTCAAGTTATTGCTTTTGCTAAATAATGTTTCGTAAACAGATAGCATATACAAAGTAAAACAAATAATTTTGTCCTGAAAATTTTGACATTTCTGCTAGTTTTGGTTTCTAAATTGGAAAATAAAATAAATAAATTGATCATAAAAAGTTTGGAGGGGAGGGGGAGTTGCCCCCCCCCCCCTCCCAACCACCGTCACTGAGAGTTCTTAATTGCATTCAATCTGAGAACCCAATCTAATTAGTCCAGCCGTGACACTTAATCGATTATCGTGCTGCCATCTGTCAAACGTATTACAAATCAAACATGTTGTTATAGCTTTAATTTTTATCTTACTTAATTAGCAAAGAAATTTAATCACCGAAGCATTTTAAGAAAAAGGAACATTGAACATTAATTAACATTGTAAGCTCTGTTATTATCAGGAGCGGGAAGGAGGTTGATTGGAAATTCTACAATGAATAAGAACGTTATACTATTTAATTTTTAAATGATTATTCATCAGTTTTGGAACGTGTTGGTGGGCTCCGGTCGCGCAATAATAATATGCTCCAATGCTTAGATCTCTCACACAAGAGCCGGTTAGTTGAGTCAACTTTTCGAAAAAGTTGCCTGTTAACTAGTTGACTGAACTTTTTCGTTGTCTTCACACGAGCAGGGGCGTGCAGAGAAATTTTGGGGCACGTCACAAATGACTTCCACGGGCCCCCTCCATATTGTTTACCCTACGTCCCTACATATTCCCCCCCCCCCCTCATTTTAAAAATCTCGGGCCCCCTTCAGGCTCGGGCCCAGACCAACAGTTGCCCCTTCTCTCCCCCCCCCCCCCTCGTGCACACGAGGCAACTTCGTTGAATCAACTTTTCTTCTAATAAGCCGAATTTATTAGAGCAGCTGCTCCATCAACCGGGGCGGACTGGCCTCCCGGTCCATCGGCCCGCGGACCGATGCGCTCTCCCCCCTTCTGTGCAACCCGAACGCCCTTTGCGCGCCTTCGTTTTTTTTTTTCACCCTCTTCGCTTTTTTTTTTCTTTGCACCCTTGAACCTGAGTCTTTTTTTTAGCCCTCAAACCTGGGCGCCTTCCGTTTTTTTGTGCCCTCGACCGTGTGCATCCTTTTTTCTTGCTTTTGTTTTTGCGCCGTCGGAAAGGTCTGTTTTAACTTTATTTCATTTCTGCTCTCGAACGTGCTGTGTGCCTTCGTTTTTTCTTTAGCACCCTCGAACCTGTGCGCCTTTGTTTCTTTTTGTACCCTTAAACCTGTACGCCTTCGGCTTTTTTTTTTTTTCTTCCTTTTCCCTTTTTTTTTTTTTGAGCCCTTGAACCTGAGCGTCTTTTTTTTTTTTTTTTTGTACATTGCACATCCGTGCGATCTTTTTTCTTTTTGCATAATGAATCCTTTTTTATTTTATTTTACTTTATTTGCGTCCTCGAACGTGAGTGCCTCCATTTTTTATATGCGCTCAAACCTATGTGCATTCCTGTTTTTTACTTTTTTTGCGCAAACTTGTGCGTCTTTGTGTCGTCGTCGTTTTTTTTTTTATTATTATCATTTTTTTATTTTAAATTTTTACGCTCTCGGGTTTTTTTTTTCTCCCCCTTTCGGATTTTTGATGTGCTTTGTAAAACTGATTACATTTCTGAATGTGCCCTGTACAAATCACAGGAATATATCACAGTATCATATACATAAACGTAAATTGTCAAGTAAAATTAAAGCAAGAAAAAGTTATTTAAAACCATATGTTCTATTAGTGTCATTGTTTATTGTAATTTAATTTTAATTTTAGCTGGGTATTTTTGATCTAATGAAAATTGTTACATTTTACTAATAATTTTATTAATATAAAATAAAAAATAATATTATATTATTATATTATATTAATAAAATATCAATACATAATATGAATATAGTATATTACTTTTTTGGTTATTTTTAATGATAATGGATAATATTCATATGATTTTTATGTTGCTAAAATCGTAGTCCGAAAGAAAAATGAAGAAAATATATCATATGTATTGCAAATTCATCCTTACGTAATTAATGAATGGCCCCTTACTAGAGAGAATAAGCGTGGGGGGGGGCACCAAATAAATTTCGTGCCAAGTGTCTTCAAAAACCCTAGTCGAGTCCGGGCTCTGTCGTATTTTCGGACACAATGGCTGTCACAGCAATCAGTATACTACACCACTTCCGTAATGATTGTTTATTCAAATACAAATACAAAAGTGACGACCAGCAACAGGCTCTGGGCCCAGCTTGACTGGTCCTAGCCAATTTACAATCCCCAGTGAAGATCAGTGACCCTCTTAAAACTGTCTACTCCCTTGCTCATTACCACCTCTTCCGGTAAGCTGTTCCAAGGTTCCACTACCCTGCTATAATAATAATTTTTCCTAATATCCATGTTAGTCTGAGATTTAAATGACTTAAAACAATGACTCCTTGTCCTGTTTTCAGTGCTAAACTTCAGCCCCGTAACATCTTTCGTTTTAATAAATTTAAACAACTGAATCATGTCCCCTCGGTCTCTTTGCTCAAGACTGTACATTTTTAGCCTTCTAAGCCTGGAATCATAGTCTAAATGAGAAAGTCCATTTATTAGCCTTGTAGCCCGCCTTTGAATCCTTTTCAATACATTAATATCTTTCTTAAGATAAGGAGACTAAAACTGAACAGCATACTCCAAATGAGGTCTTACCAAACTTCTATATAAGGGCAGAAGCATTTCTTTAGATTTGTTTGAAATTCATTTTTCATCGAATGATATCTAATTCAACTAATTCCCTATCACACTTTGAATATATTGAACGAACTGAATTCAGACTCACAGCCCACTGCAAAACTCCTGCTTCGAATTTCTCTAGAGAAGACGTCTAATTCCATTCATTCATCAGGACGATATTTGTGAAAAGCATTAGAATTACTCACTATCGAAACAAATCTAGCAGTAAAATCCACTCAGTATCAAAAGCCAAAAATAACGCTTTTCTTTCTCTCTATTGATTTTCGGGAGGCAATTCAAGTCGGGAAACCACGAGTAAATTGTTAACGTGCTGATTCATCTAAACCAACAAATGAATCATGGAATACGTTCGTAAATCCAATAGATTTGTTGGAGTATAAAATTAAAGGAATATCTCAATGTAATCAATTGGGTAGTATTGTGAGTGATATTGTTGTTATTTTTCATTTTAGTCAATCTTTTTATCGTTTTTAGATTTCAGAATGGAACATTTTGAACGTGATAAATAGCTGAATTTATAAGAGTTTTATTAGATTTTGTTGGCAGCACAAATTATTTGCCTAAGACCTGGATTTGAATAGAGGGGAAATAATTTTTAGTGGTTACTGATAGAGTATCAGAAATTTTTCTTAAAGAGTACAAGATGTTAATAAAGCTTTACACTAGAAAAGAAAATGAACCCAGAAAGATACATATCTTTAGGATTTAAATAATGCATGTTTTTTCCCCCAACGTAGAAGCTAAAAAAGAATACATTAAAACTAGCTTTTTTGTTTACTTTTTTAAAACAAGCGAATAAACTTACTCTTAAAAGAGCAACATAAAATAGATTTAAATATTCAGAGCAATAATCATCTGAAATTGAAAATATTTTGTTCGCACAGCACATACAAAAAAAACCCCCCCATTTTTGAAACAAATTCAAAAAAAAAAAAAGAACGATGAAATTTGAAAATGACAAAAAAAAAAAAAAAAAAAAAAAAGAAAAAAAAGGGGGGGGGGAACCTGATTAGTAAAACAATTTTAACATTGCATTTTAATCAAGCTATGTTGATCTTTATTAATAATTAACACAGTAAGCTTTCATTCATTCTTACACTATTAAAACGGACCTTGCTTAATCCGGACAGCCATTTAGATGTACAAGCTATAAATGGCCGCATTTTGTATTTTTGTAATGCATTTTTGTAATTTTCTCTTATGTAGTTTTGTATTTCGCTCTCTTGAATTCAGAATACAATTTTTACTGTGAACAGTAGTTTGTTTAATACATACCTTTGTTCAATTAAAAGGTTATTTTGTTTAATCCTTACTTCCAATAATTCTGACGACAAGGTTCCCCTATTTGTCCGTATTGATGAGGTTCCACCTTAATGCGATTATAGGAACATTGAAATACGTTAATATTGAGAGAAAAAAAATGTCTCCAATTAGGAGTAATTTTTGTTAGTTATATCATTTTGTAGCATGCAATCTATTGAGAAATTGTGGAAACTTTATTGAAAATAATGTTTGCTAAATAATTTTTAAAACATGAAGAAAATCATACCTAAGGGAGAAATCGGGGGACAGCCACTCCCAGAAATCTCTTTTAAATTTTTAATTAAAAGTTGCTAATTGAATAAATTTTCCTTCCCGAGCCAACTTTTTGTCTGATGGGCATACATTTTGATTTTCTTAACTACCCCTAAGCTTTAACGTGCAAAAATAGTTAATCACTTAGCTGATTTCCTGGAACATCGCTAGGGTGTAACGAAAGGGGTCGTTTTTTTATTTTTCTGAACTCCGCTTTAACCAACATATTTTTTGTGCCATTCAGTGGTTTCCCAATTGGAGGTCGAAGAAGGTCACCGTGACCTTCCATAAAACTCCTCATTCGGCAAATTTTGCAGACGATTCGGCAAATTTCGGGACAGCATTGTTTTTTTCCAAATTATTTTTTCAATAATGTCTAATGTCCCATTTTATTAAATGGAATGTAGGAATGTAGGTATTGTTCATGCTCGAAAAATTATCGTTCGGTAAAGTTCGAAATTTCACTTGGAAAATTGAGAATTTCCCTCCTCCCAGCAATTGAAATTCGGGCGTCCCTGACGCCATTTTGTTGATTTGCTCGTGAATATCTATTTTTTTTTTTATAAATAGGGGAGATTGGGGATACTTGATCCCCACTTTAGTTTTCAATTTTTTTCTCTGCTGCAAATTATCAGTTTTTTAAAGAAGTACGTGAACAAAGGTAATTTTTTCCTCTATCTGACAGTATTTTTTTTTAGTTGAAATTAAACAGATAGTTTTGGTAAAATATTCTTTTTCAAAAATTTCATAAAGGGATCATGTATCCTCACATCAAGGGATACATGATCCCTTCATGGGGGATACTTGATCCCACTGAGAAAATACATATACTTTTCATTAAATCCGCAATTTATTTAGTTTTTGGTTTTAGTTTTCTACACAATGTTTCTAAAAAATAAAAATATTTCTGATTTTATTTATTAGATTATAATAGTGTTAACACAGCATAAATTAGTTTCAAATATCACTAGACATTTGTAAAAAAAATGTACATAACTTATGACGCTATTGATCAGTTACTTATTATCCAATACAGTTATGAAGAATACTATATTTTATAAATAAAATTAAAATTTTTTTTAAAGTAGCGTAATGAAGCTAAAATTACGAAAAGAAAAAAAAAAGGATGACAAGCACGAAAATCATCTTATTTGCTTCTTGTCTTGCAACAATAAAATTAACAGTTTCATCAATTGAATTAATTTCGAAAAAGAGGGAAGAAAAATGTAAGTATCAGTGTACTTATAATAAAGAAAGCTTAACTTATATGTTTTCAAAATCTGAAAAATCAAATGCAAGCAATTCGTTTGTTGTAGTTCTTAAAGTTCCGCTTAACCCAACTGGATGTGTGCAGCTTAACACATTTTTTCAATTTTTTAGGAAAAATAGATTGATTAAGCACATTAGCTTTTCGCTTCAGAAAACTTATTTCAAACTCTAGAAATCCAACTTTGCATTCTATCCGCGAATGGGTCTACATATTATGGGCAACTCACTTTTTTGTTGTAAATCTAACTATAGCAAAATCTATTTTTTTTCTTTCAAGCAAAGACTTGGCATCTATTTCAACTTGTTCAAGCTCATTTGGCTGATCAGAACATAATTTATCAGTAGAGTTAGTTTATGTTTAGATATTTGAGCTGTTATGTGGGTTACAAGTGCGAACTGATATTATAATTGTTTAGCATATTTACTGTAGTGATTGTTTAAATCTATCGCTGAAACTATGATAAATTTTATTATGTTAACATGGTTTTGAATGTTTAAAGTTAGTGTCAACTAAGTAAAAAACATTTATATTGTTTTCATTGTGTTTATTTTGTCATATGGATACTTGATCCGTGGGATCATGTATCCCTCTAAACGAAGCGATCAAGTATCCCTAATATGCGATTTTTACAAACATACTTGTTCTATTATTAACAATCAGTGGCAATTTACCAAAAATATGTCTCAATTACTAAAGACTGTTTATACTTTAACATTACACTTCGGATTTTTTTAAAAGTTGTATTTAACGGACAATGTAAACTTCGGAATGCTTTCCTAAAAAAAAAAAAAGTTTCGCTTGACACATTCAGACAATCATTTCTTGAGCTAAAACAAAATGACTGAAAAAAAAAAAAAAAAAAAAAAATGTTGCCAGTTTTTATGTACAAGTATAACTTTAATATAATTGTTAGGTTTCAAATCTCTACTTAATGATTTTGGTACGTTTTTGGCTATGGGATCATGTATCCCTAGGGATCAAGTATCCCCAGTCTCCCCTATTGTTCAGTTGACTTGTTTCATCAATGGCCATAGTTTCCCAATCAAGTTATGAGCGAAAAATTACCATAAATCAGTTTCTAGGTTAATTAAACATGGCGAGTTAAATAAAAAGCGCTGCAACTAAAAACTAACATTGAATACAAAATACTAAAAAAGGTTTAACAAAAGATTTTAGTTTATGCACAAAATAGTTTGTCGGAAATTTGTGTAGTTTTCGACGTCAATATGAACACAAAACTAATCGGTTAAGTTCGATTCGATTGTTCGATTCCGAGTCACAACTGACTACAACTGGATTTATGTCGAGGACTGCATACTAAGTGCCTTGCCTCCATTATTTTTTTATACCGATAGATGGCAGCACCATCACCGGATCGAACAGTTAATGAGAATTTAGAACTAGACCAGGAGCTAATAGCTACCTGGTGCTAGCACCCCCAGAGGCGTCGTTTCTCTTGGAGGACATTGAGACCACGAGCATATTTAACATCGCCCAGTCCCCTTTAATGACGACGGTGAATCTTCGACCATCGAGGTTCGAACTCAGGACCCTCCGGCCCCAAATCCGACACTCTACCGATCGGGCTACCACGGCCCAATCGGTTAAGTGGTTAAGGGTTTTTGTTTTTCCGTTTGAAATCACTCTTCTTTAGCGGCTGAAGTTTTCTCAACAGCATGGTATAACAACAGGATGCCTAGGTAAACATGTGATTTGTAATTTTTATCGTTGCTCTAAAAAAAGTTTTCTAAAATTTCTGCTTTCAATCATTACTTTCTAATCACAGCAAAAAATCAATTAATGCGTAACAAAAAATGCTATTAATATAAAGAACTCATACTTCGCGCAAAGTCTTAAATTTCCCATCCATCCCATTGTGTTGCTTACAAGAAAATTTTTGAGTACTCCAAATATGTAGAACTCCAAATATCCGAATCGATTTCAGAATTTTAGAGAAAATAAAATACCATGAAAACGAACTGGTTTTCTCAAAATAATGATTCTGTCTACACGCTTTTCCTGCTGCGATGCTAATCAAACATTATACTAGATCCGAGACTTGCAGCCAGCGATGACTTTCATTTTCGAATACGGTACGTACATTCTGTACTAATGTACAGCACTTGTAAATAAGCTTAACATGTAAAAATATCGCCTTTTCATTTGATTAATTAAAAGCTCTTTTTCTTTAAAAGTAGTTTTTTACTCCCATTTTCAGCATTCATACAGTTAATAATTGAAAAAATCCTTTTTTCGGAAAAAAAATCCAATAATCCGAATTATTGATTATCTTTATCCGAATGGTGTCCGATCCTAATTGATTCGAATAATTGGAGTTCTACTGTAGTAAAAGCTGTCTTGTTCCGTTACTACTTGATAATTGAATTTTCCGCAGAAAGTTTTTCGAAAAGGGGCTTTCCCTATGATTCATCAGCTGGTTTAGGTGAATCATTGTAGCAACAACTTTATCATTGGATACCGAAGTGGTTTTTACCTAAAAATCCATAATGAGTGGTAGTATGAATTGATTTTTGCACTCAACGATCAGTAGACCCAGGTTCTTATAAGGAAGGGAAACGGAAAGTTATATCGTTGGTCAGTGCTGTTGTCATTTTAAAGTAGCAAAGGAGATATACTGAACATGAATTTAAAAATAAGAGGGTACACGCTGAAACATTAGAGGAAAGATGATGGGTAAGTTAGATTAAAATGTAGAAGATAGTTTCTGATCTGTGAACTTTCATTTTCCTTTAGTAAATACATACCATATCAGTGGCGTAGCCATGGGGGGGGATAGGGGGGTCAGACTCCCCCCCCCATGAGCCCCAAAAAATAATTTTTCAGTTGAACCTGAAGGATTCTGTTTATGAGCTAAAAGATTTTTATTTAATATAATAGCTGTTATGACGGTAAAAAGCTTATGTCTTCCTGATATGCCCAACATTTTTTCTCTTGGAGACTTGGACTTTCTTTCTTATGCCGGCAGTATTGATCAAGGTATTTTCAAAGAAGAAATTCGTTTATAATGTCCTTTGTTGTTTTTGATAAAGAGTTATATATATATATATATATATATATATATATATATATATATATATATATATATATATATATATATATATATATATATATATATATATATATATATATATATATATATATATATATATATATATATATATATATATATATATATATATATATATAATTCTTAGAACTTAAAATAAAATATTGTACATTTAGACAGCGCAAATGCAGCTAAAGTGTTAAATATATATTATATATATCTCATTTAAAGTCTCGCTCGTAAGTGGCACACTAGCAAGTGTATGAAACAAAAACAATAAGAAACATATAAGAATAATAACAGTATAAATTGAAAAACTATGCGAAGTTGAACAATATGAACTTTAAAATTTTAGAATGGGGAGTAACTGCTACGTTATCAAAGAGCTGGAGCAGTTGGCATAATATATTAATTTGCAGGTTTCTATAGAGGTCGGTAACGTACATGTCATAGTGCATTTGCATTCTTATCATATTATTAAGTATTAACTTGTCAGATTGAACGTGATAAATTTATTAAGTATTAACTTTTTATAAAAATTGACGAGTTTTTTAAATGTTGACATGTACAAGTCCAACCCCCCAGCTCTGACCTGCAAAAAAAGAAAGCAGTCAACTTACCCATTCTGATAGAAGAATTTGGTTTAAATTTATGACTGCTTTCTTGGAATTCTCGTTCTTCTATCAGAATGGGTAAGTTGACTGCTTTCTTTTTTTTGCAGGTCAGAGCTGGGGGGTTGGACTTGTACATGTCAGCATTTAAAAAACTCGTCAATTTTTATAAAAAGTTAATACTTAATAAATTTATCACGTTCAATCTGACAAGTTAATACTCAATAATATGATAAGAATGCAAATGCACTATGACATGTACGTTACCGACCTCTATAGAAACCTGCAAATTAATATATTATGCCAACTGCTCCAGCTCTTTGATAACGTAGCAATTACTGCCCATTCTAAACTTCTAAAGTTCATATTGTTCAACTTCGCATAGTTTTTCAATTTATACTGTTATTATTCTTATATGTTTCTTGTTGTATTTGTTTCATACACTTGCTAGTGTGCCACTTACGAGTGAGACTTTAAATGATATATATATATATATATATATATATATATATATATATATATATATATATATATATATATATATATATATATATATATATATATGCGTGTGTGTGTAAACTTGAGGGCATGGCTTTACTTTAAACTTCAGAAAAATTCCCCCCCCCCCCCCAGGGATTTTTTCTCGCCACGCCACTGTCCCATATAGCATAGAGAGATGCACATGCACATATTCGTCTACAGCGATTCTCAACCGATGGTCCAGCGGACCGGTATTGGTTCGCAGAAAAAAATGACCGGTTTTCCGAGATCTTTTGCTTGTGCATTTAAAAAAAAATGTCCTTACTCAAAGAAAGAAAAACAATAATAATAACACCTTTTTATATTTTTACTCGAATTTTGTGATTAAGTTTGTAATTTTCTAAGCTTATTTACCAGTTATAAATTACTTATGTATGATTATTACAATAAATAATTACTTATCTTAACATTTAAATATTTTTTGTGACAGCTCCTCGGTGGACGTAAAGTATAATTTATGTATTTCTTTAGTCACATATTATTATGATTATTATTAATTTAAAAAAAAAAATAAAAAAAAACCTCAGCCGTCCGCAAATTTTTTTCACCAGTTTTTAACAGATCCCGAATCAAAAGTTTTTTTTTTTTTGTTTTTTTACCAAAAAAAAAAAAAAAAGAAAAAACGCTGGTTCAAAAGAAAAGAAAAAAAAAAGGTTCAAGTGCAATTGCAAAACATTATAAACTTAGAAAAACAGACAAGTCGCCAAGGGGCGGGGGGTCAATTGACCCCTTCTGGTATGTAAAAACATTAATCCCCTTACATGTAAAAACATAAAATTTCAAAGCCCGGCGAGGGAGAGGGGATGGATCCCCCTTGACCCCCTAAACGATTGGCCTAATCCGGCCGCCCTTTCTAAAAATACTTATTTTAACAGACTGCAATTCATAAGGAGTATGCAGTCATTTTCCAAAACTTGCCAGAAAACATTTATCAAAATAAAAGCTAGTTTTCGTTAACTCTGAGAGTAAAACACGTCATTTTTATCGATTTACTCGCTGAAAATAACTGAGCTTTTACAGAAATGGATCCTCGTTACCTTCTTGATGAGTCACCTGGAGAGACTCATGAATCATTCTTGTTGTTTTTTAGGTCCTCAAAACGGACGGATCCAATCATTCGTTGCAAAATAAATTTGAGAAAAAAGTCTTAATGATACCATTATTCTGTATTTAATGTTGAAGTACATTAGTAAATTTGATGGGAATGAAATTTCCTTTATATTATTATTCAGTTTGACATTCTGTCCGCTTTGATCATATCCGTAATATTTGTCCTTAATAGGGCTGCCTGTGCCTAAGCTTCGGGTTTTCCTCCGATATTGCTGTGGCGTAACGAGAAAGTTTTCATGGGAGGGGCAAGGGGGGTGTTTGTATGAAATTTTTCGAAATTAAAAGTCGAAAAGCACTTTTGTTGCTTCATGGGGAATAATGACCCACTTGATTACGCCACTGCAAGGGATATATGGTTTATTTGGGATAGATTGGGTTTTCAATACAGATCTTGGATTCTTGAAATTTTACTTCAAATTCTTAGGTTTTGGGTCTATTCATGAAACAGATACATTAATTAAATATTTTAACTAAAAACTTAACATTTTCATTAATATGTGATTTTTGACTGAGCAATCCGGAATGAGAATTTCTTTCGTGCGAAAGATTTTCTGTACGAAAAATTTCGCTGGTAAGAATAAACAAAACAAAAAGCGGGAAAAAGAAGCTTCTTTCCTCTACTCTACCCAGGATGTAATTTCTCCTATATGTCGCAAATTTTTCTTGCCTATCTGCAAATGTGTCAAGATTTTTTTCTTTTTTTTTGTAGCATACTATTTTACGTCATTTTTTAAGAAAATGTTCAAAAGAAATAATTAATGATTTTAGTATAGACTCATGCTTTTTTCCACTATCATTTTCAAGGTTAGTAATCGATGAGTTACTGAAGTAGCAATTACAAAAAAAGTGAATACATTTTAAGAATTGTTAGATACATCATCTTGGGTTTTCTTTCCTAATCTTGGGGTTTTTCGAAAAATCCCATACGGCAGCCCAAAGGAAATTGTAAACAAAGGCGAAAAAGCGGATAACTCGCAGTTTTTAGAGAATGGTACAATGGTACAACCTCGTTTATCTGTCCCCTGTTTATCCGGACCTCCGGATCAAACATCGAGAGTTGAAAAAAAAAAATCCTATTTATTTAAATAAATAATTAAAAATTATGATTGCAAGAATGGAACTGCAAAAACGCCAAATATTCGGATTTCGTTTCGAATGAAACGTACAACTAGAACGTACAATAAAGTACACTTACTAGTTTATCTATGGTACTATGGTGCACTTCGAGCGTCATTCCAACAGCACTGCAGTTGAACCTTTTATCATCAAGTACTATTTGTGAGAAACCGTACTACAGTGAAACCCGTGTCTTACAATACTGTCTAGAACAATAAACCTGTCTATAGCGATATTTTCCTTGGTCCCAGCAAAATGTCGGCATAAATAATCAAACTGTCTATAACGATAACCTGTCTATAACAATATTTTCTTGGTCCCAACAGTATCGTTGTAGACAGGTTTCACTGTATGTAGTTTTGTTACAAGCAGAGCCCGATCATCCTGACATTGGACATGGGGCACATTTCTAATTTCAGGGCCCCCCCTAAGGTCCGACTAAGATTTTTGAAGACACCGGGCACGAAATTCATTTTGTGCCCCCCTCCCCATTCCCGCTTTTTTTATATGTTGAAGCAATAAAATATTTCGATACTTGCGTTTTTACACAACCGTACTAAATTTGGTGGTACCTCATATAACAATATAACATATACATTTAAAAAGTAGAAGAGGTATAGTAGTATACGATAAATATTATAAAATGTGGTTAAACTTTGCTTGTTGCAGTAAACCATAAATACCAAAATTATCTATGATATAACTTTTAATACAGATTAAATTTGGAGTGGTTTTCTGATTTGTAAAGAGATCACATTTTTAAGTCGAATTTTTATCAACAAAGAGACTTTTTCTCTTGTTTTGGCATTTGCATAACTATCAATGATATCATCGTACTCTAGATTCTGAGTGAAATCATTATTTATTTTTAATTAGCATGATAAATTAAGGGGATTTTGGGCCCCCTGAAATCTAAGAGGAGGGGCCTATGCCCCACATGCCCCTGTGGTAATCAGGCTCTGGTTACAAGGCTTTTTTTTTCGTTAATAAAGGAAAGGATAAGTCTGCTTATTCAAGAATGTGCATATTCAAGGCAATTTATTGGGGAAAAACCATCAAAATATATGAAAATTATGTTTTTAATAACCAGGGGTCAACCCTGATCGTCCAAACGACGGGCCTGCCACCACCCTGGTGAAATATGAAATGACGGACCTGTGTGACTCCTTGCAGTTTGAATGTACTTCGGATTCTTCTGTCTGCCCATCAGTGGTCAGCCATCAGCCTATTTACGCTAATGCTAAATTTTAATTCGGCACACTGGTTTTTCTCATGTCGCTCTATCAGGACTTTTTTGTTTATTTTCTGAAATAAAAGCAACAAACATGAAACAACATTTTTTATAAAAAAATTTTTAATTTTAACAGACGCATTTTGACTGAGAAGAATCAAACATACTTAAGTGAAAAAACTGTATCCAGGTGTCTTCAATCTTCAAAAGTTTACTAAGTTTGAGCAAAATTGCCGTAATAAACAGGTTTTTTAGCAGTAAATTGAATCTCGGGTCTAGAATTCACCTCAGTATCGCCACCTGGTAGAGAAAATTTAAATAATAGTTATAACAGAATTTCAGCCCCATCAAGGAAATCTTCATACAAACTCGCTGGGAAAAACTCACTTTTGCGTTTGCCGTTGAAATGTAGCACAGTGACGTTCAGGGTTAACTATTTTATGATCCATATCCAACGTAATGTGTAAGTATCTATCTCATCGAATTTTACTTACATTTTGTAAAAGTTACAAAAAACGTTTTAGTGTTTTGTTTCGTTTTACGTTTTGTATGCACTTTTTTTTATTTTTTTTATGCAGACTGTATTTCTGGGGAGGGGGAGGGGGCGAGGTTTTGTAAAATTTATGTATTTGATGAACTGTTAGTACTTTGAATTTGTTTTTCTCGGCGTGTTTTTTCGTACAAAAGTGTGCATGGGGCGTTTATCCCACCCAAGAGCGATAATACCCCCTTTAGCCTCAAATACGATGGAGCAACCCCACCCCCAAGAACAACACCCCTCAGCAAAGGAGACAAACAATATCTCCAAAAATAGCCTTCCTAAAATTTCAATGGCGCATTTTGCACCATGCCCCCTCTAGCATTGTGGCCAAAGACAGGAATTGTTTATGTAGCTGTAAAATAGATTGTAATTTGTCAATTAAGATTTGAGCCAAGTCATAACAAATTCAACTTCATGTTTTTTTTTTTTTTGCATTAAAAAAAAAAAAATCTAAGTACGTTGTATGTAGAAATTTGGAAAGAAACAAAGAAAAAAAGTTGCATTTGACGATTGAATCGCCAACTATCTATCGCCAAAATACATCTCACAAACCTTTTTATTTCTCGTTTACGGAACACTTTTAACTGGCCAAGTACCAGAGAATCTCTTAAGTCCCGTCGATGTATTTAGTAATTCTACTTATTTTCAAAGATTGGAAGCTTTAATATCGAAAGTTCAAGAGTTATTTTGACTAATTAGTAATTACATTACATTTTTTAACTTTCAAGATAATCAAAATTTTCAACTTTTACTTCATTTTATGCAGAAAAATGTCAAAAAATAAACTCTCTTGCACTGGAATTAATAGTGTCTCCAGGCCCATTAATAATGGAAATAGTATTCTGGCGATTTAGAATGTTAAGTAGTAATAAGGAAAAATATTTTCTTTGACCTCAAGCGGCAAGGCGACACTTTGGCGCCAAGTTTCCATGGCAACCAGACAACATTCATTGACTGAATGGGATTTCGCTCAGGCCTTAGTTTACGATAAAATCTTACAATTCTTTAACCACGTTTCATAAAATTTTCGGGTAAAGAAGAAATATTGATGGGTTTATTTTTAACAGAACTTCTCCTTTTTACTTTACAATTAAATTCCGGAATTTTTATTTTCTGTGAAAGATTAACATTTCCTTCGCAGTAGAATGCATTTGAAAGTGCAATATTTTATTTTAGAAATTGTTTGAATAGCTTTTCAATTATTATGCATTTTGAAATTAGGAGAGGAGACTACCGTGTGTTAGAACACATCGTATTTTCTCTTCCAAAATTGCATAGAAGCATCATTTACCGTGATTAGACCTTCCAGAATCATAAAATAATTTTCTGCAGTAAGAAAAACGTATCTTAGTACCTCTTAAAAAAACAATTTAGAAATCATCTAATAATCCATTTTTTTTTTATAGATTCTCTAATGCACGATACAATTTGCATTCACTATGGACGTTTTGCACCTGGAAAAATTCGAAATGACTTTTTAAATGCCCGAATATTCCTTTTCATTAGATAACCCGTGTTTTATCATTCGTCAAAATTTGGAGTTCCATTCGGCAAATTGAAAATTGTTGCCCTCCCAAAAATTTAAGTTCAGGGCGCCCCTGCTCTTCGCTGCGACACTGGTCCTATATGGTAACTTATTTTTGTACCAACATTAATTTCAAAAATGGCGGGCCTACACGTTCGTCATTTGGGGAGGGGGGGGGAGGGCAATTTGCCCTCTGACTTTGAGAAATCAACGTAGTTGCATATAAATGGGAATGGTTTTTGTTGTTTTCCGATAAAATTTGCATTCAGTATGTACCTTTTGCCCCTGGAAAAATTCGAAAGACTTTTTAAATGCCCGAATATTCCTTTTCATTAGATAACCCGTGGTTTATCATTCGTCAAAATTTGGAGTTCCATTCGGCAAATTGAAAATTGAAGCCCTCCCAAAAATTTAAGTTCAGGGCGCCTCTGCTCTTCGCTGCGACACTGATCCTATATGGCCACTTATTTCTATACCAACATTAATTTCAAAAATGGCGGGCCTACACGCCCGTCATTTAGGGGAGGGGGTCAATTTTCCCTCTGACTTTGAGAAATCAACGTAGTTGCATGCAAATGTGAATGGTTTTTGTTGTTTTCCGATTAAATTCGCATTTAGTATGCACCTTTTGCCCCTGGAGAAGCTCAAATGAGGGGCACGCTGGCCGGGGATGAAACATTTAATATAAACTGTTGCAGGAAATGCTAGCACACTAGTTAAACAACGTAAGAAAATTCTGAAATAATAGAAATTATATCCAGGTAGCGTTCTGGCACTTCACGGGCGTCTACCAATTTCCTGTGAAAAGCAAGTATCTCTCTACAAATTGCATGAAAGCAGGTTTCTCACTGAAGTGAGAAATAATTTTAACTATCAGTGCATTGTTTGAACAGCAAATCGGCTGTTCTACATTTGCTTGCAATTCTGTCTTAGCTTCGTTCACCTTTGCTTAAACGCTCTAGAGCAGTGTTTTTCAGTTTTATTTAACCCACAGACTGGCAAAAGATTTTGAAAAAAATTCGCGGATCGACGAGTTTTTTTTTTTTTTGTTTTTTTGTTTGTTTGTTTTTGTTTTAACCTTCGAATCGCGACCTGACCATTAAAAAAAAACGTTTTGCCAACGATAATGCGATTTTTGGCGCAAATGAATGAATAAATAAATAAATAAATAAATAATATTTTTTTCGTGTTGTTAAAGAATTCACAATTGTTTTTAAATCCAAACATATAAGTAATAAACATAAATTATTTGGTTTGATTATCTTTGTTGAGTTACATTTTCCAACATGATGCCCAGAGCTGCGGAGTCGGAAGGAAAGTTGTCGGCTCCGACCCGACTCTGACTACTGGATTTTGAAACATCCGACTCCGGATTTTTTTTCTTTCAATTCCCTACTAAACAGAGATTGAAATATTAATTCCTTTTTATGAAAATTTCGCATTTTGTATAAAATTGTAAACCCAAGACGCATGCAACGTTAGAAATTCAATTTAAAACTCAATCTATATATATAAAAATGAATGTTTGTCATCCATGAACTCAAAAACTACCCGGCAGATTTGGCTGAAACTTTCACCGTTTGTTATTTTTGGTACTGGGAATGTTTATAGACCAGTTCGAAAAAAATCCGATCGATAGTTCCTTTTTTATTCCAATTTAAGTCACAATCCATTGGATAAATACGAATAAAATCTCATTGATAAGAAGTTAGCTGTTGCCATTTTTCTTGAGTTTGAACAAATAAATTCTTTCTTTATTGTTTTATGGCTTTTCATGCAACGGGGGGATTTAAAACTTTTTCTATTTGATATTTTTAGCGATTGATTGATCTTGCAAACTGCGTGAGTACAAAATTTGAGTATAGTCACGGCTTCACTTGATACGTGTTTCTATAAGACGCGATAAGACGCGTATCGAGTGAAGCCTTGGTATAGTAAGCTAATCGGGACTTTTAGACACGCGATTTAGACACGTGTCACATGAATTTTGAAAAAAAAAAAAAAGCGAACGATATGTGCCATTTCGAGTCGAGAGTGAAGAATTTGTATAGATTGTGCGTATTTTTGACATTCAATATTTACAATATTGTGCGTATTTTTGACATTCCGAACGCATTTGCTGTGCAGTTTTTTTTTTTTTTTTTGGTAGCATCGTATACCATCGGCGACTTGGCGACATCTTATAAATTCAAAAGCATCACGTCATCTAGATATATAAAAATGAATGTTTGTCTGTATGTCATCGATGAAGTCAAAAACTACTGGACCGATTATTATGAAAATTGCTATATATATGTATTTTTCCACGGAGAAGGTGCATAATATGCTCATTGAAGCCACTCGCCACCAGGTGGCACTGCAGAGTAGCAACTTCTGCCCCGTTCAACCGATTGTCATGAAAATCAGTATAATGATGTATTTTTTTGTTGGCGTAGCAACGCGCGTCGGGTACAGCTAGTTTTCCAATAATTACGAGTTTAAAAGTGACTTATAAATCCCTTTAAAAAAATTGAAAAGGATTACTTGTAACTTGCTCCCCTTTAATGTTTAACAAATAGATATTGATCAAATCGTGTGCTTTCAATTTTTGAAAGCTGTAACTTGAGAGAAAAAAAGCTTTTTTTTTTTCCTAAGTTCTTTGAGAGGGGATGGTTTGCCCCGAGTGACATCCATCTGGTAGGGGGCACCCAATGTTAATTTCAGTTTATAAAAAATATAAATACTTTAATTCTGCAAAAATTTCCAAATATATTTTAAACTATATTTTATCAATAAAATTTCAAGGAAAATAGGGCACAAATACGTCAGGAGCAAATTTTACACAAAATGTGGCGGTATAAAAACTTGTACGAATAGGTTTTACTAGATCTTTGCTAAATTTTTAATTTAAATTCTATTGGCTGCTTTAGAATTAACCTTAAGAAGAAGATTTTAAGATTAACTGCAATTATTGAGTGTTGTAACCAAGAAATCATTTACACTTATTTTGTTCCATACTTTTTAGTGAGAACCAAGCTTATAGAAATAAATGAAGAAAAAAAAAAATTAGATTATTTTATCGGATCTTTTGGATTCGTGCTTTCGCGCCAGGACTTATTTGAATTGCCGATGATCCTCATAAGTTTCCACCTGAGCTACGGACCTCGACTTACTAAATTGTTACGTTCTTTTTACTATTTTATAACTGAGATCGAACAAAACACTATATTTCTATTTTTATTTGAAAGTGATTACTTGAAAATGTTAGACAACAAAACCGTTTGCTGACAGTTGCTATTAATTAAGTTAAAAAGCAAGCAAACTAGGGGACGGCTACAGAAAATTCGGTAAGCACTCAAGCTGCTGATTGCCATAATGGCAGTTATTTTCTCATCAGTATCTTTTTATACATGTAATCGAACCAATTGGTAGTCAGTTTTTAAAAGGTGCAAGGAGAGTCAGTGAAAATGAAAGAAAAAAAAACCTCGGAGTCGGAGTCGGCATGTTTTCTAAAGACTCCTGTACCCCAAAATCAGTCAGACTCCGACTCTTCGACTCCGACTCCACAGCCCTGATGATGACACATAAGTGAGAAAAGTGAAAATTGTTTAATTTTCTTTTTTATTGTTTTTTTTTTGTTTTTTTTCCTTTATTCAAGACTAGTAGTACTCGCACGGCTTTGCCCGTAGTTGAAAATTAAAAGGTCATTCGGTTCGCCTGTATATTTACAAATAATGGATGACAAATTTCTTGCCAATTGGCTATGTTCATTCACTCTCCCTTTCCAGGTCATGATAATTTCGTAATTTACTCGTCCATCGAATGATAATTTTGCTTCGGAAAATGTTCTTAAAATTGAAATAGAAAAAGAACAAAATGCTACAAACTAACTCTGTGCCAAATTTCATGAAAATCGGCCGAACGGTCTAGGCGCTATGCGCGTCACAGAGATCCAGACATCCTCCAGACTGAGAGACTTTAAGCTTTATTATTAGTAAAGATTTAAATTTATTTTTAAATTTTAAATAGATGTGCTGCCGTCTTCTCACATGTGCGCTCACACGTTTTCTCTATAATTCTGTGATAAACAGTGTTCAAATGAAATCTTTTTTATTTGTGAGGCGGTCTTAGTAATTCTGTTTTATGTTATTACTGTTGAATCATTCTTACGACCAAACGGCACGACCTTGAGGGTCATGGATTTGAACAAAATTCTAGCTATACGCCCATTCCCTCGAGATATGAGCGCAGGTAAAGCGGTTTGACTGCATAGGCCCTAGTTTCTCTGCAACGAGGGTCCTAAATTGCTAGTTTGGCCCCAGAAATGCAATTGCGTTTCCATTGGAATTTCAAAATTCGACACTATGTGCGATCTCCCAACACCTTTGGCATCGTTTGCTAGTAAAGTGAGTACAGGGTTGTCCAAATTAAAATTCCCCAACTCAGAGGCCTGTGCAGGATGTTCTATGGGTCATAATGTGATGAAATTTTGGAAACAGACAATTCAGATCATGCGCTCGTGATTTATTTAAAAAAAATAGTACCTGAAGTTTGCCGATAGGTGGCGTTGCAGATCAACAAGACATTTTATAGATGTTCTATATGTCTGCCGTGGTTCTCCACAACTTTTTCCATCCGTAAAGCAGTGTGTTCCACAGCGGAACGCAATAAGTGCACATTAATACCACGCACATTCTAAATAATTGAGTCTTTCAGATCTGCCAAGGTTGCTGGATTTTCTCGGTAGACTTGATCTTTTAAAAATCCCCATAACAAAAGTCGCATGGGGTGAGATCAGGCGAGCGAGGAGGCCAAGCTGTTGGGAAACAGCGGCTGATCACACGTGCATCAGTGAAAGTTGCCCGTAACACCTGTTGAACGCCCAGAAGAATATGGGGAGGTGCACCATCCTGCATAAATATCGTGTCCTGGAGGTGGCCACGTTTTTGCAGTTCAGGAATCACAAACGTTGTCAACATGTCCTGATATCGTCTTCCTGTGACAGAGCAGGTTTCGAATCCTCTTGGAGTCACCTCTTCAAAAAAATAAGGCCCAATGATGAATGTTGCAATGAAACCGCACCATACCGTAACCTTTGCAGGGTGCAAGGGCACTTGATGAATTGCTCGCGGGTTTTCACTTGCCCAAATGCGGCAGTTGTGCGCATTCACTTGACCATTCAGGTGAAAATGGGCCTCATCCATCCAAAGGATATTCCACGGCCAAGCAGCATCGACTTCCATTCTGGCAAGGAACTGCAGCGCAAATGTTTCCCGAACCACAGGGTCCCCGTCCGACAGCTGATGAAGACTATAGATTTTGTAAGGAAAATAGCGTAAGATTCGACGCATCACACGCCAGACGGTCGTATAGGGCATATCCACAGCACGAGAAACACGTGGCACACTGACAACACCATGTGGCGATTGTCTAGTGGTATCTACGACCGCCAAAGCAACGTCTTCTACGCGTGCAGAATCCACAGCATGGAGTCCTCTACCTGGCAAAATTCCCAGTTGTCCACATCTTTCGAACTTCCTCATCATCTCTCTTAAAGCGCGTGGTGACATCGGTCCTCGGCGTATGTTCTTCAGCCGACGGAATGCTCTTAAAGCAGCACATGAGTTCTCGTCATTCTGGTAAAAAAGTTTGACCAATAGAGCTTTGTCTTTCAAAGTCACCATTGTGTACCAGCGAGGTTGAAAATAACTGCCTGTGCAGCGCCTGTCTTCCACCTTCCACTTTTGTTTGGCTCATCTTTTGCATACGTTGCGCAGAAGCTTTATTTCTGCAAATCACGTTATTGAAATATGCAAATTTCCCCAATTACTTGTGTTACAGCGCCATCTATCGGCAACTTTTAGTACTATTTTTTTTTTTTTAAATAAATCACGAGCGCATGATTTGAAGTGTCTGTTTCCAAAATTTCATCACATTATGACCCATAGAATATCCTGTACAGGCCTCTGAGTTGGGGAACTTTAATTTGGACAACCCTGTATAAGGGAGAAGAAGTATTTAATTATGGGCATTATCTAAGTTATTTGAAAAGTCAAAACGATCTGGTATTTTTGTTCTTTTGTGTGCCATGTGCAATAAATCAGAGCTTTTTCTATTTTTCCATTTTTCGATTTTTAATGTGGGATATCTTTGATAGCAGACGATAAACATCCAGCTAAAGTAAATGTTTTCATTAGCAAACGATAAATACTTTTTACTAGCTGACGATCAATATAAAACGAAAATGATTAGTTTCATTTGCAAACGATAAATATCCTGTTACTATGCTACTTTGGCATTTAAAGTTATTAAAATTAAGAGCAGTAGCCAAATTGAATTTGAGAACCGCTTATTAAAAATTAGTGTTCAATGCATAGACTAATAATAAGAATAGACCGAGCTATAGCAACCCTTTTGCTGCTCATAAACCAAACCATGTGACTAGTGGATATCCTAGCAACAGCGGGCGTTGATCGTAGCAGACGATCGAAATAAAATAAATAAAAATTAATGGAACACGGAAGAATGATCTTTTATGGAGTCCGATTTGTAAATTTGTTATTCTAAGTTGTAAATATTTTGTTAATATAGTGAGTTTTTCGTTTAGAAAGTATTGTGCATTTTCTTTAGTCAATTTCAATAACTCTCTAAGCAATTAAATATTCAAGCGCCCAAAAAGAATCGGCAAACGGTAAGATTTTTACCTACAATTTCAATTTAAGATACCGATTAGTACATTTTTGCGTTAACGCAAAACGTTTACGCCATTACGTTTACGCCAACGCTGACGTAGTAGTTCCGAATGAAATAAAAGTTACTGAAAACTGTGACCAAAAACTATTACTAGTGTCAAAATAATGCATAACTAAAAAAAAAAATCTCTGCACTTGGAATTTTTTTTTAATGAAAACACATTGTCTTAAAATACATGTCGAGTGTCAAACTATAGATAATGCTGCCATCTAGCAACCATGCTGCCAAAGTCTTCGCCAAGCCCTTCCACTAGTCACGTGATACATCTATGAACCAATTTTCTTCATCAGCAAGAATGAAAAAGCTCGGTCTACTCTTATTATTAGTCTATGGTTCAATGTAATTAATTCAAAAGTAAGCATGCAAACGGTTCATTCTGCAGTATAATAGCAGAAAAAGCGATAAAAATTGTAATTTTAAAGGAAACTCCATTGCATTTCTGGGTCAAAATTATCAACTTTGGAATCTCGTTGCAGCCGAACTAGGGCCTATGCAGTCAAACCGCTATACCTGGGCTCATATCTAGTTGGAATTGACCTATATCTAGAATTTTGTTCAAATTTGTGACCCTCAAGGTCGTGCCGTTTGGTAGTTAGTTCTTTTTACTTCAGATGTTTTCCAAATCTGATAGGAAATTCCAAAAAATGTACAATGGAAAATTCACAATTTGTGAGTTTTTTCAAAAATAAACAAGAGAAATCTTTTTTTCTGAAACACATATTAAAGATGCTTCTTCAATTCACTTTAAATAGAGGCTATTCTTTTTTTTGTAATCGTCCCGTCTTCTTTAACTTACAAAATATTTTCCAAAAAAGCTAAATGGATTTTTGATGTCCATAATGCCCTTTCAGTTTTCTATAAAAAGGAGCTATTGCTCTAGAAGTTGAAGTTGAGGTTCTAGTTTTCTTAGATTTCTGTTCTCAAGACATTTGTTGCAGATGATGTAAAATGCTTTGGAATTGAATGCTTTTTTACTTTGTATAAAGAAAAGGCTAAATTCACTAGATTAGCTAAATGTGTCGAGCACTGCTGTAATTTTATCTTCAACTAATAAATAAGTTTTACATCGTTCTACCATTTTTAATGTTTGGGTGAATTTAAGTTGTACTCTGTTTTTTCAATGAATTTTTAAGAGTATAATTATTTTGATGTATGAAGTGCAAAATAATTTGTGCATAAAATAACAGCGACAGTCCTGAAAAGTTTCATTGCGTTTATTTATTCATTTTTCGAGTGTTTTTTTTTTACATCCGGTTCATTTTAGTAATCGTATACAATTACTATATTATATGATACAGTTACTATATTATATAATATACTATATAATATTTATTAACAGTTACTATATAGTAACTGTATTTCTCTTTTTTTTAGTTGAAATTGGCCCTATTTCATACCAGCAAATGAAAATTTAAACTAAATCGTAGTTTCTTTTTACAGGCGAGATATATTTTATACCCGTTACTCTCTTTTACAAACATCACAAACGGAGCATTTTAACGACCTGTCTTTTTCTTTTTCTCAAATTTTGGTGATGACGGATCGTTTCCAATCTACAGAACATTGTTTCTGGGGAGGGAGGGGGGGGATGAAGATTCACAGAAATCCCTACATGTGTATATAGATTTTTTTCTTGGATTTTAAATGTAGAATGAAGTTACAAAATTTAATAAATTACTTTTAAATTTAAAAAAAAAAAACCGCCTTCAAAAAATACCCAGGAACTAAAAAGCAAAAAATAACTGATTAGACTTACATTCTATTTCCTACCCAAACATAGAAATGAAATTTATTTTACAATTCCAGTACAAAAATCAACTAAACTAAACACCGAATTATAAAATAAACACTGATTTAAATTACTATACAATGAATTATTTTAAATACCTAACTAATTATATACGCTCTCTTAATTTTTAATAATCTTTTGAAGTCAGGGCCTCTTATAAACAACTACATAACGTAATTGACAACCCACCGAATACTGAATTAAAGACTAATTTAACTATACGCGATATTAGTCTTTAAAACTACGTTAGGTAGTAGTTTATAGGAGGCCCCGTTTTCAAAAGGTTATTAAAAATTAAGAGATCGTATATAATTAGTTAGGTATTTAAAATAATTCATCGTATAGTAATTTAAATCAATGTTTATTTTATAATTCGGTGTTTAGTTTAGTTGATTTTTGTACTGGAATTGTAAAATAAATTTCATTTCTATGTTTGGGTAGGAAATAGAATGTAAGTGTAATCAGTTATTTTTTGCTTTTTAGTTCCTGGGTATTTTTTGAAGGCGGTTTTTTTTATTTAAAAGTAATTTATTTTTTGATTTTTAGTGGTGTAAATAGCACGGCGAGTGTTTCGGAGGCTTCCGACGACTGTGAAGAAAGGCTTTTTCAAATGCGTAACTATGTACAAAAAAAATTTTTCTTCATCATTAGTTCAACTTTATCAAAGTTTGCTTTCCGAAAGCAAATGCACGAGTCACTAAAAAAAACCTGAAATCGCTTTAACTTTAAATTTGCAAAATTGTAAATTTTAGAATTGTAATATTGTGAATTGTAATTTATGTTTCGCAATACGTGTCATGTAATTCGTGATAAAAGTCGCATGTTTCTTCACATGGCCCCCCCCACTATAGATGAAGATTAAAAATTCCACTAGAATGAATTTTATGTTTGCTTCGGAGAATCCTTGATTCAAAACTTTCATTATCATTACTCTTAATAATAATTTCTTTAGTACTTTCTTTAACTATAGGTAAAGAAAGTATATACCTTTGTTTTATGACCTTTGTTTATCAATAGGTTTTATATTTAATCGTTTGTGAGGGAAATTGCATGAAACTTACTGTTTTACCCTTAACTTTTCCCTAAAGAACAGATAGGGTAAATCAAAGATTTGGAACCTAAGTTAGACCACCCCTAAACAAAACCACCACTAAACAAAAAAAAAAAAGGATGAAAACCGGTTCACTAAGTGAGACGATATACAAAGTTAATAAAGTACAAATCGATTTAAATGTGAGTATGATATTTGAAGAGTTCCTTCAGTTTCATCAAACATGAACTTGATTACCATTAGACGGCCGAGGAAGTATACCGTTTCAAAGAAAAAAAGAATTTTCCTTATCAATACAGGCAGGGGCGTGCACAGAAATTTGGGAGCCCATCACAAATGACTTTTCCAAGACCCTCCTCCATATTGTTTACCCCTATATTTCACCCCTAGTTAAAAAAATATTGGCCCCTTCAGGCTCAGGCCTGGGCCAACAGGTGTCCCTCCCCCCTCCCTGTGCACGCCCCTGGGAACAGGTGTCTTCGAGTATTTATGGAACATTGTACAAAGAAAGAACAAATCCGACGAGTTCAGAACCTCCTCCTTTTTTTTTGAAGCCTGCTAATTAATATAACCCTAATTTCAAATTGAACTGGCGGCATCGTGAAACAGAAAATCTAGAATATTGGTCAAACTTGAGAAATCATACACAGTTATAATGTATATTACTAATAATATAAATTAAATCGTGGGGGAGGGGTGTTCTGTATTCAATTCCCCCTCAACAGAACACTAAATATATTTAAAAATTGGAATATTAAATAACGAACTTTATATTTTAGTGCCTAAATAAAGTTATTTATTAGTAAATAAAATATTAAGGTAAATTGATCCAACTATTAAAGTAACAAAATATATTTAATTTAATGCTTTGCTACGCAGTAATTGATACATTAGTAACATCTATAATAAAAAATTAACAGGCGGCGCAGGTTGAGAAAATTAATCATCCATGTGCCGCGAGAATTAAATATCGTTTAAGAGAAAGCCAAATTCTTAGGCGTGAAAATACACCGATCACAGCAACACCACGTGATCGTGACGTATGAAATTTAAAGTTTCTTGGATTTCTCCGAGACGACTTATCAGATCCAGACCAAATTACAATGGGACCATCTGGAAAGTATACCCTTCCAAACAAAAAAAAAAAAAAAAATCAAATCGGTCCAGTAGGCTTGGAATGATTCGAAAACACACATAAAAAGCCGCAATACGAATTCATAACCTCCTTTTTTGAAGTCGGTTGATGACACTTCATGCTGTTATAACCAGGGTTGCCAACTTTGGAGAAACAATTTTAAGAGCATCTGTGGTGAATTTAAGAAACCTATTGAAATTTTGCGGAGCAGCTCGATAATTTGCAAAAAATTCAATTTAAAAAAAACGAGAAGCACTTATCTGAAATTGCTTTTGATTTTTGATAATCTTTTTAAGCACTAGCACAAAAATAAAAAACACCTTTTAACACTATGTCATGCTTGAAAACGCTCGGCCGGGAAATGCGGAGCAAAAAGGAGTTTCGCTATTTTTGCGGAGCATTTGGCAACCCTGGTTATAACCCAAACTATCGACTGTCTTGGGGGCACTAATATTTTCCCAAACATATACATGACCTTAGATTTGCACAATCTGAGATTTTCTTTTTTGGAGCAGAAGGGGGGGGGGGAGGGGGTTTATAACCAGGATTCGATAAAGCCCGTTCGCCAGTTTGCCGTGCGACACAAAAAATTATTTTTTGGTATCTAATTGTTTTAGATCATGAATCTTTCAGCAGCCATGTTATATGGAATTTGGTTATAAACTCTCGAACATAATTTTTTTGTCTGATGCCTAAAATTTTTACGTGGCTCCTAAGAATTTAGTTTTTGTCGGTCGCTATTTATAACCATCCTTAGATATATAGTACTATATACAGTGATGTTCCAATCAATTTTTCTGAGGGTATTATTCCAGTAATTCATTACGCACAATATATGTATGCTGTCATACTATGAAAAATGTTCAAGTTTTAGGGTGTACGCTATATGCCCTAAACAATGTTTGAGAGTTTACGGCGTATATGGAGTATACCCTATGGGAACACCACTGACTATATATACACACAAGTGGTACCCGCACGGCTTTGCCCGTAGTAGAAAAATTAAAAGCTCATTTGGTTCACCTGTATATTTACAAATAATGGATCATGAATTTCTCGCCAATTGGCTATGTTTATTTGCTCGCCCATTTTACAGTTCCACGTTATGATAATTTCGTAATTTAATCTTCCACGTTGTGATAATTTGCTCGGTAAAATGTTCTTGAAATTAGAATATAAAAAGAACAAAATCAAATTTTCGAAAAATCGCTTGGAGGTGCACACTCCCATGCTACAAACTAACTTTGTACCAAATTTCATGAAAATCGGCCGATCATTTTAGGCGCTGTGCTCCTCACAGACATCCAGAGATCCAGATGTCCAGACTGAGATTCAGACAGAGAGACTTTCACCTTTATTATTAGATAATAAACCCTCATTATTAGATAATAAACCCTTATTATTAGATATTAAAGATAATAAACCCTCTAGAGTTGTTGGAAACATGGCTTAAGACCAAGGGTGGATACAGAAATATTCGTCAATTGAAGGCAAAGCTTGGATACGTTGCATGTAGTTGTGCCTTAGCCCTGGCTTAAGGGCGGTAACTTACTGTTTAATATTCTAGTGTTTCCTTCAATTGACGAGTTGAGCAGCACCATTGCTGCGGACTCTGGCTGGAGGGCTAAAGTTACTTTAGCTACCGGTTTGTTGGCAGTCTCAGCTTCAATGAGATGACATCTGCCTTCAGCTCGGTTATTGTCTATTCCATACAGATGAGTTTGCATCAAAGACGAAAATGTGGTCTCTGGATGGCATAACCGAGCTATCGTAATATTGCTTGAAGTAATTGTTGTAACCGATATGATAACACCCTGAAATCTGTTCAAACAAAAACATAAAATCATCAGTATCAATAATCAGTGCAAAAGTCTTCAAATATAGCAACTAAATTTGAAACGGAGGGAGTATAAATTTCATACTGATGTAAACATTTCTTGAACATTTCCACTGGTCAATTTCTAATCTCTCTTTTCTTTTTCCACAGCCGGCCTCATGAACGGAATGGAGGGCGGCGGCGGGGGTGGACAACAGAACGGTGGCTGCGAAGACTCGAAGACGAATCTGATTGTCAACTACCTGCCCCAGACAATGACACAAGAAGAAATCCGATCACTATTTTCCTCCATCGGCGAGGTTGAGTCTTGCAAACTCATCCGAGACAAGGTTACAGGTAGATTAGAAAAAACACAAAACTCTTATTGCTCCATCTTTTTTTTCTTTTTTTTTTGTGATCTAAGCTAAGACTTACTACACTTTTTACTAGTGCATTAAAACTCTAAAAATAAAAATATATTTCAGTGTCCTAAAATATCTATTGTAACCAAGTACTCCAGATACTAAGAAAAGTTGAAATCAAGTGTTAATCGAGTAATAAAATATCCGATCTTCCTGAAAGTGATTTTCGCACGGTCCATTATAGATTAAAAAAAAAAAAAAAAAGCTGTCTGCACGTTTTCGTTAGTGGGAATCCCTGACAGAAATGTCTTTAGGTCAGCAACAGGTGGAAGTCGCTAGCAACTAATTCGGGGCTTAAGAGTGGATGTCAAACACCTTACAGAGCGGAATTGTTTCAGAAGATTTTTTTTTTTTTTTTTTCAGTTTTCCGTGCGCGGGTGGAGAATTGTGACAATCGCTGTATTTTAGCGGCAGAAATCTATGATGTACTAGCTTATAACAACTTATCCCATGGTTTGACATGAAATGTTATAATTTTGGTGTTTTCTGTGTAAGTAGTTAAAATATCGTTGCATCATTTGCATTAAATTTTCCCCTTCATTCAAGTAAGGATTTTTTACTGACTAATGTCGAAATTCTACTGGGGATTTTTGAGTGCTGTTGTCTTAGTTATAATGAGTATTTTTAGGGTCTGTTTACGCTGTTTTTGAACTATTGCCTTTATTCTAATGACTCTTTTAGCCTTTTCGTTATCTATTTGGGAGAAAAAGATACGCCTCATCTCCTCATGGCTCGCGTACCATGAGGCTTGGCTCCAGTAGCGTAACTGTGAAGTCTAGCGCCCCTGGCGAACTAAAGAAATTGCGCTCCCCCCCCCCCAGGGTCGCCAAATGGGAAATCACCGGAGGTCATTGTGACCTCATTTTTTTTTTAACATTTTGATTTTTTAATTCGACTAATGGGAGGCAGCATTGTAATTTTTTTTTATTTTCTTTTTTTAGAATTGTTTTCGACGATGCCCAATATTCCTTCTCAGTAGATGTTATGCATGTGTATATATATACATACCCTCTCTAGCTCTTTTTCTTGCGAGTTTTTTTTTTTTTAAATTTTTTAAAGCATTTTTCAAATTCTATGATAAAAAAAAAAAAAGAAAACCTCTTAATTTTTTTTTTAATCAGTCGAAATGCCACTTCCCGGGCTGCTGCGCCCCCGGCGAGAGCCACTCCTGCCAACCCCTAGTTACGCTACTGCTTGTCTCACGTGCATATTAATTAATATTTGAGACTGTAACCGACGTTTTAAACTACCGAAAAATAATGATATATTGTCTCGTTTGCATGTTGAAGATAAAAAGATGCTGACGTCGTTTTTTGTTTGGTGTTTTAGCAGGCCAGAGTCTAGGCTACGGATTTGTGAACTATGTTCGGCCAGAAGATGCAGAAAAAGCCATTAACACATTAAATGGCTTGCGTCTGCAAAACAAAACAATAAAGGTATTAAATCATTTATTATTTTCAATTTAATCTTCTTGTAATGTTTAAATAACATTTCTAATTCAGTTTTATGTTTTGAAAAGTTTATTGCTTCATTTTGCAAAGTAAAACTATCTTTCAAAAATGAAGTCTATGCTTAAATATACAGTAAATTCCCGATTATTCGTGGAATAGAGTGGCCCGGTAACCGCAGATTATCCGAATAATAGGTAAAAACGTTATGATATTTAGTGTAAACAATAGTTAAAAAATATTAATAGCACTCACACACACATTATAAATTATAACTAAAACATTGCTACATTGCATCTACTAACATTGAATATAAAAATATACTTATGTAAAATCTGAAAGCGAACAATAACACAATCATATGTTAAAAAGAAAAAAAAATGTGAAAAGACCCATGGGATAATCCGAACCGCGGATAATCCAACCGCCGATAATCAAGCGTTTACTGTATTTTCTCATCCAATATCTTGCTTTACATGTACAAACATGCTTTTACATATTGAAGCGCTGTGTCTGAATATTGCAATGTTTGACAGCTGTTTTTCCTAAATTTAGCGCTTATTCCATTAATTTTCACTCTAAATTATCTAACTGTCTTGAATCGTGACTTATATGTTGTTTGCTTTGCAACTATTTCAACATGTAATTCTATGGGCTTGGCGAGAAAGTGTAGAGATATCACCAAGTTGGCATCATTTCTGGTGACTAACTTGTCAGAAAACCGCCAAATGTCACTATATTTGGCGACATTTAGAACCTAATGTATCACTATGTAATTTATTTTAATATTGGCATATTTTCTTCAGAGGGTATAAACAGCATCTGCGTCGATCAAGGGCACGCTGAGCTTAATTACTTGTGAGGGGAAATTTTTTTAATTTAGCAAATGAAACTCTAAACTTACCGATCGATAAAGTACGAGAAGACATACGTACCTTCATCATCTAATAAGAAGAGACATTGGGCATCATTAAAAAGTGGGAAAATAATCAATACTGCTATTTTGACCCCGTATTAGGGGAAACTTCAGACAATATTTAGAGAACCAGGAGTGTTTTGGGGAGGTCACAGGACTTCCATTGACCTCTCATCGGAGCGCCTCGAACTGCAAGATTGCAATACTGTCTAAAAGTCTGCGGAATCATCATACAAAATTTGCTGAAAAGGTAAAATTTTTGGGAGGCCACCCCCTGTGGCCTCTTATCGGGTATCTCTGGTCATTATTTTAAATTAATCTTGCTTTTAAATGTGCTCAAAATAGTAATAATAATGATGTTATCAAGTACTTTGGAAGTAGTATGCAAAAAGTTTCGAAGTTTTCTTATAATTGAGCGTTATATCGTGTTAAAGGAAAATGAAGACTTCTCGCTTCGTGTTAAATCGAAACCATGCTGCTGCTGTTGAAAACTGTGTTTTGGAGAGTTAACGAAAACAAAAAGTAAAACACAAGAACAATGAAACTAAAAAAAAAAATAATAATAATAATTTGAATTCTAAAATTTTGAATTCAAATTATGTGTTTCGCAATCACGAGTTGCGACAGGACCCTACTCATTAGAGTTATTGTTTCTAGAAACGGCTCCTGTCCCCCCAAGCCTGGCTTGTACGTGTGCGTAGACCTGTGTATAAGTATGATGGCATGCGTGTATGTGTGTAAAGGCGCATGTGTGTGAGAGCGTGTATGTGTGTGAGCATGAATGTGTGTGAGCGTGTATGTGTGTGAGCATGTATGTGCGTGAGTATGTATGTGTGTGCGTGTGTGTAGGACATGGAGGTCACCGACCAGGAGACGCGAATTCCGGGGGACGGTGCTCAGGACCGCAGGAGCTGCGACTGCAGAGGACGGTGGGGTTGAAAAGGAACCGGACGCCAAGGACAGTCAAGTGAAAACAATTAGCAATCGTGATTGCTCAAAAAAGGATGCAACGAAACTGATGACAACTCACCCAGAGATGATGTATCTAACACAGGATCAATGACCGCTATCTTTACGTCCGCAAACGATTTTTCTATAACTGAGAAAAAATAGGCCGGTGAGTGATGAGTATGCTACACCAGTATTTAAGATATGTTCATACAAAATTTAATTTGTAATTGTATTTCAGAGTATTTTTTGATGAACACAATTCTAAATCTATCCAAAGTGTCATATGCAATTTGTCGAATAAGGTAATTTTTCGGAAGGTCAAAGTGACCTTCCACGACCTGAAATCGGGGATACCTATAGCTTCAATGTTAGCGAGTCGTTATTTAGTCAGTTGTTTTCAGTCAGCAGTGAGTTGCTTGGTCATAATGCCACCGAGCTGTTTGAGTTGTGATTTCGTCTCAGTGTTTTAATGCATTTGGAAGTAAATGTGTGTTTACAGAGCTTTATGCTTAACTGCTGAGGGTGTTTTAGCAATTTACACTATTTGTGGATAGCGTAAATAAATTTCCTGTGTTTTTAAAGGGATCGAGTCATATTATTTGTAAAGGCATTATTGACGCATTCACCTCGGCCCCTCTACACACGTAAACGAGTGTAATCATTGCCTAAATTTAATCTAGATTCGTCGCTGAAGACGATCTGGTTCCATTTGGTTGCTAAACATTCCCGTCAAACGCGACACTATTCCTAACGAAGTCGACAGTGTGAAAGCCCTAATCTTACCTTTGTTTTGAGTGGCATACCGCACCTACAGCGGGGGAGATGTTATGGGGTGCCATCGCATAGGTACAAGGTCGCCCCTAATATTAATGGACAACAACTTGATAGTCCAGTGGTACTTTCGTAACATGCTTCAAGCTCATGTGTTGGGCCCTATGCATGGACTCCCAGGTGTTATTTTTAAGCAGGACAACGATCGGTCACGCACATCGATGGTGTCACAGGTCTTCCTCTACCACATTGTCACTTCTGATCTGCTGGATTTGTCACAGATTGAGCATGTCTGGAATAACTTGGGTTATAGGTAAGCTGAAGAGTCTACGAGTTGGATCGAAATAGTGGCGCGTTTACAGTAACTGGGTGGGTAGAACACGTAGGACATCGCACGAAACTTTTATAGGTCGTCTGTATCACCTGGTGTATCACGCTAGGAATGGCTCAACAGGGTACTAAAACCTTCATTCATTTGGAATTTTTTCTATAACAAATAATCATTTTGCTTTCATTTTCTGATCACTTTTTTGCATCAATGTTGTCCTTACGTGTGCGAAATTTTGATTCATTCTGAGTACTCCTTCGAGGTGCGCCATTTTTTTTTTATGGAGTGTCTTTTTCTTGTTTCAAGTTTTTGATTTATGACACCAATCTTTCCTCATGATAACAATAAGCAATGACTCCCTTGACCCATATTAGTTGCTACATTTAATTAGTTTTGTACCGATTGGTATTACTTACGATTTTATGAGTTCGCTGTTCATGGTATTATTTAACAATACGTACTTAGCAAGCATTCCCTCCTTCCGTTCTTCAATCAGTACCAAATTAGTTTAAAAATCCAGCATTCGTACAGTCTTGATCCCCGCTTCATTTTGCAAAGAATCTACTCGAAAAGATCAGCTTGCTTTCGAATCATTCGAATTCGTCTACATAGAATCAATACACATATATAATAGGGATAGGTTAGGGTTCCAAGAGAAAACTTGAATTCTTCCAGGGGTGCCGCGAGCCGGAAAAGTTTCGGAACCTCTGAGTTAGAATCCAGTTTTATGGGATTAATGGTGGACGAGTCATTACAGCACGTGGTGCGTGGTGGTTTAAGGCTGCTCGAACCCTGTATGTTTGAAACCCATTTGGTACAAATTTAAGAAAGAAAAAAGAATATGCCTGGTAAGTAAATATTGTTGATTTGATTGATAGCATGTCACAGTGAAATCACTGAGACATAGTTAAATAAAATCCTAAAATCATCAATTTGAATATTTAGTACAAAAATATTCAAATGTAACTACTAATTCGAGACAAAATTTTCGACTTAGGTATTGCGACTGATTTGCGACGAAGCGAGTAATAAACATTAAAAACAGTCGGTTAGTTTTGACATTGGGATTCTGTCATGTCTTATAATGTAAACGATATTACTTGATGTGACATGCATTACTGTTCCGTGCTCAAATTGTGATCCTGTTCCGTGCTCAGGTGTCGTATGCCCGTCCGAGCAGCGAAGCCATAAAGGGTGCCAACCTGTACGTGAGCGGCCTGCCAAAGACCTTCACTCAACAGGACCTGGAGGCACAGTTCTCCCCGTTCGGGCGCATCATCACCTCGAGGATATTGTGTGATAACATCACAGGTAATAGTGGCGGTCAGTAACAGTTTTTTCAATTTCATTTCACACACACACATACACACTCGCTCGCTTGCTCTTTTCCACTTCTTTCTCTATAGTGCCAGCAAGTACTCTTTTCCGCTCTATTGCTTGGCAGTCTTTTGCTTTCAATGCTGTAGAAATTAGAATAAGACATCCTCATTTAAATAATAGCCGATGATCGAGTAACCCGCGTGTTTCAACAATAAAACTCGCGCCACGGCACGATAATTTGATAATATGTTTTGATAATGTATAACACGCAGGGAAAGGCTTTATTGTGATAAGACTTTACTCGATCCGGCAACTTAACTGTTTTACTGGTAAGACTGTGCCATTTCAGGGGAATGAAAATTACGAAAAAGTGGTTGAAAATTAACGCTACCTATTGGAGTTTAGGGTTAATCCACTGGAGTTAAGGTTACAGTTTCAACTATCAAAATATCACCAAACAGGCAATGCCGTCGTTCAAATGTAGAACGAATTTTCACCCGTCATACTTTGACGGACGATTTTCTAGTGTAATAAAGAATAGTGGTTTTCAAATGGGCAGAGAGAGAGAGAGAATAGAAGCTTACCCTCCCTCCCCCAAAACCATTGGTTATAATTCACCGCGGTCATTGGCAGAGCCTGATTAAGACATAAGAGGGCCCAAGGCCAATAAGTTTTAGTGGTCCCTGTATTCAGACTTCACAATTTTAGCTGTAGGATAAAACACATTTATTTTTTGACTAAAATCATTTTTGGCATTTGGGGACCCTTAAATAATGGGGGCCCTACGCAGACCTAGTTAGCCTACTCAGTAATCAGGCTATGGCCATTGGTCAATCTTCATGTTCTGGACCCTTGAACTTGGTCAATTCTAAGAGATCGTATTACAGTGACCGCCGCCTATATGAATCACATTTGTTCTAAGAAATTTTGATTCCATAAAGCGGCTAATTCAATAAAGCTGGATTTTATTCTGTTTTTGACAATTTGATTCGTTAAAGCGGCTGATTCAATTACCTTCGTCCACTATACTTCAAAACTTTTTGAAAATGGCGCTTAGTTTGCTCAACGAAGAAGTGCTTTTAAGAATGCTGCAAGCTATTTCAAAAACTGAGCAACAAACGGTAAATTTAGCATAACTCGAGAAGAAGAAAGGTTACTGCAACAAAATTTGCGTATACACCCTTGCAGTGAAATATGAAAGCAGCTCCTCAGTAAAACATATGATCGATATAAGGCCAGGCCAGTGGTTGGAAAAACTACATTTTTTTTGTAGCGAACTACAACTACAACTACTTTGTTACAAATGTAGTTAACTACAACTACAACTACTTTTTTCAAAATGTAGCAACTACAAACTACTTCTGAAATGTAGTCGCTACTTCGCTACTTTCCAAAAAATAAGTAAATACAAAGCATACACAATAGGTTGTCCCTCAAAAAATGAAAGTCAATTTTTTAAGTCGCATACACTCTTGTATTTTTCCTCTTGTGTTAAAACAATCATGAAAAAAAGTTTCATATAATTTGCACAACGGTAACCCGTGCCGACTTGCACCTGAAAGTGTAAAACCATACTTGTATGCTAGGCCAAATCGGGGGAAAAAAAAAGAAAGAAAAAAAAAAAAAAAAACTTTTTTTAGAAAATTGAAATTTCTGTAAATAAAACGCTGCCCTTGTACCCAACACCCCACATGTACCACAAGAACATTTATTCAAATTAAAAAAAAAAAAAAATTAGATATGCCACACTTAACCTAAAATTTATAATTTTATTTAAAAAAATGTTTTTTTTTTATTTTTTCAGTTATCTTCCAAAAAATTACATATAAATTTAAATAGAATATCAAGTTCAAAAATTACTGGCGAACACATTTACAGATCAACAATTACAAACGAATAATAAAAAAATTATATATTTTAAATGAAAAATTTAACTCAACCTGGAAAAAATCCATATCTTTGAGTACTATGTGGGAGACTTAAAAATTGCAGGAAAGCAAAAATTTCTTTCTAACGCTAATTACCTACTTTTCTTCTTTACTGTTTATATTTTTCAGCTTCATAATTTCATAAAATCTTACATATCTGATAATATGTATCAAAAACTTAATTTTTTGAAGAAATGTTAGGCCACGTGTGGGAAATCTAAATGGTTTTTAATTTGAATAAATATTTTTGTGGTGCATATGTGGGGTGTAGGAGCAACGTTTTATCAACAGAAATGTTGAGTTTCTAAAAAAAAACATTTTATTTTAATTGGTTCACACTTTCAGACATAATCGGCACTTGTTGCCGTTGTTCAAATTATATGATTTTTTTTTTTTTTTTTTTGACGTAAAAGGATAAAATATAAGAGAGTGTGCGACTTGAAAAATCAACATTCGATTTTTTTTTTGGGGGGGGGACACACCCTAATACACAAACACACCGTAAGAGGATTGAACAAAAAAAAGATTGATAAATTAGCTCATCAGAAGATACTAAGAAAAACTATCCGTTATCATACTCTCATACACTGTAATGCTCGCATTTATTGTAAGTCCTCCAAAACAGTTCAACTTCATCCTTTTCTATAATAGTTTCAGTAGCTTCTTTTTATTTGGTGAATACTGTCGAAAATTTAAGCCTCGCTAAAATATTTTTGTTTTTCAATCTTCGGTCTGTTCATATAAAACTCACCAAATTTTCAACTCGCGAAATCACCGATATCTTCATTTTCGCGAAAATAAGTGCTTTTTTCAATATAAATATTGGTGAAATAAAGAAAATTACGACGGCAAACTAATGGCGTCGAACAGATAGAACGTATGGCGTCAAAATGAAATGCCTGAGGTCACCTCGTATTTTTATGAGTCTTATTTCTCATTGCATTCGCTGATGTACTTGTGTAAAATTTGCGCCAGTCAAATTCGTTTGAAACTTGATTTTTTTTTTTCAGTTTAGTTAAAAGTAGTTTCCAGAAATCGCTACAAACTACTATTTTTTTGTAGTTAACTACTCACTACACTACTTTTTTCTAAAAGTAGTGCGCTACACTACAAACTACTCAAAAATGTAGCTACTACAATAGCGTCGCTACTTGTAGCGCGCTACTTCCAACCACTGGGCCAGGCTCATTTCATCAGTTGCTATTTCCCTCGTTGCGTTGGATCTTGTGCTCATTTCTTCATTTATGTGTTACAAATTACTGGTCCCACACCCTGCAGATCAATATTTGCAATTAAGCATTTTCAATAACGTGTTAGAGACTGTTACAATGTTTATTTGAGAACTAATTGTTGGTTTTCACTGTTATTTTGTGTGGCATTACCCAGGGTCGCCCCAATCTTAGACTTTTGGAAGGGCGGAAATGTTCAAATTGCCGAATGAAACTTCAAATTTTGACGAATGGAAATCCTAATTTCGCCGAATGGAATTCCAAGTTTTGCCGAATGATGACAATTTTGCAGAATAGAACTCCAGATTTTTACCGGATGATGACAATTTTGCCGAACCGTGAGACAAAATTTGCCGATCAAGGAAATTATTGGACATTCACAATGACCTTTCGTGATTTCTTATCGGGGTGCCCCTGGCATTACCTCTTCTGTTCATCAACCTGTGAAACTTGCATTGTGTTTTAACAAATAGCTTTCACTTTACACGATTTTTTCTGTCTGTTGCTTGTTTTTTGAGATGGAATGTATTTTAATGCAATATGATCAGCATTTCGAGAAAAAATTTACTAATTTTGCAATGAATTCAATTACTGTCGCTTAGTGTGATTTCATTTGTTCAGCATGCTTTGGTTCTGATATGCAAGTCAAACAAGAAATGTTAACATGTCTTAGATGAAACCACTCTTTACACATTGGTTTAAAAAAAGTTGATTTCGACAATATCATTACTTCAGTAAAGAATTTAATTTAACGAATGCTGTATCTGCATCTTAGCGTGATCATAGCTTCTCGAAAGGTATTGGTTGTTACTAACAGTTGCGTCTATTTACTTTAGAAATCTGTTAAAAAGTTACTACATAGAAATATCATTACAATAATTTCGTAGAAAACTATTTTTAGTGAATGAAATTACCACCATTTTTTTGTTTGATCGTGTTAGATTAATTGCTTGTGGTTCTGATGAACCGCTAAACTTATTAACATAAAGACCTGCATGTGACCAACATATATTAATTTAAAATGATTTTTAATTCGTCGTCACTTCAGAAAAATTGGAATTTATTACTACCAGGGAGGGGGGACGGAGGGGGATCCAGATGCTCTTCCAAGAAAACTTAAGAATAATTATCTTGAAAAAAACACTTTAAAGCCATCTTACGTCTTAAATTAGTTAATTTTAAACCACTTCTGTAAAAATGTTTCAAATAGAATGTCATGGTACTTTTTTCCGCACTTTCTACTTTTCGCCTTTCTTCTTTTTTTTCCTTTTCAGCTTATGGGGGTGCCACGGCAGTCCTGGTGACCCACGTGCTAACGCCTTTTCCTATCGCTTACTTAAAACAAAACACATGGTGCCTATTCAAGATTGTATAAAACCAGCAGGGAAAGATTTCTCGCCCAGAATGAGCATTTTATTACAAAAGTCGTAGTTTTTTAACATAAAAATGTAGATAGAACGTACGACATCGCTTGAAAAAAAGACAAAAGACTATTTCTTTAAGAGTTTTGACGTTTCTACTAGGGGAGTTTTCCGGCGAGACTCTAATTCGCTTGTCTTTATCAACTGAGCAACATCCGAAGAACAGCTGCAAGCAGGATGATGACCTGATACCCAATAAAACTTTCCCTCGATGAAAAATGTACAACATTTGCACGCCATGTTTTATTAATTTTATGCGAGTGCTAATGTAGTGTATTGTACGTGGTACTTTAAAGGTTGTACTAATCTTATGTAGAAGTAACGGTCATGTGAGTGAGGGTTGCATATTCGTAGAGACACATTCTTTTTTTTTTCATCGGTGTTTTAGGTAAAGCTTTGTATCAAACTAGTTTCAACCATGAATTATTCGTTAAGCTGACTTTTCGCGAGGAATCTTGACCTTGCTGTTTATACAATCTTGATAGGGACACCTCATTTTGGAATTTTCTTTCAAAATTTTGATGTAATTATTATTATTATTATTATTATTATTATTATTATTATTATTTTTTGACCATCACCGTAATACAGGGTGTCCTGAAATAGACTGATGGTTTTCAAAGAGTTAAACGTAAAAGCAGCTCAAGTTGAAAGAACAATTCTTGCAGAAAAATCATTTGACAGCGCATTTCGAAAATATATCATGTGATTTTCAATTACTTTTCTTTAATTTACGGATTTGCTGTCTGCAATGCCATCTGTTGGAAAGTTTTTTGCACTAAATTCTGAGATGAAAAATGTATGCCCTGTCAGCCTGTCATATGAATTTTCTGCAATAACTGTTTCTTTTCTTTTTTGTTTTTTAAAAATCTTGACCGTTTTTCTGTAATGAATTTTTGAAAATCTTCTGTTCATTTCAGGGCACCTTGTGCAAATATTGAATTGTTTTCATTTATAAATACTAAATTGCCATGTATGCCGTTCCATTTTTTATCAAATAATCAAGAAATAAAGAAAATTAGCTACAAGCAGGTCAACACAGAAACTTTTGTTTTTGAAAACGTAGCGGTAAATTAATTGGTTTATCTTCCTTAAAAGAAAGACTTTTGTAGACAACACACGAATATGTTATGTTACAACTTCGTTTTGTTACTATTGTTACCAAGGGCGCCCATATAGGGGGACAAGTGGGGGCTTAAGCCCCCCTTATAAATTTTAACTTTCTTTCTTTTAGTACTTTTTTCTTTGCAAAAACGTGAAAACATTTTTTCTCCAGTCATTAATGAATAATTTATCAAAAATGTCAAACTGTAATAATTCTAATCTGCACTGAAATCGGTTTCTATGGGAAAAATATCCTGCTAAACCATGGGGAAAATATCTGAGCCCCCCTTAAAATTTTGCATATGGGCGCCCATGATTGTTACTGTTTATGATCCCACCGGGGCTAGCTCTTAACTAGACCAGGTCTATGAGCCTATAAAGTCCTTAGAATGCCCATAACAAGAAGAAGACACCTAAAATGATTCTCCTTATCCAATAGAACCGAGGCCAGCTGAATGTTTCATTTAATATAACTTGCGACGCAGTTCCTCTCTGAGACGTTGCAAGTTGTCAGTAACAAACCTGGAGATGGTATAGCTTGACTACGGAGATATAGCGGATAAACTGGAAGCGAACCACTTCTTTTTGTAATGGGTTGGATCACCGATATCGCGCGAGAAGTAAAAAAAATTACTGTTTGCGCGTTCTCGCTGATCCTACTTATTACAAAATGAAGTGTACTGTTTCCCCTTCCATTTTACCCGTCAGCTCTCCGTGTTCAAGTTGCAGCCAACAGAGCATTGTCTTAACCAAAAGCAAGGACACCATCAGGGCGTTCTCTGCTACAACAATCATGTACCGGATGAGTGTTTCAGAAATGAATGTTCAAAAGTTTTCTTCTTGAGTAATTCTCAAGAAAGGTTAAGGATTTTTTTTTCAAAAAGGCATCGGCATCTTCTTTCGCTAGAACATTGGTAATTTCGTTCCCATACAGTCCCACGTGCGTAGAAATGCACTGTATATAAATTTCATAAGTTTGGGAAAGGTATTGTAAGCTGGTGAAGACTGCTATTGTGCTGTAGCTCGCACTAAAGCCCTGGATCTTAGTTTAAAAGTAGCGACGCTTCCGCCATTTTTGGGCTAAAAGTCGCTTTTTCCCTATGTATGCTATAGTGCAGTAGCATGTTTTGTTTCTTGATAGTGATTTCTTATTAACTCCATGTCAATCTGCAATCAAGAAGCAAAAAAACTCTACTTCATCTTAGCAGACAAAGAAAGAAAAAGAAATCGGTACTTATACAAAAGATGGCAGACATGTTACAGTAAAACCTGTAAAGTTGACCACCCTTGTAAGTTGACCATCTATCTAAGTTGACCGCGTTTTTCAGGCACGGAATTAGCCCTTATCATATAAATCAACCTCTGTAAGTTGACCACCTGTTTAAGTTGATCAATGAAGTAGTGCACCGCAGGTGGTCAACTTACACAGGTTTCACTGTACTACTTAAGCTACGATCTAGGACTTTAGCTCGCACTACAGCTTTATTTCTTTCATTCTCCCCCCCCCCTTTTTTTGTCAGAGTATCTCATAGAAAAGACGTTATCCGTGTAACGTAATCAAAAAAAAAAAAAAAAAAAATATATCAAATGGCGGCTACATTCATAGATGTTTATTGACAACGGAACGACAAATTTTACAATATGCACAGGAAGAGCTTTTTTAACAGTTATTTCCAACCGGGAACGCGAGGAACATCCTTACGTTTCGGGCTTCTTGAAAGGTTTCCTCTAACACCCGTACGTTTTGGGCCTCTAGCAAATTCTCCATTGGTCCTCTAGACCTGTGGTTCTCTACCTCGGGTTCGTGGACCACTAGTGGTCCATTTTCATGTGGTTTGTAAACAGTTAAGTGAAAACTAACCTATAATCATTTTTATAGTTGTAATTGTGTTATTAAAGAAAGCTTTTTGGATTCATCACATTTCACCTAATATAATTAATGCGAAAGTATTATTCCTACCGCACGTGGTCCGCTTAAGATTCGGAAGGGTACCAAAGGGTCTTTAGTAGCGAAAAAGTTAAGAACCACTGTTCTAGACCTTTCTGAAATTTCTTTATAAGAAGGTCTCCCGTGAGAAAGATCGCCGTTCGTTTACGCAAAGCCTAAACATTGTTGTCAGTTAATAGAGGTTATGTTCCTTGCAGTGTCAGAGAGCTCAAGTAGTGAGGAAAATGGGTTGAGAATTTGGTTTTTATACTGTCAAGAAACATCACCTCACACTAAATGGAGATGTTTTGCGCGCACAACCAATGTCAAAATCCTCGGAAATAAGACCGTTATAAAGATAACATGGCTCCGTTAAGGAGGTGTTATTTGAATTTGAATTTCTGTTTGCGTATGGACTATTCCCATAAGATCGTATGGTGAAACAAACAAGCTGCATACAATTTATCAGACAGCCCGGTTATCACATTCTGAGACTGTCTTACAACCTGGTTTAGAAGCGGTATCTTAGTCCTAAAATACCCAAGCTTTGCCTTCACTTCACGAGTTGAACCGCACCATATGATGCGGACACTCGTTGGTGAGATGGACCATCTACCAGTTTGTTGACACTCTCAGCTTCAATGAGATGACATCTGCCTCCAGTTCGGTTATTCACTATTCCTGACTGAGGAGTTCTAATAAGAACGAAACTGCAGTCTCAGGATGTGATAACTGGGCTGTCTGGTAAATCGCATGTAGTTCTGCCTTAGCCCTGGCTTAGAGGCGGCAACTTGCTGCTAAACAAGCTGCATTTGTCTTTAGTGGAATGAGTGGGTGATAATGGCAAAAACGACTCACGCAAGGCAATTTTGAAATATATAGAACTGTGGCGAGCCAGGCTCATCTGCCGCTTACGTAACTTCCGGGTTGCGCGGATCTTATCCACGTGGCGGCGAATGAGTCAGGTGACCGTGTTTTTCCCATTTCTCCCTGGGGAATTACGGAACGCAATGTATGATGCAATGGAGATAAATAACCGAAGCAATGTATTTCATACTTATGGCACAAATATAGTGCAAGGAATTACTGCTCTTCGATACTTCTGTTGATCCACGTCTTGTAAATAAAAGTCTTATTTTTGATAATTATGGAGTCAGATTTCTCTTATCAAGAACATCAATTCCGTTCATAACTACAAAGACCCCCCCCCCCCCAACGCAACGGCACATCGCGCAATTGCGTATTGATAAGGAGTTATTCAATTGGTATAAAAATACACTAATACAGTGAAACCTGTGTAAGTTGACCACTTGCGGTGCACTACTTTAGTGGTCAACTTAAATAGGTGGTCAGCTTACAAAGGTTGATTTATATGATAATGGCTACTTCCGTGCCTGAAAAAAGCGACCAACTTAGACAGTTGGTCAACTTACAAGGGTGGTCAACTTCACAGGTTTAACTGTACTGCGTTGTGAATTGGGTAGCGCGAGGCTAGAACATTACTAGAAAGACCAACACAAACACTAACCAGATATCATGACGTTGATTTGACGCCACTATGATGGTTTTGTGCATGGCAATTGTATATATTTCTTTTATTGTTTATTATCAACTGTGTATTCAATGTCTGATGGGCAAATCTTCCCTTGTTGTTCCTGCAGGTCTCTCCAAAGGCGTTGGCTTTGTCCGCTTCGACCAAAGAATGGAAGCAGAGCGAGCCATCAAGCACCTCAACAACACAATTCCGGAAGGAGCCACTGATCCGATCACAGTCAAGTTCGCTAACAATCCCAGCAACAACGTGAAGGCCCTGGCGCCCCTGGCAGCCTACCTGTCCCCCCAGCGTAGGTTCCCAGGGCCCATCCACCACCCTGCAAACCGCTTCAGGTATATACCTGTGACTCCTGCCGTATCGTCAAGGTACGAGGGCTTCGCCATCCTTCATCCATAAACGGAATTCTTCCAAGACACTTCCGGTCACCTTCATATTGGTTTTTTGCTTCGACCCTCTTCGGCAATGGTCCATGATTCGTTGAATTTCTTTAAGGTTTTTAATTATATTTACAAAGCCTTTATTTCACTTTATGATTCTGTTTTTTTGTTTTGTTGCCTTACTTGAAAGAGAAAGTTCAAGCGCTGCCTCACTACACCTGGTTTTTGGTTTCGTTTTTCAAGCGTCCTTTGCTTTTGTTGGCTTTTTGCTGAAATCTTTTTTTGGTGTTTTATGATTTGCACTTTAAGTTTTCATTGCAGTTTGGACATCTTATTTGTTTTCTTCATTGGTACTATTTGTTGAAACGCTAAACGTTAGACTTGGTTCTTTCCTTGTGCTTTCTTTAATTGCGTTCGATTTGTTTAGCAATAAAAGCAATGAAATTAAACACTCAAACGTTAATAAGTAAATCAAAATAATCTTACCATACATTCGTTAATAAATTAATCAACTTTGACACACACAAAAAAAAAAAAGACATTTTGTTTTTTTCTTTGAGAAAGAGTGAGTTTTGAATTTTAAGTAAAATGATCTTGCAAAGGATTTTCTTTTATTCAGATTTTTTGCATTTGATTCTTTTTCAAAACGCGGAAAAAATCAAAAACTATAAAGGTAAACGCTAAAATTCTTTGAAATCATTAGGATCTGTTTATCAACACCGTTTTCGGCCTTCAAACCGTATTAGACTTTGGGAACAGCAAAAAGTCTGATGCCGTCGGATCAAGTGAGTATAGGAGTTTGACCCAAAATCGAAAGTAGTGAGCAAACAGTGTTCTGGCAAATTCTCATTTATGAAGAAACTCACCACACAAAGATTTTTTTTCGAGAGCTGGAAAATTAGCTTTGTTCGGTAACCGTTTTAGTAAACCATGTTAATTTTTATTGTTTACAGTTAGGAAGGTTTTGTTGAATAGGCATGCAGGCAATCACTTACGTTTTTGAAACGTGAGTATGGCTCTCTATTTAACTACTTTCAGGGGACCACAAGAAATCGTCCTTAAGTAGAATGCTTCTAAAACTACAGTGAAGCATCCGGGACCATGAAAAGTCGTCTTTAAATAGAGAAAGTCGTTAAATAGAGCGTCGTTAAGCAGAGAGCCAACTGTATTATGCAATAAATTTTCTAAGATTTAGATCATCATTTTCGTTTTAGAAAGTTTTGTTTGCTGTTTTTACCTAAAAGAAAAAAATATATTATTCCAAGCATTTGTGAATGGCATTAATTTTGAAAAAAGAAGAAAAGGGGATTGCAAGTTCCAAAAATTTGATTAACTTTCACATTGTCTCAGTGACAGCAAAATAATATAAATATTCAGCGGTTGTACTATGTAGTCCTAAGCTTAACCAACATTGTATTTCTCTCGAAATACCAATTATTTATGATAATAATGTTTAAAAATAGAAGAAGAAGCTGACATTCTCCTGAGCATCCATGGTATTTTTGCGAGGGTCCTGGTGCTTCCCTTGGATTTGAGGGTGACAGGAGAGATCAAACTGCTTTGGCTCGCCTGAGCACAGATCATCTAAAAACCTTCAGATTTTCCCATGGTAATAGGACTTTCCCAATTTGCACCAGATGTCATACTGAAGAGGCCACTGCACAGCATCTGATTTTTGTGTTGGTTTGGTACGCGAGAATCTACTGAAGAGACCTGCTTCTGTCTTGAAGTTGATTAAGGCGAACAACCTCATGGATCTGAACTGATTCAGAACAGAGAGATAAGCAAAAAGAAGAAGAATTTTTTTTTTTTCTCTGGATCTAGCTCTGTAAATATAAATAAAACAAATAACAAAATGCGCTTGCATCTTTACCATTCTGTGTATTAAAGGTAATCTTAAAAAAATAAAAAAATATTTTTTACTAAGATAACTTTTGCTTCCGAACCTTCTTCAAAGTTTTTATGCTTTAGAAACTTCCTAGGACACATTTCATGACGTTTAGAATCTTCAAAATGCAATAGCTGTTGTTTGTCATAAGAGCAGATTACAAATGAGCTTGCATTACCTCATGCGGTTAGCTTATTTTTCTAAAAAGGTTCTTCCTAAATAGTGGCATTTCCTTTTGCAATATATTACCTAATACAGACTACGTGATTGGGTTTGTGGATCGCAAGGTCATTGTAACGATAAAACTGTTAATACTGTTTACAATGTTGGGATTTTTGAATCTGAGAAATCGAATTAAAGATAATGGAGAGAGCTTCATTCAAGGCATAAAAGGTTTGAAATTATGACGTTTAATTTATCAGTGACTGATTGATGCTTTTAAAAGATTTCTTCAAACAGAGTAAACAATTCAATCATTTGCAGTACTTATTGATGAATGATTTTTTTTTTTTTTTTTACAATGAGAAGGAAATTTTTTGGTAAATTTTATTCATGTTACTAAACACATTGCTCTGAAACACCATGATTGAATTAAAAAAAAAAAAAAAAAAAAATTCATCAACGAAAAACATGCCATAATAAATATTTATTACTTTGAACGCAATGCAATAAATGTGAAAAAAAAATTATGTAAACAGTAGTTATTTGGTGACTTTAAGACCTTCTGTTTTTCTTTTGAAGAATATTTTGTAAAATTATACTACCACACACGTTAAGCTTTGATAAATTTTTGCATTGGGATCAAATATAGTTTCTAATTAAAAAAAACATTTAATACTAGCTTAAAAAATAAACAATAAAATCTTTTGAATAAATAAATGAAGAAAAAGATTTTTTTTTGAAGTTCCTATTTCTTGCAGTCATCTAAAATCTTTGTTTTTCGCCATTTGTTTACTCAATTACGAGGAATATAGCAGTATTTAAAAGCATAACATATTTTCAAACATTGTTACTTATCGAAAATTATTAATGAAAATTGAACACTAACTTACATTTCATAAATTCACGAGTCTAACAATTTTTTTAATCCACTTTTTTTTTAATACAAAAGCTACTAAGAATTTTCAAACATGAGCTTTATTCTTTTGCATATGGATTTCTTTTCTGACTAGTTTCCACCAATTCTTTATTATTTCCTGGATGATTTACATTTTCATTAGTTTTAGCTATTTATGCTATTATTTTATTAACTATTGTTTCAATGAACTCTGAAAAATGTTGATATTGTATGAAAAAATGATTTGGAAACGTTTTCAAAGTAAATATTGTTATGTCTCCAACATATTGCTGTATCGTGAAGATTATGATGGTAAATATTTTGTTATGTCCTTTTATGGGGTTATTTTTAGTGGATTTTGATTATTTTCTGATTTTCTATGACAACACATTTTCTTCTAATTTGCTTGATGTATTTGGTTTTATCATTTTTGAATTTACGACGAAAATGCATTTCGTCTTCGTCCCTCTTTTGCTTTATTTATCTGTGTTAAGCAAGAAATTCTTATTGGTTTATAAAATATTATTTCTTTGGCCTGCAGCTCTAGCTTTCTTCAATTCTCTTAATTTTCAGAGAAGTATTCTTATTTTATTGGTTTCTTTGCCGTTTATGGATGAGGTAAAAATAATTTAAGTTGATGGGAGCTTTATTATGACACTAGTAGAAAACGTTTTCAATGTAAAATGAGATTAATTATTATTGAATCATTTATGCAGACGTTAAAATTTTCTGTTAAATCAAAAACTGATTTGAACAGTTTATGTATTTTTAAGTATGTTTGGTAATAGCAGTTGACGTCTGTATGCTTAACTTGCTCTTAAGTATAATCCTCTGCTTAATTAAGGCTAAACTCAAAAAATATATTTCAAAAAGAAAAATAAATAAAAAATAAATTTAAGTAAAATTGGGAAAAAAATAATTTTTTAAAAGAGAACGAAAGAAAAAAAAAGATCGTTTTGTTGTGTTTAGGATTGAGAATACTATTGGTTATTGAGGTTGAATTGGAAGGTTAGCTATCAGTAATCATTAGGTTAAAATAAAAGACTGTTTTAAGAGTCAAACAATCAAGCTGACTAAGTTAACCTGGATAAACGTAGCTATATTTTTTGCCAAAACATTTCCTTTTTTGTCGAAAATCAAACAAGAAAAAAAAAAAATGAAGACGTTTTGAAATTGTCTTTACGTTGTTCATCAGTTCAGGGTATGTACAAAATTCAAAACTTTTTTTTGTCGCTTTTTATGGAAAATAACCCTGCCCCCTGACTTTCTACTTTTCTATACATTAATAATTTTGGAATGATAACAGTCAGATATAAACTGCCGCAAATTATTGCTAATACATAATTACAGTTTCAACATCAACAGAGGATTATGCTTGGGCTTAACATTAAATACTAAGTGTCCCTAAAATCTGAATACGTATGACACATTATTAATGCAAGATCATAAAATTTTCATCGGAATAATTTATAATCTTTCCATTAGCTTTGATGAAAATTATACTGAACACATTTTTTAATGATTAGTGTGTTGAAATAATGCTTTTTCAAAATTATGACGTTTTTTCTATGTGTTCAGACTTTAGGAGTACCTTGTAGCTGTTATTACTACACTAACACGTATATGTTCTTTGCAATTAAAACTTTAAACTTTTTTTTGTTTTTTGCTTATTTTAAATTTTAATTTAATGATTAATTTTTGTTTCAAAAACCATTTGAAACTCGCTTCACATATTCCATGATATGCACACCATTTTGATATAACGCATGCATTCACGTATGTTTGAAAGACTTCAGGTTCGAGTCCTGGAGTTGCTGAAACTACTTCAGAGACTGGAGTAAATAAAGAGGTGTAAGGACAAAACTAGACAACAAATTTATTTGCACAAAAAGTAATGAACAGAATAATGAGTGTTTCGTAATTTAATTTTGAGATCTAAGTATTCACAAATTATTTTTTAGACAGCCCCCTACTGGCACGAATTACTGAATATTACATTCTGTCAATAAAAATCACGTTTGACAAGTTTTACCTTAAAAAATGATGCAGATGGTGATAAGTTCAAAATAGTGATGATAGGCACCAAGCGGAGAACGATGGTATCACAAACCACTCTGCCTGGTGAAAGCTATAAAAAGGTTATGCGCGGCGTGAAGCGAGCTGGAACAGGAACATTTATCTAACAACGTAATTACAACAGACTGTGTTGTGCATAGTTAATGTCTGGGCATGGAAAAAATAATAAAAATTAAAAACTAAATAGCACGGAAAGCTACTGATGTTATGGCCACGTATATTGTTGATGACGGAAAAGCAATAGTTGGGGTCACCCAAGGACACTAGGTTCACTAGTGACAGTTGCAAAAGCAAAGATTATTCTTGATGCGTCCTGCGTATTTCCGTGATGAGCGTATTTTTTGGCTTCACGTTCTATGACAGGACTCTATGTGTCACTAGTAAGAATTGCTAAAACGAGGACGATACGCGTTTTCCCGGATGCTTGCTGCGTATTTCCATGATTTTACCCTGCTGAACGTACTTTTCGGTATCATGTTCTATGGTAGGATTCTATGTAACATTGGTGAGAATTACTAAAACGATGACGATTTGTGTTTTCTCTGATAAGTCCTGTGTACTTTTCTGATTTCACCTTGCTGAACGTACCTTTTGATATCGCGTTCCATGAACAGATTCTATTTTCGCTGGTGAGAATTGCTAAAACGAGGATGACGCGTTTTTCCTGACGCGTGTTGCGTATTTCCGTGATTCTACCCTGCTGAACGTACTTTTTGATATCATGTTCTATGGCAGGATTCTATGTGTCATTGGTGAAAATTGCTAACACGAGGAAGATTTGTGATTGCCCTTTTAAGTCCGTGATTTCACCCTGCTGAACGTGCTTTTTGGTATCGCATTTTATGAACAGGAGTCTATGTTCAATGGCTAGAATTGTTTAAAGGAAGATGATAAGTGTTTTCACAAATGCGACCTGCGTATTTCCTTGATTGAATGAGCAGCGTCTCCTGTTGCAACATGCTCAGAGAAGATGTATAAATACCCCTTTTTGATTTCATAAAGTCGTCCTTATTTTCATGTTAAAACATTGTGCCCAAGCATGTGCAAAAGCATGGAACGTTTTTAACTCAACGAAAGTATAATCTAAGGACAATATTCACCAACCGAGATTTAGATAAACTTGAGTCCGGCACTCAAACCGCCGATTTAAGCTTCCTGATTGGTTGAAGAACGCTTTGATGGACGGTTCAGGTGCCCGACTGAGGTTGAACTCGACTGGTGAATATGACCATTGGAGATACAGCATGTAGACAGTATGTAGGTATAGTTGTGAAGCGAGTTTAGTTTTTAAGTATTTTTACGTTTTTTTGGCAACTAATGTCTTATTCTGCAACGAATCATCATTCATCCAGGTATTCTCCCCTCGCTGGAGACCTTTTGGCCAATCCTCTGCTAGCAGGCACAGCCATCAATGGATCTGGTTGGTGCATCTTCGTGTACAATTTGGCCCCAGATACAGAGGAAAACCTCTTGTGGCAGCTGTTTGGACCCTTTGGAGCTGTGCAAAGCGTCAAGGTCATCAGAGATTTGCAGACCAATAAATGCAAAGGATTTGGTTTCGTCACGATGACCAATTACGACGAAGCTCTAGTCGCTATCCAGAGTCTAAACGGATACACTCTGGGCAACAGAGTCCTGCAGGTGTCATTCAAGACGAATAAATGCAAATCCTAAATATAGAAGGTGACCCATAAGATGAAAATTAAAAAAGAAATTGGCTACCTCTATTGTTAAAACAACAAATATCCCAGGATAATTATTTAAAACATTTATTTAAAACCCACTTTCCTTTTTTACTCTTTTTCAAGAGTAAATTATTTCTGCTTATATATTTGGAAAAAAATCTTTGCATAAAATTACCTTTTTTATAACATTCATCATTACAATAATTACTTCTGCTTTATAAATTTAAAAAAAA